>NC_133317.1:15991832-16151852 GCF_012295235.1 Primulina huaijiensis | reverse complement strand
TAATAAGAATTTCCTGCTACTTTTTCTAGAATTTGATCTAAAAATGGTAGTGGGAAATGATCTTTTCTAGTTGCATCATTTAATTTTCTATAATCAATACACATACGCCAACTAGATGGAATCCTAGTTTGTAATAACTCTCCCTTTTCATTTTTTATAACAGTGATGCCTGACTTTTTAGGTACTACTTGTGTTGGACTTACCCATTTACTATCTGAGATTGGATAGATAATTCCAGCGTCTAATAGTTTTAATACTTCATTCTTAACAACTTCTTTCATATGTGGATTTAACCTTCTTTGTGGTTGTTGATATGTTTTAGCATTTTCTTCCAAATGAATTTTATGTGTGCAAATTAAAGGATTTATACCTTTTATATCTTTTAAAGTCCATCCAATTGTATTTTTATATTTTTTAAGTAATTTAATTAAATCTTCTTCTTGATTTGGTAGAAAAGTGGAAGAAAATACAACATGAAATGTTTTATTTTCACCAAAAAATACATATTTCAATTCGAATAGTAAAACTTTTAATTCAAGTTTTGTATTATCATCTTCTTTAAAATTATTTTCAGACTCAAAGTTTTTAATTGAAAAAACTTCAGATTGTTGATTTAAGTTTTCTTCTTGTATATTTTCTTCCACAATTGTTTCAATTTCATTATCATATTCATTTTCATTAATACTTGGTTGTTTACATAAATTGAACACATTAAGTTCTAGAGTCATATTCCCAAAAGACAATTCCATTATTTCATTTCGACAATTAATTAAAGCATTTGAAGTTGCTAGAAATGGTCGTCCCAATATTACGGGAATTTCATTATGTACTTCTATTGGTTGTGTATCCAAAACAATAAAATCTACAGGATATATGAATTTATCAACTTGAACCAACACATCTTCTACAATACCTCTAGGTATTTTGATTGACCTATCCGCCACTAAGAGAGTAACAAAAGTGGATTTTAATTCTCCTAAATTAAGTTTTTCATAAACTGAATAAGGAAGTAAATTTACACTTGCTCCCAAATCTAACAAAGCTTTTTTAATTTTATTTTATCCAATAATACATAAAATTGTTGGACAACCAGGATCTTTATATTTTAAACTAGAATTATTTTGAAGAATAGAACTTACATGTTCAGCCAAGAATGCTTTCTTCTTCACATGCAATTTTCTCTTCACAGTACATAAGTCTTTTAAAAATTTTGCATATGAAGGTACTTGTTTAATAGCATCTAATAATGAAATATTTATCTTTACTTGTTTAAAAACTTCATAGATATCAGAATCATTTTTTTGTTTTTTATGATTTGTTAATGCATGAGGAAATGGTGGATGTTTATTTGATTCATTTACTATTTCAGATGATTTATCATTCAACATATTATTTTTAGAATTTAAGGTATCATCATTCTCAAAAATATCAGGATTATCTTCCTTACTCTTTGATTTTAAATGATCCTTGTTTTCATTACTACATGGATCATTAACTATTTTACCACTTCTAAGGGTAATAACATATTTTATTTGATCAATTTTTTCATTTTTTAATTCTTGATTTTGATTTTTAGGATTAGGTTGAGGTTGAGATGGAAATTTTCCTTTTTCATGAATATTAAGTGCAGATGCAAATTTTGCAAGAGTTTCTTTCAAATCAGTCATAGATTGACTGTTTTGAATATTGATAGATTCTTGCTTTTGGATAAATGCATGAATTACATCTTCAAAGTTTTTTCTTGGAGGTGTAACATAAGGAATATAACCTTGATGATTTTGGTTATTTTGAAAATATTGTTGTGAGGGTTGTGCATTATTATCATTCCTCCAACTAAAATTAGGATGATTTTTCCATCCAGGATTATATGATGTTGAAAAAGGATCTAGTATTGGTTTTTTATAATTGTTAACATAATTTGCTTGTTCATGGAGACATTCTTTAAATGAAGGTAATGTTGGACAATCTTTTGTAGCATGATCATGTGTATCACATATATGACAAACAATTTCTTGAATACTTTTTAATTGACCACTCTTTTTCATTTCTAATGACTCAATTTTTCTTGCTAAAGATGCAAGTTTAGCTTGAATATCTATATCATCTTTAAGATTATAGATACCACCCCCATTTGTTGAATTATTGATTTTAGTTGTTGGTGGTTCTATTGTGCCTATATTATCCCAATTTTGAGCATTTTCTGCTAATGAATCCAAATACTCCATAGCTTCATTTGGGTTTTTATCTTCAAAAGTTCCATTACACATGAATTCTATCATTTGCCTATCTTTAGGTATTAGACCTTCATAAAAGTGAGAAACTATTCTCCATGTTTCAAAACCATGATGTGGGCATGTATTAAGTAATTCTTTATATCTATCCCAACATTGATAAAATGTTTCTCCTTGTTTTTGAGAAAAAGTAGTAATTTGTCTTTTAAAAGAGTTTGTTCTATGGGAAGGAAAAAACTTTTTGAGAAATTGTTGTTGCATTTCTTCCCATGATCTTATTGAACTTGATCTCAAATTTTGTAGCCATGTTTTAGCTTTATCTTTTAAAGAAAAAGGGAAAAGCTTTAATCGAACTATATCCATGCTACAATTTTGATCATTATAAGTGTTACAAACTTCCTCAAATTCTCTTAGATGTAAATATGGATTTTCAGAATCTAAGCCATGAAAATTTGGTAAAAGTTGAATAATTTGAGGTTTAAAGTTGAAATTAGATGCATCAGGAGGAAAAACTAAACAAGATGGGGCACTAGTTCTAATAGGGTTCATATGGTGCCTAAGTGTTCTTAATTGATCATGTTATTGATTATTATTATTATTATTGATATCATTATCTTGATTATTTGAATTATCATCCATGTTTAAATTATTTTCAGATACTCGAATAAGTCTACCACTTTTTTTTCAACTCCAAATACTCATACAAAAAAACAACACAATACTTATAAATAAAACATAATTAAAAAATAGAAACTTAATTTATACCTCCCTGACAACGGCGCCAAAAACTTGCTACTACTTAAATTATAATTCACCCAAGTGTAGGTTGTCTGCAAATAATATATTTCGTAAGTACGAGATCGATCCACAGAGAGGTTATTTTAAGTTTAAATTTATTAATTTATAGATTACCAAATGCAAGAACGAAGTTTACAAATTATAAATTTTGTCAAGGCTCGAGGATTTATTCTTGGTTTATGTAATATTGTTTAACTAAAAGTAAAACAAAGGAAACCACCATAAATAATGGTTCCAAGAAAATAAAATATTTAAACACATATCTAATATAATATAGTTCCCACTATAGAAAATACCGAATTCACCGATATTTTATATATGGTACCTATGATTATATATATAACTATATAAATATATAACTGCATAAAATAAATGTTAAATTAAATCATTATATTTCATTTAGAACAACCGGCAGAGCCACGCTATTGCCTAAATGAAATATATGATTTAATAAGTTAGTTGCGGGAAAGTAAAAGTTAGTTGCGATAAAGTAAATGTTAGATGCAGAAAGTAAAAGTTAGTTGCGATAAAGTAAATGTTAGATGCGGAAAGTAAAAGTTAGTTGCGATAAAGTAAATGTTAGATTGTTAGATATCATAATATTTCATTTAGAACAACCGGCAGAGCCACGCTATCGTATATATGTATGTATGTACATATATATATGTATGTATGTATATATATATATGTATGTATGTATAATATAACAATAATAATTGATGAAATATTTATTGTATCAAAATTAAACAACAAATCAAGATAACCACTTCAATGGTATCAAGCATTTGATGTAAATTGATAACAACAAATAATTCATTTTTATACCTACAATAAAAAAGAAATTAGCAAAATGAAAAGAAATAAAGAAAGAATATACAAAATATAAACAATCTTACTTCACCGAGAATTCATCCCCTTCACCTTGACATAATAGATTTAGCTTTCTATGAACTTACTTTTGATCAACACTAAAAACATCACTCATAATTTGGAAAATGAAAAATATATTGGAACTTAGAACTTTTATACACACTCACACTATATTTTACAATGAGATAGAATAATTCTCAAGCTAGCACAAGGCCTCTATTTATAGGCCAAATGAGAGAAATGGTCAAAAATTCTATTAATGCAATGTAGTTGTAATAGTAGTCTTTTGTCTCCTCCAACTATAATTCCATGTCCTTTCTTTCAATGCTTTGTTCCACGCCTTTAATCACCGAAATTTACTCTGCTCAAAACAGCAAACATGTGGGGAATTGTCTGTAGATAAATTTGGCCACTTGGTTCACCTCATTTGGTTAAATATTGAAATAGTTATGATTTTTTACTGTATGCTGGTCATGGTAAAAGTAAATTTGTTCTCCTTTTGATATTTTCACAATTTGATCATGTTAAACAACTTTTTAAGCAATCATTCTTCTGCAAAGTTGTAGATAATTTCTCAAGGATTCCAAACATGTTTGAATCACCTCCATTTGAGTTTTCTAGCTTGAGTTATCATTATTTTACTAACACGTAGAAAACCTGAAAATAAAACATATTTAGTAAGACATTTAAATATAAACACACAATACTAAAATAACATAATTTTATAATTTTAATGAAACTTAAATTTTAAAATATAGGTTTTAACATATAATAAATTATTAATTTTAAGTTTCATCATTAGCCAACCCATCCAGACCCTAGCTAACAATCCTAAGACCATGATCAACCCCTAGGAACCCTACTAGATGGCACCTACTCAGCCTAGGAGCCGCAACCCTCAAGCCGTGACAAGAAGCCATGCGCGTCTTTCCTACGTGCGTCTCCTTCCTTGGATTCGCACCAACCTCCTCTTGAGCCATCTAGGACCATGAATAGACCCTAAAAGAACCCATGAATGCACCTTAACAGCAGCTAAGTGCCGTGCTTCGGAAGGACTCCTAGCAAAACCCTAGTCCACCAAAAATCCAAATTTTCGTTCAACCTAGTGGCCCTCCTTGTCCAGCCTTTAAACATACTCCTAAGGGTTCTTAAACATGTGGAAAAACATCATTTCAAGGTCTCCTACCATGGCAGCCCCTTTTTGCATCATTAGGAAGAGTTTTAAAAGCTCGAAACTCTACTTTTATGCATAATAAGCCATAAACACGAAAATACAAAGTAGTGCATCATATTTTTCATTCAACTTGCATCAAACATATAATATGGTGTGATATATGAGAAAAAAGAGATTAAGGCGTGCCTTTACATTTATCACGCACGAAAAACAACTTGCGACGCGAGGAACGTTAGCTGATATGGACCCTTGCTGATTTTCTTCAAAAAAACGTGACTTTCCTCTTCAATTTCACGTTTGGTGTGTGTTTCTTGGATGATGGAAGAGTCTTTGTGATTTTTAGGTGAAGGGGGACTTGTGGTTATGGGTGTGTTTGGGGAGGATTTTTGATTTTTATTTTAACTAAAACTCATGGTGCAAGTTTGGGCCCATTAGTCAAGTATAATAGGTCCATTAAGGCCATTAGTTATTATTTAAAATATTTTGTTTAAAAAAGTTTTTGAAAATAATAGCCGAGTTTTCAAAAAGTTCATATTTTCGTCGAAAATCCAATATCGTTTAAAAATACGACTCAGCGTACAAAAACATAACAAAAACCTCGTTTTCGAAAATTTCATTTAAAATACACCACACATCCAACAACTAAAAATATTTATTTAATAAAAATATTTTCCCTTATATGGTCCCCAGTCTCCGTTCGTTGATCGCGTCTCGAATAATCTTTTAAAACACAGTTTTATGCATTCTAAAATAAAGCTACATTTTAAACATGTAAACATGCCTACAATAATCAATTCATGCAATTAAAACGATTTAATTACAATACATAAGAAATTTGATAACTTGCATGTATTTGGTTCATGTGGATCTTCAAATTTTCGGGACGTTACATAAACCAAAAGAACACAACTACTTCGTGTTACAACAAAAAAGAGACAAGTTATATTACTCATAAACATCAGTTTCCAGTCTCATTTCTTTTTTGAGTTCAGCTTCATTTTCCCTCGAATGTCAGTTGTTATCGAGCTCAAGCTGGATAGTGTTGCCTACTTTCTCCCTCCATGAGTGATGATTTCTTTAGCGGTGGCATCGGAGTATGTAACACATATCTCAACACTCCTAACGAAAGATCCCCCAACAAAAAGTGCAGGAGCCCTTATATTCACCTCTTTTGTCGGCAGTTGGTAACTCTGGAACTGCTCAAACATTGATGGGGTTGTTGATTCCACTGGTCGAGTCATTGATCCAACTACACATTCACTTGTGACCTATAAGAAAATACAAATTAGAATTAGGTTTATATAGTTTGTAAATGTGCATAAAAAAACAATGAAAATTCGAAACTGAACTTACACCAATAATTGTGTTGCGTGCATTTTCCAGCATTTTTATTTTGAACTCTCCTCCACAACTTTGCTCCTCACCTACCAAAAATAATATATTGATCAGTATATACATATACAAATATAAAGAAATTTCAGATGTAAACCATGATATACAAATTAGGAAACTTGCGATTTTTGGGTCCTTTGACATTATAGCTGGCTCATTGGTTGTTCTTGTGTGAGCTGTCTCATTGGTTCTTGTGTTGCAACTTCTTTTTCAGTTATAACTGGATTCGTTGGTTCAATATCCATGTTGCATGTTCTTTTATAGGGGCATGCAACTCCACATCTAATGCATTTTAATGTCTTTTGTTGCCTCCTCATGTGAGTTTCATTCAAAGGAACTTTGGCCTTCACTCTTCATCTTTTATTTTTCTGTGGATGATCAGGCTCATCTGATTCCTTCCTCCTAGATTTTTTTGTCCTCCCAGCAGACCTCCCAAAGTTTGGTGGTAATAGAGGAATCATGTTTGTAGGCTTCCATTCGTTCCTCTCATTTGTCGATATAATAACATGAGCATACACCAACTTATAAGTCTCCAACTTATAGCAATCATCGACGAAGTTATAGCGATTCAAATCTTGTGCATAAATTGCACTCATTGTATGTTTACATGGGATTCCACTTAGTTCCCATTTCCTACAGCCACAAGTTTTGTTCTCCAAATCAACACTATACATATTCCCATCATATAGCAAGAAATTAGATAATGATACTTATACAGCCTGCCATTCATTATCCGTCATATCATCTTCATTATCGACCAAATTCTTTTCAACAGACTTTACTTACCATGTTTCTTTTGACTCAAACTCCTTTCTAAGCCACTCTGTTTCATTATCCACATTCTATTTGAAAATTTTATCAACTTTTTCTGAATCATCACTATAAGTACTCTTACTAAAATCACTATCTTTTTCAGTGCATTCATCATTCAATATGTCATCACTGTCATCTTCTTATGTTCCCTCATTCACAACCTCATTAACTACCCCATCACTCTCACCATATATTGCCCAATCTAACTTAGTTTTATCCTTATCTTTCTCCCCTAAATAATCAAAAGGTACGTATGGATAAAATCTGCGCACCTCCTCAATATATATGTGAATTTCTCTTTTAAATTTTATTTTATGCTCGCAAATTTTAACCAAATCAGTGTCATTCTTGATCCATCTAAAACCTTCATGTTCAACATTCGTGAAAGCCCTCATAGGTTTCTTAACACCTTCACGTTCAGCTACCTTCTTAAATTGATTTAAAGAAAGCATATCAAATTCAAAAAAATAAAATTTAAGTACCGCACCACCTACATAGGTGTGTTGGTCACCGACGTAGAACTTTCCTCCATAGTGAAAACTCAATGTAAAATCCTTGCTATTAAAATCTGCATTACAACAAAAATTATGCATGCTTAGAAAAACCCATTAAATAAAAAAAAATTCTAACAAAAGTGGAGTATCTTATATAATTTTAGCAGAAGTCCAGCAAAAGATTTTGAAAATTACATTTCACGGGACCATCCAATATTTTTTAAATGAAAAAACCCACTAAATCTCATTCATTTAGGGACCACGATGTCGGAAAGAAAACAAACGTGAGGCTCGAATCTTTTCAAAAGCGTATTACAAAGAAAATCTGAAAAACATTGTTTCAAACACATAATAACAAAAAAAATTTGCTACGTTATTGTGAGGCAAGAATCTTTGCATAAACTTACCGTAATCTGGTGGAGGAAGCTTAAAATCTTGTGGGCCTCGAATCTTCATTTCAGCTGTAGGATGGTATACTAGTGTTGTGGCTTATATTTCTAGTGTTGAATAGAATTACGGGAAAGAAATAATGGATCGTGGGTGGGGAAATATAAACAAAATAAAAATATTTGGAAAATTGAGTAAGATATTTGTAGAACCCAAAAATTCAATACACGTGTACCCATGCATATATTTAAATTGTTAACTTATTTATTTAATTTTAAAATGATTTGAGAGATGCATGATTTATGAAATTTCATTATTTTAATTATTTATGTTTATGCGATGCACGTTAAAAGGTTTTCCTTGAGTTTCATGTTTCAGGCGATTATTCGATACGGGATCGAGGAAAAGAGACCAGCGACGATTTTGACGATTTTAGAATGTGGTATTTTATTTTAAGTTAGGATTGGACCATTTTAAATAATTTATTAAGTTTTAAGCATTTTTAAGGCTTAATTTATTTATTTAGTGATTTTAAGAATTTAAAACTTTTAAAGTTTGTATTTTAATTTGTAAATGGGGTTGTTAGTAAAGTAAATAGTGGGATTAACTTTTAATTAACATTTTTAATTCTTAATTAAGCACATTTCTCCCTAATTAACAACACAAGCTCACGCACACACCCACTTTCACACACACACACACACACACACACTCGGTTTTACACACGCACACACACATTTCATTACATTTTTTTAAAATAAAACTTAAGGTTCTAAGTGGTACAGCAGCCGCCCCCTTCCTCTGCAATTTTTCCAGCAATTCTCGTCCACTTTTCTTAAAGATAATCGTGCCACGTTCGTCCCGGATCAATCCTTGCATCCTTCCCGCTTCGGTATCATCGTTTCGGTAACTTTAAAGTCAAGGCATATATATTCTATTGTTTCTGCATCGATCTCATTATATTATGTATTGTGTTGTTTATTATGCATAAAAATCCATGTATGTTGTGAAAAAGTTTAAGCAAAAACGTTTGAAATGAATTTTGGATCAAAATTTTTAGATCTAAAAACGTGTCTGCTGTCATTTCGATTACTTGGGAAAATTCGGTCAAGTTTCTTGAAAACTTTCAACATATAAACCGTAGTAATTTTTGATACCTTCGATTCGATTTGACAGTAAATTCGTAATTTTTGGAATAGAAACGAGTTAGTTATGATTGTTTTCGTTGGACTGCTCAAACTGTGATTTTATGAAAATACGTTATTGACGTGTTTTTGAAGTTTTATTGTTGCAGGCTTCGTTGAGGACCGACGGGTAATCGCTGCACATTTAGGTATATTAAGTATGATGTGGGTTCGATTTTTGGTGCTTCGTTTTGTGTCGATGGGCACTTCGTTGCATTAGAAGTCGTAGGAAAAGCTTTGGTGTCAAAATGTCGTGTTCACGGGTTGTAATGCGTTGTTTGCGGTGTGTCATTGTTTTGGGGCGTTGTTTGAGTTTGGAACATTGCCATAGCATCTTAGGTTGAGTCTCGTTGCATCGGTTCGAGTCTTTTGAGCGTGAATTTTAAAATTGCATCAAAATTTGTTATTTTGGTTGGTTGTGCGCAGGATTAGCGCAGCGCCCGTTCTGCGCAAGCCTAGCGCCGCGGCGCTGCCCTTGTGGCACCGCAGCGCTACGCCTGCGGCCTCGCTAGCGCCTAGGCACTAGGCAGTGCCACAGCGCAGCGCCATCCAGTGCCTAGGCGCTCGTCCATGACTTTTTAAACCACTATTTTTAGGTTCATGTATTCCATGTTTGGGAAATGTTCACACTTCATATAGAGATTGTTTTGGGGTTCGATGTCATGATTATTACGATAATTAATCGAGGTCAAGTCCCGATTGATTTAAAACGTCATAAGTAAATTGTCATTTCGGGTGGTGAGCATGACTAATACGTCTAAGTTATGGAAGTTAAGTTCTTGAAATCATGTTAGTATGTGCAGCAGTGGCCCCAAGAGAGATCCAACGAATCGCTCAATGCCATGTAAGTTTGCACGAAGTTCAAAGGAAAATATTTTATTTTTGAGGTATGCTAAATGTCTTGTGACTAAATATGAAAGGGTTTGGAAGCTGATGAACGTGGCCCGTGACCTCTCCACTCCGGTAAAGCATGACCGGGTTTAGATCAGGATTGAAGAGCGATAAAACATGACCAAGGTCCAATCCACCCGATAAAGCATGACTTGGGATCTCATGTATGCATTAGTGGACATCCCTACCAGTCCAGTATAGTGGTTTAGTCACATCATGCACATTTATGTATGGGTCACTTGCTTTGAAACATATCTCTACACAAAATGATCAAGTTATGCATGTTTTAGTATGTATGATGCAAGTATGTTTATGAAAAGTTTTATGATGATGGCAAGTCTATTTTTATGTTATTACGTTCAAGATTCAAGTATGTACGCTCAACTTTAAAGATCCATGTGGTTTTATTATGTATTACTTGTTTTGCTCAGCTTATATGTGTTGAGTTTTAGACTCACTGGACTTGATGGATGTAGGTGAGGATGAGCATGAGGAGACGAGGGGTGGGGAACAATGAGCTGGCTTGGACTGCGCAGGAGGCTAAACCCGAAGACAGCCCATGTTTTAAGAATTTTATGAATGCTGTTTCAAATACTTTGATTTTCACGAGTTTTCTTTACGATGTTTAAACAAGTATTTTTACAAACTTTGATTGTAGTAGTATTTTTACAAACCTTAGTAATTTTTGATACCTTCGATTTAACAGTAAATTCATAATTTTTGGACAAGAAACGAGTGAGTTATGATTGTTTTTGTAGAGGCCTAAAAATCCTTACTTGAAAATTTGCGGAAAATTTAAAATTTTTCTTTTAAAATAAATGGAGTGCCTCATTCATACAAAAAACTGATAAAATATTTAACGTTCAAAACAGCAGCGGAAGAAATTATTACTTGCCAAAATAACAGGTTAAAGTATTCAATAACTAATAAAATATTTGAGCATCAAAATGGCAAGTGCTGAAACTGAGGTCCTCGGGTGCCACTACTGCCGACTCGAGCTAGCTCACTGGTCCCCGCCCTCGATCCCGACATCATCATTACCTACAACAATCAAGTCTAGTGAGTCTAAAGACTCAACATGCATATATCGTAAATAATGAGTAAATATAGTAAAATTGCATGGGAGTAAAATTTCATGTCATGAGGCATATCGTAAAATGTCGTGTCATGATTAATTATAATACGTGCATAGCTGAACTGAAAATCATAGTGAAACTGTTTGCTCCTTGGAGCCCTGTACTGAAATAGCATATAATAATTTTCTGTGAGATTATGGTCTACGCAAGTGGTCCCTGAACTGAACTGAACTGAGCTGACCGATACTGGTGACCGGACCGATACTGGGGATCGGATTTACGTCTGATCAGACTACTGCCACAGTACTGGGTGAAACAACTGAACTGACCGGTAACTGGTGACCGGGCCGATACTGGGGACCGGACTTAAGCATGATAGTAAAGTGACCACAAGCAATATCGCATAAATCTCAAAATTTGTATTTTTGCACGTAATATAATTAAATAACTGAATTAAATATCCTGTACCCATTTTACTGCTTGGATTGGATCGCTCCCAGGCTCGCTGCAACCTAAATATGCCATGAAAAATATGCAATAGATTTATGGGACCAAACTATACAATAACCTTAAAAAATGTGACAATTACGCCTACCGACTTCGTATTAAATCATGACTCCGAGCCAACCCGAACCAACACTGAACCATCATGTAGTCATGATTAAAATACGTCTAAAATGATCAAATAATGCTCCTAAAATGGTGAGGGCCGAAATCTAGGTGAATGGAGGCCAAAACATGAAACGCTCTTTCGAGAGTCAATTTGGCACATCGCACCGTAAATTCTCGTACGACCTCAAAAATGATCCGAATCACGAACGGTCAAAAACATGACCTTCCTAACTCGATGAGGCACTGTCCAGTCCAAGGCCATGGGCTAAAAGCCAACCAAGAACCCGGAACACGCCTCTGAACCGCGACGTCGCTTGCTGTCAAAAAAAAATACAGCAGCAGCGTCTTGATTCCTTGCGTCGTTTGCAAGACTTTTGGCCATTGGGGCTTGAACCACCGACCAGAGCCTCTCAACAACATCCCAAGGAATGATTTGAACCATGGCTAAGGGCCCTAGGCCAGCCACAATTCGCATCACACCAGCAACAACCGAAACGTTCCAACCGAGAACCAATTCTGCGCGTCGGGGCATTGTTCTTGTTTAGCTGTCACCGATCGTTCGAGTGGCCATTTAATTGACCAAGACACGATCTAGACATCTAGGGGCATGGTATGAACCGTGGCTAAGGGCCATAGGCCAACCAAGATCCACACCATTCCACAAAAGTCGAAACACACATGCTGTCAAAAATGATAAGCCGAAGGGTGCAGGGGCTGTTCTTGAGTATTTTGTAAAAACCGATTAACCAGGGACCAAGCCACCAAAAGGGCAACTTAGTCACGTCTTAGACATGCTAGGGAAGTGATCCAACCATGGCTATAAGCCCTTAGGGCAGCCAAGATCAGATTCATTTCCCTTTGACAGCAACATGAGAAAATCGAAACTCAATATGGCAAGAATGGGAAGCTGCTGTCATTTCTCGTTTCCAGCGGGTGTGGGGCTCGAATGAATGAACCAAAGTGATCCTAATACATCCTATTACATGTCTATAAGTCGCCTTGGGAGCCTGGAATCGAACCAATACCTGAAACCATCAAAACAAATGAAACCGTGAAGAGCATCATGAAGCCCGAAAATCTGCATCTTTTATTTTCTGAAAATTCTTGATAGATTTCGGTTTTTGCATGGAAATGATGATCATGTAATGTTAAATAATGATAATAGGACTTGATTGAAGAGTCAAGGAAGAATATATGCATGCCTGGTTTCGTTTGAAAGAAAAACGAAAAGAACGAGACGATCCGGCGCGGAGGAGGTGGAGTGATCTTCTTTCCTTTTCTTCTACTAAATTTTCTCTCTAGTTTTCTCAAGTTCTAGCCACGATTTTTCTCTCCACAAACACTCTGAATTTCGAGACTTATGGAGGGGGAATGGTGGTTAAGAGGGTGAGGAGAATGGGTGCAAAATATAGGGAGAAAATATCAAGACCAAGTCTACTCTTTTTTGAAATTTGAATTCTTGTTTGATATCAAATGATTTGTTGGTGCTTGTTGGGGTGAGGTGGCCGATCATAATACCATCTAGACTAGGTGAGGATAAGGTTGATCATTAATTAAATGGTGCTCCCAAAAATAAAAGAATTATCCTACTAATTAAATACAAAGAAAGGGTCAAAGGTGAGGTGGCAAAGAGATGTTGTCTAGACATAAGGGTGGCCGAAATTTGGTGTAAAAATGAAGGGAAATTGTTGATTATTTACTAAATTTATAACCCTTAAAAGCCTTACTTATTCTTTACATAATTTAGTGAACTAATTCCTTAATTATGGAACTTAAACCAATTTATTTTCTACTCACCTCAAGTTGCTTAAATAAATCCTCAAACCTCCTTAATAACTTAAATTAACTTACTTGCTAGCTAAATTAAATTCTGGAAAAGTTTCTTGAATCTAAAATTTTATCTCTAAACTCCAACTCCAGTCCGGCCTCACTGAAATAACTGAAATGATAAAAATTTAAACTACTACGTAAAATAATCAAATTTAGAAACTCATGCAATAAAAATCATTTTAATTTAAATACTAGAATTATGCATGACTTATACGTAGTCTAAGTTACGGGTTCTACAATCCTCCCCCCCTTAAAGAGAATTTCGTCCTCGAAATTAAAACTCACCGAATAACTCAGGGTACCGACTCCTCATCTCGGGCTCAGACTCCCACGTAGCTTCCTCCTCTGAATGGTTGAGCCACTTGACTTTGACTCGCCTAACCAGCTTGTTCCGAAGCTTCTTCTCCTGCCTGTCTAGGATCTGCACTGGCCTCTCCTCATAAGATAGGTTCGGAGTAAGCTGCAACGGCTCGAAGTTTAAGACATGCGAAGGATTCGCCATGTACTTCCTCAGCATAGAGACGTGAAAGACATTGTGTACTCCGGCCAGATTCGGCGGAAGAGCCACACGATAGGCTAGCGTCCCAACTCTGTCGAGGATCTCAAATGGTCCAATGAATCTCGGACTGAGCTTCCCTTTCTTTCCGAATCTCATGACACCCTTCATGGGTGCCACCTTCACGAAAACATGATCGCCCACAGCAAACTCTAACTCTCTCCTTCTCTGATCTGCATAGCTCTTCTGTCGACTCTGAGCAGTCCTCATTCTATCACGGATCCGGGCTACTACATCAACAGTCTGCTGTATAATCTCTGGACCCAACTCTGCTCTCTCTCCTACTTCATCCCAATGAACAGGAGATCTGCACTTGCGACCATATAGTGCTTCATACGGAGCCATTCCTATAGACGACTGAAAGCTGTTGTTATAGGTGAACTCTACCAATGGCAAGTTCGACTCCCAACTCCCTGAGAAGTCAATGACGCAAGCACGGAGAAGATCCTCCAAGATCTGAATAACTCGCTCTGACTGCCCATCTGTCTGCGGATGGAAAGCTGTGCTAAACAGCAACTTCGTACCCATGGTCGAATGCAAACTCTTCCAAAACGAGGAAGTAAATCGGGGATCTCTGTCAGACACGATAGAAACTGGAATGCCGTGAAGTCGGACTATCTCTCGGATATACAACTCCGCATACTGAACCATAGTGAAAGTCGTCTTAATAGGCAAGAAGTGCGCTGATTTGGTAAGACGATCTACAATCACCCAGATAGCATTCGATCCTCTGGCTGACTTCGGCAATCCTGTCACAAAATCCATGGTAACGTTCTCCCACTTCCACTCGGGAATAGGAAGAGGCTTGAGCAAACCTGCTGGTCTCTGATGCTCGGCCTTCACTAACTGGCAAGTCAGACACTCGGATACAAATCGTCTGATGTCTTTCTTCATCCCAGGCCACCAATACAATAGCTGTAGATCTTTGTACATCTTCGTACTCCCTGGATGAATAGAGTACGGCGACATATGGGCCTCTGATAAGATGTCTGCTCGGATAGAATCACTGCTAGGAACCCATATCCTGTCTCGGTATCTCAGTATGCCGTCGCTGACTGAATACAAAACACTGCCCTTGGCCTCATCTCTCTGCTTCCACTTGGCCAACTGCTCATCTGCTGCCTGACCACTGCGAATACGGTCAAGAAGGGAAGACTGAATGGTCAAGGTAGATAGACGGGGAACTCTACCTCGAGGATAAGTCTCAAGATCAAACCTCTGCATCTCAAACTGAAGAGGTCTCGAAACTGCCAAATGAGCCATCACTGCAACTTTTCTGCTCAGTGCATCTGCAACTACATTAGCCTTACCCGGGTGGTAGCTAATGTCACAATCGTAGTCTTTCACAAGCTCCAACCAACGCCTCTGACGCATGTTCAGCTCCTTCTGCGTAAAGAAATACTTGAGGCTCTTGTGGTCGGTAAAGATCTGGCACTTCTCTCCATACAGATAGTGCCTCCAAATCTTCAAGGCAAAAACTACGGCGGCCAACTCTAAATCATGGGTAGGGTAGTTCTTCTCATGAGTTTTCAGCTGTCTAGAAGCATAAGCTATCACCTTCCCATGCTGCATCAATACGGCGCCAAGACCGAGCTTCGAAGCATCGGTATACAGAACAAACTCACCGGGCCCTGACGGCATGGCCAAAACTGGTGCTGAGATAAGAGCTTGCTTCAAAGTGTCGAAGCTCTTCTGACACTCCTCGCTCCAAACAAATTTCACATTCTTCTTTGTCAGTGCTGTGAGTGGAACTGCAATCGAGGAGAATCCCTTGATGAACTTCCGGTAATATCCTGCTAGGCCAAGAAAACTGCGGATCTCGGATGCATTCTGAGGCACTACCCAATCTCTGACTGCTGCAACTTTCGCTGGGTCCACCTCAATGCCACTGCTAGAAACAATGTGGCCTAAGAACGCCACCTTCTCCAACCAGAATTCGCATTTACTGAACTTTGCGAATAGTTTGTGCTTCTGCAATGTCTGCAACACTGTAGTCAGATGCCTGCTGTGATCCTCCCGATTCTTGGAGTAGACGAGGATGTCGTCTATGAATACTATCACGAACTGATCGAGGTACGGCTGAAATACGCGATTCATGAGATCCATGAAGATCGCTGGCGCATTCGTCAAACCGAACGGCATCACAAGGAACTCGTAGTGGCCATAACGAGTCCTGAAAGCTGTCTTCGAAACATCAGCATCTCTCACTCTCAACTGGTGATAACCGGAACGCAGATCTATCTTAGAGAAAATCGAAGCTCCCTGCAACTGGTCAAACAGATCCTCAATCCTCGGAAGTGGGTATTTATTCTTCACTGTAACCCTGTTCAACTCCCGATAGTCAATACAAAGTCTCATCGAGCCATCCTTCTTCTTAACAAACAAGACTGGCGCGCCCCAAGGTGAGAAACTAGGGCGAATGAACTCCTTGTCAAGAAGTTCCTGAATCTGCTTCTTAAGCTCTGCCATCTCTGTCGGGGCTAGTCGATACGGCGCTTTTGAGATCGGAGCCGTACCTGGCATAAGCTCGATGGAAAACTCCACCTCTCTCTCAGGTGGAACACCAGAGACGTCCTCAGGGAAAACGTCTACGAAGTCTCTAACAATCGGAACATCTGAGGCTGACTGACCGGGTGCCTCGGGGACAGATATAAAAGTTGCTAAAAATGCTCGACACCCTCTACGCATGAGCTTCCTAGCCTGGATATAAGGAATAATGCGCGGTAAAGGAAAGTACCTGTCCGGCTCAAATAAGAACTGCGTCATTCCAGACGGTCGGACAAGAACAGATCTCCGCTGGAAGTCAATCAAAACTCTGTTCCGCGCTAGCCAGTCCATCCCCAGAATGATGTCAAACTCTGGCATCGGCAATAAGATGAGATCCGCATAAATAAGATTTCCATGCAGCTCAAGGTCTATGTCTCGGATCACGCTGGTGGCCGTTATCTCCTCTCCCGAAGGCAATGACACCGAATAGGCTACATCTATCCCGATGGTCTTAACTTTGAGAAAGTTTGCAAAGACCTCTGAAATAAATGAGTGGGTAGCCCCTGAATCTATCAGGGATTTGGTAGCTGAGCCAGCTATGAAAATTCTCCCTGAAAGTTCGGAACACTAAGCTGAACCCAAGTAATCACAAGAGCTAAGCTTATAGACATGCAAAGGTCACATTTCTTCTAACTAAATCCCGAAAATAATACTGAGTAGAGCATGCAATCCTATCGCAATTCTAAGTTCAAAATCTTAATCCCGATTCCCAAAACATTGGAATGCAAATGTAACTTAAAGCTGTAAGGTACCTGTCATCAGCATGGTGTCAGGGTTCGTCTCCGCAGCATGGAGAGCAAAAACTCTGCCTTGGGTAGGCAGATTCTTCCGGGGGCACTGCCGTAGCATGTGGTCCGTGCTGCCACACTTAAAACATTTCCCTGAGCCAAACATGCATGCCCCCGGATGACGGCGTGAGCACTTGGGACAGACTGGGTGCTCAAAGGTCCTCGGGACGACACGTCCCTGCTGCTGCTGCTGCTGCTGCTCCTGCTGAGGTCCTCCTCTGTTCCTGAGCGGGCCGTGATATGGCCTCTTATGCTGATGCTGGTGCTGCTGAGGAGGAGGACGGCGGTGTGGTATCTGAACTGGTCGCTTTCCCAAGCGATCCCTCTCTATATCTCGCTGGTCCTGCTCTGCGGCCAGAGCTCTGGAGACGGCGACCTCGTAAGTAGTAGGGTCAGACACCCTAACATCACGGCGCAAGATCGGCCGTAAACCCACCAAGAAATGCATCAACTTGGCTTTAGCATCGTTCGCGATCAAGGGCACAAAGTGACAACCCCTCTCGAACTTACGGATGAACTCCGTAACCGTCAGATCCCCCTGTCTAAGGCTCATAAACTCCGTGGTCAATCGGGTGCGCACCTCATCCGTAAAATACTTGGAGTAGAATACCTCCGTGAAACGTGTCCATGACAGGGTAGCCAAGTTAAGGGCTACTGAAGCTCCTTCCCACCATAAGCGGGCATCTCCTCCGAACAGATAAGAGGCACAACGAACTCGATCTGCATCTCCAAGCTCCATGAACTCGAAAATAACCTCGAGGGACTTGATCCAGCCCTCGGCAACCATGGGGTCCGTCGTCCCAGAAAACTCCTTTGGACGCATCTTCATGAATCTCTCGTATACTGCCTCAGGCTCTGTCGGCCTGGTCGCCACAGCATTGTTCTCCGCAAACTGCGCGAAGAACCGAGTCATCCCAGCTAGCATCTGGGCATTCATGTCCGGTGGTGGTGGAGGTGGTAAGTCTCTCTCCTGCCTCTGCTCCTCCCTGTCCTCCTGGCGAGGCTCCTCATTTATAGTGCGCTCGAGAATGCGTCTAGGGGGCATACTGTTCCATACATAACCCATACGTAACTAACATGCATAATTCCATAATTTATTTAAATTTAAGTACTGAACAATAACATAAATATGGAAGTAAAACATTTCATGTAAACATGCTGTTAAATAATTCATGCTTTAAATAAAATGCGTAACTGTAAAACTTACAGACCGACGACGTGACTTCATGAGCTTCTCGCGGTCAGTAGTAGTGCAACCCTTTACAGAACCATTGCTCTGATACCAGATGTAGAGGCCTAAAAATCCTTACTTGAAAATTTGCGGAAAATTTAAAATTTTTCTTTTAAAATAAATGGAGTGCCTCATTCATACCAAAAACTGATAAAATATTTAACGTTCAAAACAGCAGCGGAAGAAATTATTACTTGCCAAAATAACAAGTTAAAGTATTCAATAACTAATAAAATATTTGAGCATCAAAATGGCAAGTGCTGAAACTGAGGTCCTCGGGTGCCACTACTGCCGACTCGAGCTAGCTCACTGGTCCCCGCCCTCGATCCCGACATCATCAGTACCTACAACAATCAAGTCTAGTGAGTCTAAAGACTCAACATGCATATATCGTAAATAACGAGTAAATATAGTAAAATTGCATGGGAGTAAAATTTCATGTCATGAGGCATATCGTAAAATGTCGTGTCATGATTAATTATAATACGTGCATAGCTGAACTGAAAATCATAGTGAAACTGTTTGCTCCTTGGAGCCCTGTACTGAAATAGCATATAATAATTTTCTGTGAGATTATGGTCTACGCAAGTGGTCCCTGAACTGAACTGAACTGAGCTGACCGATACTGGTGACCGGACCGATACTGGGGATCGGATTTACGTCTGATCAGACTACTGCCACAGTACTGGGTGAAACAACTGAACTGACCGGTAACTGGTGACCGGGCCGATACTGGGGACCGGACTTAAGCATGATAGTAAAGTGACCACAAGCAATATCGCATAAATCTCAAAATTTGTATTTTTGCACGTAATATAATTAAATAACTGAATTAAATATCCTGTACCCATTTTACTGCTTGGATTGGATCGCTCCCAGGCTCGCTGCAACCTAAATATGCCATGAAAAATATGCAATAGATTTATGGGACCAAACTATACAATAACCTTAAAAAATGTGACAATTACGCCTACCGACTTCGTATTAAATCATGACTCCGAGCCAACCCGAACCAACACTGAACCATCATGTAGTCATGATTAAAATACATCTAAAATGATCAAATAATGCTCCTAAAATGGTGAGGGCCGAAATCTAGGTGAATGGAGGCCAAAACATGAAACGCTCTTTCGAGAGTCAATTTGGCACATCGCACCGTAAATTCTCGTACGACCTCAAAAATGATCCGAATCACAAACGGCCAAAAACGTGACCTTCCTAACTTGGTGAGGTACTGTACAGTCCAAGGCCATGGGCTAAAAGCCAACCAAGAACACGAACGAGCCACCAAACCGACGCAGCAAGTTGCTGTCAAGAAAATTCCAGTAGCTGCGCTTGGTTTCCTTACGTCGTTTTCGAGACTACCGGCCATTGGGGCTTGAACCACCGACCAGAGACTCTTATCAACATCCCAAGGAATGATTCGAATCATGGCTAAGGGCTTTAGACCAGCCACAATTCGAAGTATTCGAGCAACAATCGAAAAGATTCACCCTAGAGCACCTTTGCGCGCGTGAGGGGTGTTTGGCTTTGATTGCTGTCTCGTGTCGTTCCAGTGGCCATTTGATTGACCATGGCACGATCTAGACATCTAGGGGCATGGTATGAACCGTGGCTAAGGGCCCTAGGCCAACCAAGATCCATACCATTCCACAAAAATCGAAACACATGTGCTGTAAAATGGAAGGGGCCGAAAGGATGTTGTGCTATTCTTGAGTTTTAATTTAAAAACCGATTCACCATGGACCAAGCCACCAAAAGGGCGACTTAGTCACGTCTTAAACATGCTAGGGAAGTGATCTAACCATGGCTATAGGCCCCTAGGNAGGGAACCAAAATCAAGACTAAGTCTACCTCTATTTGAAATTTGAATTGTTGGTTGATATCAAATATTTGTTGGGTGATTCTAGAATGGGGTGGCCGAAATCCTCATGTTTTCTAGACTAGGATAATGCTCACTAATTAATTAATTAAGGTGGATAAAGAATTAAAAAGATTAGTATGCTAACTCAACAAAGAATGGGTCAAAAGGGTGATGAGTTGGCAATGACTAGTCTAGATACTAAGGGGCCGAAAATTCACTAATATATGGAGGGGAAATGTTGATTATTTACTAAATTTATAACCCTTAAAAGCCTTACCTATCCTTTAAATAATTTAGTGAACTAACCCCTTAATTAAGAACTTAAATGAATTTATTTTCTACTCACCTCAAGTAACTTAAATAATTCCTTAAACTCCCTTTTTAACTTAAATGAACTTACTTGCTAGCTAAAATAAATTCTGGAAAGGTTTCTTGAATCTTAAATTTTATCTCTAAACTCCAACTCCAGTCCGGCCTCACTGAAATAACTGAAATGATAAAAAATCAAACTGCTGCATGAAATAATTAACTTAAGGAAAAATCATTTAAATACTCATGAAATAAAATCATTTAAAATACTAGAATTATGCATGGCTTATACGTAGTTTAAGTTACGGGTTCTACAGTTTTCGTGGAACTTCTCAAACTGTGATTTTATGAAAATGCGTTCTTGACGTGTTCTTGAAGTTTTATTGTTGCAGGCTTCGTTGGGGACCGACGGGTGATTGCTGCTGCATTTAGGTATATTAAGTATGATGTGGGTTTGATTTTTGGTGCTTCGTTTCCTGTCGATAGGCACTTGGTTGCATTAGAAGTCGTAGGAAAAGATTTGGTGTCAAAAGGTCGTGTTCACGGGTTGTGTTGCGTTGTTTGTGGTGCATCATTGTTTTGGGGCGTTGTGTGAGTTCGGAACAGTGCCATGGCGTCCTAAGTTGAGTCTCGTTGCATCTGTTTGAGTCGTTTGAGTGTGACTTTTAAAATTGCATCAAAATGTAATATTTTGGTTGGTTGTGCGCAGGATTAGCGATGCCGCGCTTAACAGGGAGCGCCACAGCGCCCGTTCTGCGCAAGCCTAGCACCACGGCACTGCCCTAGTGGCGTCGCGACGCTGCCCTAGTTGCACCACAGCGCTAGGCCTGCGGCCTTGCTAGCGCCGCGGCGCTAGGCAGTGACGCAGCGCAGCACCATCCAGTGCCTAGGCGCTCGTCCATGACTTTTTAAACCACTATTTTTAGGTTCATGTATTCCATGTTTGGGAAATGTTCACACTTCATATAGAGATTGTTTTGGGATTCGATGTCAGGATTTAGTACGATGATTAATCGAGGTCAAGTCCCGAGTGATTTAGAACGTCATAAGTAAATTGTCATTTCGGGTGGTGAGCATGAGTAATACGTCTAAGTTATGGAAGTTAAGTGCTTGAAATCATGTTAGTATGTGCAGCAGTGGCCCCAAGCGAGATCCAACGAATCCCTCAACGTCATTTAAGTATGTTCGACGTGTAAAGGAAAATATTTTATTTTTGAGATATGCTAAATATCTTGTGACCAAATATGAACGGGTTTGGAAGCCCGTGAACGTGGCCCGTGACCTCTCCACCCCGGTAAATCATGACCGGGTTTATATCAGGATTGGAAAGCGGTAATGCATGATCAGGGACCAATCCACCCGGTAAAGCATGACCGGGGATCTCATGTATGCGGTAGTGGACATCCCTACCAGCCAACGTTGTAAATGGCGGCAGGCGGTGGCGGAACGGTCGGTGACCGCCTACCGCCTCAGCCGTCCAAGCGGTGCCCAGGCGGTGCCTAGGCGGTTGAATTTTTTTAAGTAATTTTTTATGGATAATCATATATAATCCTGTAATATAATCACAAATAGTCATCATTTTTTTTATGTATGATGTGTAATTAAATAATGTTTAAATATAAATAAGTTTCATACAATATAATATCATCTAGATAATATGCAAATAAATATATAATTGCCAACTAACAAGATAATTAATAAAGATTTATCATCATATTAATGTATGCTAACAAAGTAATATAATTATTTTTACCAAAAAACTAAATTTAAATTTCAAAGTTTCAATCCATTATGAGAACAAGTACTAGACTAAACATAACTAATCATTCAAGTGATCTACATGTGCACCATCAACTACATTCATAATCTTCTCATCATCGGACTCAAAATCAACATCTTCTTATTTCTCCTCCTCCGATGTATCTAAATCTTCGTCAAGTTCTCTAATGGGGTTGTACCTTGTAATCCTTCTTAGTTTGATAGTAAGGAGTGAAAACCAACAAAAATTTTAAAATAACCCGCCTCGGTCGCCTGGCCCGCTTGCTCGCCGCTTGGTCCGCCCGCTCGATGCCTCCACCCGCCTCGGCCGTCTGTCCACCGCCGTATATCTTGGACCGCCTTAAACAACCGCCTAATGCGTAGGCGGGGCGGTTGAGGGCCACCTACCGCCTAGGCGGCCGCCTCGACCGCCATTTAGAACAGTGCTACCAGCTCAGTACTGTAGTTTAGTCTGATCAGGCACATTTATATACGTGTCACTTGCTTTGAAACATATCTCTACGCAAAATGATGAAGTTATGCATGTTCTAGTATGTATGATGCAAGTATATTTATGAAAAATTTTATGATGATGGCACGTCTATGTTTATGTTATTACGTTCAAGATTCAAGTATGTACACTCTACTTTAAAGAAGCATGTGGTTTTATTATGTATTACTTGTTATGCACAATTTATACGTATTGAATCTTTAAACTCACTAGACTTGATCGATTCAGGTGAGGATGAGCATGAGGAGACGAGGGGTGGAGACCAATGAGCTAGCTGTCTTGGACTGCGCAGGAGACTAAACCCAAGGACCGCCCATGTTTTAAGAATTTTATGAATGATGTTTCAAATACTTTGATTTTCACGAGTTTTCTTTACGATGTTTAAACAAGTATTTTTACAAACTTTGATTGTAGTTGTTTTGCTTCAAATATTTTTAGACGAACAACTTACTTTTATCGTATTTTGAATGATTACTATTTATTTATGAAAATTTTTATTTTTCCGTAAATTTTAAAGTAGTTTAAAAGTACGGTCCGTCACAATATTAAGTGGTAAAAAAATCAAGATATCCTCAATTTTCAAGCCACATAAACTCCGTCCACCGTCTAATCAGCTTTTCCAGTGAAAATTGGCCACCCAAATAGAAAATGAACAAAAATAACGAAAAAAGGAAAGATAGTATATCGAGATCAAAAATTAAAAAGTTTAGTGGACCGAAACTCAAAAATGGTTAATTTATTGGACCTAAAAAACATTTTCCCTAAAATAAAATTATTAGATGGCCTGTAAAATGTTAAAAAAAATTATATTGTTATACTTCATTAAAGGCTATTTTAAACATTTTGTCATTCACGTAAGACGGCTTTTAAAGGACATCTGGGAACATATAGACCTGGAAACTATGCAGATATCGAAATAATCAGTCAATCAAATCTTTAAATACGGAGAACAAGAAATTCATTTGCTCAATATTCAAAATTCTGAAACCACAGAGATAGAGGCCAGGTTAGACGACCCGGGCTACTACCTCACATAGCACTACATTTGCATATGCTTATTCATAACAAAACTCAGCCAAACTTATTATTCGTCATTCCCCACGAATCTCGTCTCAAACCTCGTATCAATACAGGTTAGAGACTATAAATTTCAGCAGAAAGAAGTTTAGTATCATACGATACAAGAATTTCTTTGAGTTGATTGGTGAGGTCGTGACTATGCTGGCAGCATAACATCAACTAAAATGGGGAAAGAAAACATTTTAGTCTCTTTACTCTCATTCTACAAGGTCATGGCGAGACCAATATTCCTCGACCAGTTGCCCGAACAATGAATCTTCTCTTTTCATTAGCGTCATAGGTTCATCAAATTCCACAACTTCACCTGTTTAGCATAACAAACTCACATCAAAATCTAAAAAATTTATAGATAAAACGTATCATCGTAAGTAGATTCAACTGGAAGAGATAAAAACATGAAGTAACTGACGCTCACCATCACTAATGGCCAGAACCATTGTGCAGTCCATCACAGTTGGTATTCTATGAGCAACCGTAATCACCGTGCAATCAGCAAATTCTGTCCGTATGGTTTTTTGCAAGATCATGTCCGTAGCATTGTCAATTGATGCAGTTGCTTCATCGAGTACCAGAATCTTGCTCCTCCTCAGTAAAGCACGGCCTAAACAAAACAATTGTCGTTGCCCCATGCTCCAGTTTAATCCATCTTCCACTACTGCAGTTACAAATTTTTTTTTGTTGATGTCATTCCGTTATTTGGACAAAATCGCCAGTTTCATTCAACCATTTGGACTAAACACACTATTTATAATCGATATCACTGATTTATTATCTGAATTCTAGACACTTTATGTGTGTACGTGTTAAATTCAAGTCACTTTATGTGTGTTCAAGTCTAAACTGAATAACCAGTTTTCCAAAAGCTTACCCGGAGAGTCTAATCCCTCTACTTTCTCCTGAACAGCTTCTTTGAGCTGACATTTTCCAAGGACCTTTATGTTTGAAAAAAAAACAAGAAAGCCATTATCATCTACTTGTAGTAAAAAACCATATTGGACAAAATAGAATCACAAATCTTTACGGAAATAATTTCAGGAGAAAAAGAAAAAAAATTGAAGGCAATAAAAGGTTACCTCCCACAGTTCCTGCTCGGTATGTTGTCCCAACGGATCCAAATTGTACCTCACAGTTCCAGTGAAAAGAGTGGGATCTTGAGGTATAATCCCAATCCGAGACCTCAGATCATGAATCCCAATTGTTGATATGTTAATTCCATCCACAATAATCTTTCCTCCGGCAGGCTCCACCAGACGGAACAAGGCAGCAGTAAGAGTAGTCTTCCCGCTGCCAGTTCGTCCAACTATGCCGATCTTGTGTCCTCCTTCAAACGTGCAGCTAATCCCCCGTAAAACAAGAGGTGCATCTGATCTGTACTTGATCTGTTTCTCAATGTAACTAATTAGTATGTGATACTATACATTCATTATGATGTAAACTAAATCCAAGAATCTTTACCTGTAAATTTTGAATCTCTACTTTACCCTCAGTTGGCCAGTCAACTGGAGGACGATTCTGTTCTATCACTTCAGGGGCCTCACTTGGTATATGCATATACTGATCAAGCCTTTCAACAGAAACAATATAGTTTGCTAACATGCACTGGTTGTTAATGGAAAACACCAGGGACATGTTTAACGAGAGACCATAGGACAAAGCCATTCCAATAAATCCTGCAATAATGAATGAAGAAAATGTAAGGAAACATGGCATACTTCAAGTTCGAATATGACCTTGTATAACTTAGCAATATCACACCAGAGGTAAATGTTCCAGTAGGAAGTAAAACCATGCAGAGGCCTGCAAAGGAAAGAACAGTTGCACTGAGGATTTCTAGCCTTTGGATCAACCACTCATTCGCCGAGAAATAGTGGAAAAAGGGGCTGCCGTTTATGTCGATTAATTCGAGATTCTTGGCAAAAAACCGATCTTCCTGTTTGAAAGCTCTAATTGTAATGACTCCAGCAACAGATTCAGCAAGATGGTTTGCAACAAATGATTTTGTAGTTCCATTTATCCTCATGAACTCTTTAGCAGAGGAAAAGTAGTATCTCTGCAGATGTGGGAATTCATGTCACAAACAAAACCAGACAAAGAAAAGAAACATAAAAAATATGACTATCCTTTTGTGCAATCAAGAAGTCAAGTAAAGAGAATTTTGGTCTGAAATATCCAAACCCAGAGGTTTACTGCACGTTTTTCTTGTTTATAAATTTGATGACAATTACCTGTAAGCGAATAGCCAGAAAGATCATTGGTACGGAGACGAACAATACTTGCCATGTGATAACACCTAGAACTATCAGGTTAGAATAACAATTTGAGGTTGCTCCAAATGTGAATATGAAGTTGAAGGGAACATCTAGATCAACGATACTCAAATCAGAAGAGACCTGTGCAATTGGGCAAATAGAAAATTAGTTTCATTGGTAATTTCACATATAAAATGAAACATGGGGATCAAGATTTCAAAAACTTACCCGGCTTAGGATCCTTCCCAAGGGCGTAGAATCATAAAACGACATTGATGCACGAAATAAAGAGATCAATAGCTGTGAAAACAAAGCTCTCGATGACTCCATGTTCAAAACAACTGTGGATATGCTTCGAATGAGCAAAAAAATTGACGCCACAACTCCAATAACCAAATATACGACAATCAATCTCAAAGAGGAGACGTTTGGATCATCCACATTTGCAGCCATCCAAGAATTCTGCAATATCTGCCCAATAATAAAGGTAAGGTGGCAAAGAGCAGCCACCGAGAAGAAAAGAAATCCTTTGTTCTGCTTTAAATACAGAATATAGGGCTTAAATCCAGTGTCCCCAACTTCCCTTTCTTCTTTCTTAATCAACTGATCACTTCCCAAATTTTGATCTTTCTTCTCTGCAGACGCCTTGTAAATCTCTTTAGAAGAAGCTTCACGATTTTGCGAAGCTGCTACCTGTGAAAGTCTCTCAGAACCTACAGTTTCTTTATGTGCATTGACAAGTTCTTGGAATTCTTGACTCGAAGCCAGCAACTGTGAGTAAGGAGCAGCCTGCAAAATTTCTCCATCGGACATCAGCTGTACAATGAGGTATACGGACTGTTAGCGTTTTCTCATTAATAAGTGGATGTAAAATCAACAGAGATGCTCGTTATTTTGGAATAAGAGACACAATTCTCACATCCGTGCATTAAAAGAACAAACAAAAAATGAAAAGCCTAAAGGAGAAACCTTACCAAAACAGAGTCAAAGGTCGGAAGAAAATCAACTTGATGTGTCACGAGTAAGACCATCTTTGATGATAGGGCTCCCATTACGTATTCCTGCGGAGCCTCGTATAAGCTTGTAATACATGATTAGTAAAAGTAAAGCTTGTAGAGGAGGATATGTTCTTACATTAAACAGGCTCGATGCCGTGTGTGCATCAACAGCACTAAAGGGATCATCCAAGAGATATATATCAGAATCCTGATACAAAGCACGAGCAAGTTGAATCCGTTGCTTCTGACCACCACTAAGATTAACTCCTCTCTCTCCTATCTCGGTCAAATCACCATATGGTAGCAACTCAAGATCCTTTATGAGTGAGCACCTTTGTAGTGCAGCTTGATATCTTTCATCGTCCAGGGGTGATCCAAAGAGAATATTTTCCCGAATACTTCCTGTTTGAATCCATGCTGTTTGAGACACATAGGCAATAGTCCCATGTACTTGAACCTGAAAAAAACATAGCAGTGAATGACAATTTATTTTCAAATACATACTAGAAGAATAGATAGAAGAGCATAAACTCACAGTTCCCTCGGTTATTGGAACCTCTCCGAGAACAGATGCGAGAAGAGTCGATTTTCCAGAGCCTACCTCTCCACAAATTGCAATCTTGTCGCCAGCTTTAACACTTAAATTAATGTTTCGAAGAGTTGGTTTCGATGGATTCCCATCCCATGACAAATTTGCTGACTTAAAAGAAATTTCACTAGTCATATGAGTGTTCAGCAACTTAACTCTGACATTTTCGGTTTCAAGCTCAGGCGCGTCAAGAAACCTCACTATCCTGGAAAATGCAACTTTAGCTTGAATAAACACTCCGATAACATCAGGAAGACTTCTAACAGGGTCCTGAACCAGACGTAACGTAGCTACAAAAGTAAAAACGTTGCTTGAAGATAATGGGACACCAAGGATATAGCAAGCACCAAAGGTAGCTGCAGACACTAGTAAAGGAGAACCCCAGAAAAGAAAGGTATTGTACGCTTTTCTTAGCTGAACAGCTGACAACCATTTCTCTTCAGCCAACCTAAGATTCTCTATTACATGCCGGAAATGGGTTTCCCATGCATATAGCTTCAACACCTTCATGTTCACTAGAGCCTCAGACATGGCCTTCAACCTTCCGTCCTGTGCCACCATAAGCTTCGTCTGGAACTTATGCTGTAACTTTGCAAGGGGAGTGTTGGCAAGAACAGTTAGAATTATAACCGTCATGGATGCAACTGTTGCGAGTCCTACAGCTTGGAAGAGAATGATGATTGCTAGACAGAGTTGAAGGCTTGTTGTCCATATTTGATGGAACCAATAGGGAAACTCTCCAATTCTGTAAGCATCCACGGTAACAAAGTTCATTATCTCGCCACTTGAATAAATTGTTTTAGCAGAATTCGATAATCTCAGTTGCTTCTGGTAAACAGCTGCTGTGAGCAAAGACCTCACCTTTAAACCAACTAGTCTGCTCCTGAAATACCATTGTCTTTGAGATACTGACTCAAGAATCTTCGTGAGAAAAAGTGTCACAACTAGAATATATCTCTCATATTCGAAACTTTCCTTTCCTTCAGCAACTTTAATGAAGGCTTTGAGTAACAAAGGACCGGCAGAGATCGTAAGCACTTTCAGAAGTGCAAACAATCCTGAAACGAGGATCTCTTTCCAATGGCATAATAGGATGGTCTTTAGTCTTGACTGCCCTTTTTCGTTCAAAATCTCGGTATATAACAAGTAGCACGACTCCGCACGATCATCCTCACGTAACTTTGGTATATCTACGTCCTCGAGAGTTTTCTCCCTCCCCCTTTTCATCAGTGGATTCAACCACCAAAACGTGTACTTGCTCAAAAAGCTAGCTTTTGCAAATCCGGTCACATTGGAACCAGAACAAGTTTTACTTCCGCCATCGACAGAGTCGAGTAATGGATCATAAACACCATTTTTGTCACCATCTTCATATCTGAAACCTTTATACGTACATAATAGCAAGAAAATAGATCCTATGAAGTACAAAACATCCAAAACCATCTTAATTGACACCTTCTTTTCCAGAATGGCAGTAAATAGAGATAACCCACAAGTGATTCCAGCAACAAAGAACCCAAGAATCGATATAAGCCTCACGGGAGATCTTGGAAAACGCTGCCCCCAAAGGCTCAAGGTTAACCCCAGAAACAACCAACTCAATCCATGGAAAACGAACAGCACCCACCAATGCACAGATACAAAAGCTCGGTTTTTCCTCAAATTCTCTTCCAAAATCCAGACTCCAAATGACAAACAAACCAATCCCAGAAGACCATTTACGATAGCTGACACTATCTGCAATGTTGAAATGTAACGAAAAGATGCAGAAATCTGCGAGGATTTGGACAATTTCTTGGACATTATAGTGAACAAGAGCATGACCAGGAGCACTAAATCACAACACACAATTAACGCGTGGTTGATGCACGAAGAAGGGTCTGTTACAGAGATCAAATCCGCACAAGAACTCACATGGCCCTTTGAACAATTGGAGACACCGCAAAACACAGTCCAAAGATGACCCATCTCTGTTCTTCACACTTGGTGTAACCTCTTTGATCCGAACTTTATATGAGAGAAATCAATCCACAGTAGCCAGAATCAACATGTAAATGAAGTCCAACCTTTTTTTTCGCCACTTCTCAAATGGCTCTAGATTGAAAAATTTACCTGTTTCAAGTATACAAATTCTAGGAAGTCAGAAATAATTAAAAAAAACATAAACGTGGAAAAACCAACAACGCCAAGATAAAAACCAGTCACAAAGCAAGGCCAATAAAGCAAACGAAGTGAAAACGAAACTGCATGCGTGTAGAATTTCGTTTGTAAAAAGAATTTCAAGATAAACAACTTTTTAGCAAATAGACACTGAAACTATTGATACAAGATTGATTTTTTGAAGCAAAATGCGTACCGAAATGTTAACAGGACGATCACGAATAAAATACACAATGGAATTGGATAATACAGACAAACAAATGAAAAGTTCGAATGGAATTCAAAGACTGGGTATATATGGAAATAAAAGGCCCGCAATCGCTATAGATGAACGAAGCATTTGCTTCTTCCAGAACAGGAAAGGTGGGATTCGACATAAATATAGAAACCGGATATATGAAGGGCTTTCTCTCTCTCTTTTCAGGAATTCACATATGTCGTATAATGTATGATTCATATTTTTTTCCCAAAGTTATCTTCGGATAAGTTCCATTTTATATAAATTTAGTACATTATTATAGAATAGAGGTAATATGATAAATCATAGAATTGCCAAATGGGTATTTGTTAAAACTGAGAAGGCTTCAAATGGTAATTATTGAAACTGCCAAAGCTGTAATTGTGAAGAGTAAACTTAAATATTTTTTTTGTATAAATAAATAAATTTTAAAAGATATTATTGTAATATTAACAATAATTTTAAATTTAATTTTTCCAACAAAACTCACTTTATCTTCCACACTATCTCCATATCTTCTATGATAATTTTCATTTTTGTAAATTAATTCATTTTGTTTTCAAAATTTCATGTAAATAAAAATCTGAACTTGGATATTAACTTTTACGTATGAATATATTTTTAAGATTTCTAATTATATTTAGCTAATTCTGCACGAACTACATATGTAAATGACGACTACTAACATATTACTAAGAAATATAAATACAAGTATCCTGGACTTACTTATAACACAAAAATACAATAATCAAATTTTGATCTCATTACAATTTCTCATAGTTTTATACAGCTATTTACTATACCCATTATATAAAAGTAACATAAAGATACTAATTTCACAATAAGTCTTACTCTGATTACTGTACGACAAGCAAAAAACCGCAAAATCTGAACTGATAATTTTGCTACGTCGGAATCCCGATCCGATCTGAATCATGTCGACCTGATCTGAACTACGTATGATCCCATTTATAAAGATGGTGAGACTGAGAATAATGTGCTAAAGCCCAAAAATATCTAGTGTTATACTCGAAAATTGAACAACTCTATGCTCAGAAAAAGCTCATGTAAAAAAGATAGGGACCAAGCAGTCGAAATCTATGGACACCGATCCGAGCTCAGGTAAATAGGGCGGTGAATAAAGTTCTGCCCATATACAACTCTTGAAAAGAATTAATCATTTGTTATAAGAAAAGAATCCCAAGAAAATCGGGATAAACCATTCAATTTATAAATTACCAAAGATAATATCAGATCAGCACAAATATGATATTTTAGAGAACTGTACCTTGCCAGATTCATTTCCATGTGGAAGATTTACCTTGCTAGAGTTCTTGTCATACATGGTACCCAATCTCAACTCTATAAATATCAAGTAATCTCTATAATTTGATTCATTCACTTATTGCTTTACACAAGAAATATTTTTGTCACACAATTAAGTTCGCTCCACGGACCCGCTTAAGCATCATAGGGCTACGCTGAAAATACTTCTGAGGCCCCCTAACATTTTTTCACCCACTCATGATTTAGCTCAACCAAATCCCGACCCAAAAGTGTTTGCTTGGATCGCTTTATATCAACCAAGATATCATGAGTGGTTTTTTCTCTCCAGACTGAACCTTAGGTACGTGAAATTTTTGGTATCATAAATTGACGTCGTCAGTGAGAAATTGAATAAATAGAGATAATATGGTAAGATGAATAGGAAGACGGGGTGGTCGTGGAAGTGGCCGTGGGCCAACCAAGAGAATAATAAAGAGGCAAGCATCAATTAAAATAAGAACTAGGGGAATAATCAACCTCCTCCACCTTTTCCTTTCGATATTGCGCAGCGTACTCAGCTGATCACTGCCATTGTGGAGTAAGTGTTGGCGAAGAGACAAGGAGAAAATCCACCTCCAAATCAGATGAGGTTACCGAGGAGATGGGAAAAATCAGAGACGTGGTGCAACTTCTGCAAAAAGCTCGTGGAGGTCGCCTCCACCCTAAACCGTCCATTTCTCAGTGCAAGTCCTAGCACCCGAACTCCCTACGCACTTTAGATTTCCAAATATTGGGGAATGTAATGAGAATGGATGCCAGATGAGCATCTAGATTCGAGAACACCAGTTTACTGCATCGTTGCTCCGACCCTATCAAATGTCAGGTCTTTCTCAACAGTTTGGCAGGGGCTGAACAAAAATGGTTCAATCTGATTGAGCTAGGAAGTATCAGTACATTCCAAGACTTCGACCAGATTTTCTCACATAGATTTGCCAGCAACAAGAAGCAATCACTAATGAATTTGAGCCTATTTAGCATGAAACAACAAGAACATAAGATTATGCGCTCCTACCTCAAAATTTTTAATACAAAAGTGGTAGAAATCCCTCTGTTAGACCAGATTTATTGATCAGTACATTCATCCAGGGCATGAGGCTACGAGATCTCTTTAACTTGCTGGTGAAAAAACCACCCAATATTTTTGAACACTTACTTGCAAAGTAAGAAAAATATATTAATATGAAGGACGCACAAATGGCTAGGGTCGAATAGCCCAAGAAAGCACCCCGTCCACAAAAGGAGGCTCGGCCCGAGAGTTTCACAGCTCCGCCTACTCTAGCTAACCCGACTGCTCTGCATGGGCAGCTTTCCACATAAAATTCGTTGAAAATGAACACATACCGGGCTGTGGAAATCTGTGAACAGATAAATATCATTCAGAGACCGCGATGTAGTGATAAGGGCCTCCTACAACCTCCCTCGGACAGGTATTGTCATTTCCGTAATGACTGTGGCCATACCATCGATGAATGCAGGCACCTGGCTGAGAAAAATGAATGAATAATCCAACGAGATTTGGACATGAAGGCTATCCTATCTCGATCCGCAGATGATTATATGCATCCTAAACGAATTAGGGAAGAAATAAATCTATATGATTGGAGAAGGGGAACATCCGAATTCCCTCGAGCAGGGCCCCCCGCCCCCCGCCCAAAATATTACTAGTGCACCACCTCGTGCTCAACCTCCTCCTCGAGGAGTTATAAATATGATCTCTAGAGAGCCTACGGATGAGGACTCCAACAGAGCTAGGAAGTCCAATGTAGAACCCGTAACTTAGACTACGTATAAGCCATGCATATTCTAGTATTTTAAAATGATTTTTATTGCATGAGTATTTAAATTTAATTATTTTACGTAGTAGTTTAACTTTTTATCCTTTCAGTTATTGCAGTAAGGCCGGGCTGGAGTTGGAGTTTAGAGATAAAATTTAAGATTCACGAAACTTTTCCAGAATTTATTTTAGCTAGCTAGTAAGTTCATTTAAGTTAAAAAGAGAGTTTAAGGAATTATTTAAGTTACTTGAGGTGAGTAGAAAATTAGTTCATTTAAGTTCCAATACTTAAGGGGTTAATTCACTAAATTATTTAAAAGATAGGTAAGGCTTTTAAGGGATAAAAAGTTACTAAATAAGCAACAACTCCCCTCCATTTAATTACCAAATTTCGGTCCCTAGATGATTAAGCAATGCCTTGCCAACTCATCATCTTTGACCCATTCTTTATTATTTTAGCATCCTCCTCCGCGCCGGATCGTCTCGTTCTTTTCGTTTTTCTTTCACACGAAACCAGGCATGCATATATTATTCCTTGACTCTTCAATCAAGCCATACTATCATCATTTTGATGTTTCATGATCATCCTTTCATGTAAAAACCGAAATATTGATGAATCATTTTCAAAAAGGTAGTGCAGATTTTTGTTGCATTCACTCTATGCTTCACGGTTTGCTTGTTTTTGTGAGTAAAGGTGGATGGTTCGATTTCAGGCTCCCAAGGCGACTTATAGACATGTAATAGGATGTATTAGGATCACTTTGGTCCATTCATTCGAGCCCCACACCCACTGGAAACAAGAAATGACAGCAGCTTCCCATTCTTGCCATATTGAGTTTCGATTTTCTCAAGTTGCTGTCAAAGGGAAATGAATCTGATCTTGGCTGCCCTCAGGGCTTATAGCCATGGTTGGATCACTTCCCTAGCATGTCTAAGACGTGACTAAGTCGCCCTTTTGGTGGCTTGGTCCATGGTGCATCGGTTTTTACTTAAAAGTGCAAGATCAGCCCCAGCCCCCTTCGGCTTCACATTTTGACAGCATGTGTATTTCGAATTTGGTGGGATGGTGTGGATCTTGGTTGGCCTAGGGCCCTTAGCCATGGTTCAAATCATTCCTTGGGATGTTGGTAAGAGTCTCTGGTCGGTGGTTCAAGCCCCAATGGCCATTAGTCTCGCAACCGACACAAGAAACCAAAGCACAGCTGCTGTATTTCTGGACAGCAACTTGCTGTGACGGTTCAGTGGCTCGTTCGAGTTCTCGGTTGGCTTTTAGCCCATGGCCTTGGACTGGACAGTACCTCACCGAGTTAGGGAGGTCATGTTTTTGGCCGTTCGTGATTCGGATCATTTTTGAGGTCGTACGAGAATTTACGGTGCGATGTGCCAAATTGACTCTCGAAAGAGCGTTTCATGTTTTGGCCTCCATTCACCTAGATTTCGGCCCTCACCATTTTAGGAGCATTATTTGATCATTTTAGACATATTTTAATCATGACTACATGATGGTTCAGTGTTGGTTCGGGTTGGCTTGGAGTCATGATTTAATACGAAGTCGGTAGGCGTAACTGTCACATTTTTTAAGGTTATTGTATAGTTTGGTCCCATAAATCTATTGCATATTTTTCATGGCATATTTAGGTTGCAGCGAGCCTGGGAGCGATCCAATCCAAGCAGTAAAATGGGTACAGGATATTTAATTCAGATATTTAATTATATAACGTGCAAAAATACAAATTTTGAGATTTATGCGATATTGCTTGTGGTCACTTTACTATCATGCTTAAGTCCGGTCCCCAGTATCGGCCCGGTCACCAGTTACCGGTCAGTTCAGTTGTTTCACCCAGTACTGTGGCAGTAGTCTGATCAGACGTAAATCCGATCCCCAGTATCGGTCCGGTCACCAGTATCGGTCAGCTCAGTTCAGTTCAGTTCAGGGACCACTTGCGTAGACCATAATCTCACAGAAAATTATTATATGCTATTTCAGTACAGGGCTCCAAGGAGCAAACAGTTTCACTATGATTTTCAGTTCAGCTATGCACGTATTATAATTAATCATGACACGACATTTTACGATATGCCTCATGACATGAAATTTTACTCCCATGCAATTTTACTATATTTACTCGTTATTTACGATATATGCATGTTGAGTCTTTAGACTCACTAGACTTGATTGTTGTAGGTAATGATGATGTCGGGATCGAGGGCGGGGACCAGTGAGCTAGCTCGAGGCGGCAGTAGTGGCACCCGAGGACCTCAGTCTCAGCACTTGCCATATTGATGCTCAAATATTTTATTAGTTATTGAATACTTTAACTTGTTATTTTGGCAAGTAATAATTTCTTCCGCTGCTGTTTTGAACGTTAAATATTTTATCAGTTTTTGGTATGAATGAGGCACTCCATTTATTTTAAAAAGAAAAATTTTAAATTTCCCGCAAATTTTCAAGTAAATATTTTTAGGCCTCTACATATGGTATCAGAGCAATGGTTCTGTATAGGGTTGCACTACTACTGACCGCGAGAAGCTCATGAAGTCACGTTGTCGGTCTGTAAGTTTTACAGTTACGCATTTTATTTAAAGCATGAATTATTTAACAGCATGTTTACATGAAATGTTTTACTTCCATATTTATGTTATTGTTCAGTACTTAAATTTAAATAAATCATGGAATTATGCATGTTAGTTACGTATGGGTTATGTATGGAACAGTATGCCCCCTAGACGCATTCTCGAGCGCACTATAAATGAGGAGCCTCGCCAGGAGGACAGGGAGGAGCAGAGGCAGGAGAGAGACTTACCACCTCCACCACCACCGGACATGAATGCCCAGATGCTAGCTGGGATGACTCGGTTCTTCGCGCAGTTTGCGGAGAACAATGCTGTGGCGACCAGGCCGACAGAGCCTGAGGTAGTATACGAGAGATTCATGAAGATGTGTCCAAAGGAGTTTTCTGGGACGACGGACCCCATGGTTGCCGAGGGCTGGATCAAGTCCCTCGAGGTTATTTTCGAGTTCATGGAGCTTGGAGATGCAGATCGAGTTCGTTGTGCCTCTTATCTGTTCGGAGGAGATGCCCGCTTATGGTGGGAAGGAGCTTCAGTAGCCCTTAACTTGGCTACCCTGTCATGGACACGTTTCACGGAGGTATTCTACTCCAAGTATTTTACGGATGAGGTGCGCACCCGATTGACCACGGAGTTTATGAGCCTTAGACAGGGGGATCTGACGGTTACGGAGTTCATCCGTAAGTTCGAGAGGGGTTGTCACTTTGTGCCCTTGATCGCGAACGATGCTAAAGCCAAGTTGATGCATTTCTTGGTGGGTTTACGGCCGATCTTGCGCCGTGATGTTAGGGTGTCTGACCCTACTACTTACGAGGTCGCCGTCTCCAGAGCTCTGGCCGCAGAGCAGGACCAGCGAGATATAGAGAGGGATCGCTTGGGAAAGCGACCAGTTCAGATACCACACCGCCGTCCTCCTCCTCAGCAGCACCAGCATCAGCATAAGAGGCCGTATCACGGCCCGCCCAGGAACAGAGGAGGACCTCAGCAGCAGCAGCAGCAGCAGCAGCAGCAGGGACGTGTCGTCCCGAGGACCTTTGAGCACCCAGTCTGTCCCAAGTGCTCACGCCGTCATCCGGGAGCATGCATGTTTGGCTCAGGGAAATGTTTTAAGTGTGGCAGCACGGACCACATGCTACGGCAGTGCCCCCGGAAGAATCTGCCTACCCAAGGCAGAGTTTTTGCTCTCCATGCTGCGGAGACGAACCCTGACACCATGCTGATGACAGGTACCTTACAGCTTTAAGTTACATTTGCATTCCAATGTTTTGGGAATCGGGATTAAGATTTTGAACTTAGAATTGCGATAGGATTGCATGCTCTACTCAGTATTATTTTCGGGATTTAGTTAGAAGAACTGTGACCTTTGCATGTCTATAAGCTTAGCTCTTGTGATTATTTGGGTTCAGCTTAGTGTTCCGAACTTTCAGGGAGAATTTTCATAGCTGGCTCAGCTACCAAAGCCCTGATAGATTCAGGGGCTACCCACTCATTTATTTCAGAGGTCTTTGCAAACTTTCTCAAAGTTAAGACCATCGGGCTAGATGTAGCCTATTCGGTGTCATTGCCTTCGGGAGAGGAGATAACCGCCACCAGCGTGATCCGAGACATAGACCTTGAGCTGCATGGAAATCTTGTTTATGCGGATCTCATCTTATTGCCGATGCCAGAGTTTGACATCATTCTGGGGATGGACTGGCTATCGCGGAACAGAGTTTTGATCGACTTTCAGCGGAGATCCATTCTAGTTCGACCGCCTGGGATGACTCAGTTCTTATTTGAGCCGGACAGGTACTTTCCTTTACCGCGCATTATTCCATATGTTCAGGCTAGAAAGCTCATGCATAGAGGGTGTCGGGCATTTTTAGCAACTTTTATATCTGTCCCCGAGGCACCCAGTCAGTCAGCCTCAGATGTTCCGATTGTTAGAGACTTCGTAGACGTTTTCCCTGAGGACGTCTCTGGTGTTCCACCTGAGAGAGAGGTGGAGTTTTCCATCGAGCTTATGCCAGGTACGGCTCCGATCTCAAAAGCGCCGTATCGACTAGCCCCGACAGAGATGGCAGAGCTTAAGAAGCAGATTCAGGAACTTCTTGACAAGGAGTTCATTCGCCCTAGTTTCTCACCTTGGGGCGCGCCAGTCTTGTTTGTTAAGAAGAAGGATGGCTCGATGAGACTTTGTATTGACTATCGGGAGTTGAACAGGGTTACAGTGAAGAATAAATACCCACTTCCGAGGATTGAGGATCTGTTTGACCAGTTGCAGGGAGCTTCGATTTTCTCTAAGATAGATCTGCGTTCCGGTTATCACCAGTTGAGAGTGAGAGATGCTGATGTTTCGAAGACAGCTTTCAGGACTCGTTATGGCCACTACGAGTTCCTTGTGATGCCGTTCGGTTTGACGAATGCGCCAGCGATCTTCATGGATCTCATGAATCGCGTATTTCAGCCGTACCTCGATCAGTTCGTGATAGTATTCATAGACGACATCCTCGTCTACTCCAAGAATCGGGAGGATCACAGCAGGCATCTGACTACAGTGTTGCAGACATTGCAGAAGCACAAACTATTCGCAAAGTTCAGTAAATGCGAATTCTGGTTGGAGAAGGTGGCGTTCTTAGGCCACATTGTTTCTAGCAGTGGCATTGAGGTGGACCCAGCGAAAGTTGCAGCAGTCAGAGATTGGGTAGTGCCTCAGAATGCATCCGAGATCCGCAGTTTTCTTGGCCTAGCAGGATATTACCGGAAGTTCATCAAGGGATTCTCCTCGATTGCAGTTCCACTCACAGCACTGACAAAGAAGAATGTGAAATTTGTTTGGAGCGAGGAGTGTCAGAAGAGCTTCGACACTTTGAAGCAAGCTCTTATCTCAGCACCAGTTTTGGCCATGCCGTCAGGGCCCGGTGAGTTTGTTCTGTATACCGATGCTTCGAAGCTCGGTCTTGGCGCCGTATTGATGCAGCATGGGAAGGTGATAGCTTATGCTTCTAGACAGCTGAAAACTCATGAGAAGAACTACCCTACCCATGATTTAGAGTTGGCCGCCGTAGTTTTTGCCTTGAAGATTTGGAGGCACTATCTGTATGGAGAGAAGTGCCAGATCTTTACCGACCACAAGAGCCTCAAGTATTTCTTTACGCAGAAGGAGCTGAACATGCGTCAGAGGCGTTGGTTGGAGCTTGTGAAAGACTACGATTGTGACATTAGCTACCACCCGGGTAAGGCTAATGTAGTTGCAGATGCACTGAGCAGAAAAGTTGCAGTGATGGCTCATTTGGCAGTTTCGAGACCTCTTCAGTTTGAGATGCAGAGGTTTGATCTTGAGACTTATCCTCGAGGTAGAGTTCCCCGTCTATCTACCTTGACCATTCAGTCTTCCCTTCTTGACCGTATTCGCAGTGGTCAGGCAGCAGATGAGCAGTTGGCCAAGTGGAAGCAGAGAGATGAGGCCAAGGGCAGTGTTTTGTATTCAGTCAGCGACGGCATACTGAGATACCGAGACAGGATATGGGTTCCTAGCAGTGATTCTATCCGAGCAGACATCTTATCAGAGGCCCATATGTCGCCGTACTCTATTCATCCAGGGAGTACGAAGATGTACAAAGATCTACAGCTATTGTATTGGTGGCCTGGGATGAAGAAAGACATCAGACGATTTGTATCCGAGTGTCTGACTTGCCAGTTAGTGAAGGCCGAGCATCAGAGACCAGCAGGTTTGCTCAAGCCTCTTCCTATTCCCGAGTGGAAGTGGGAGAACGTTACCATGGATTTTGTGACAGGATTGCCGAAGTCAGCCAGAGGATCGAATGCTATCTGGGTGATTGTAGATCGTCTTACCAAATCAGCGCACTTCTTGCCTATTAAGACGACTTTCACTATGGTTCAGTATGCGGAGTTGTATATCCGAGAGATAGTCCGACTTCACGGCATTCCAGTTTCTATCGTGTCTGACAGAGATCCCCGATTTACTTCCTCGTTTTGGAAGAGTTTGCATTCGACCATGGGTACGAAGTTGCTGTTTAGCACAGCTTTCCATCCGCAGACAGATGGGCAGTCAGAGCGAGTTATTCAGATCTTGGAGGATCTTCTCCGTGCTTGCGTCATTGACTTCTCAGGGAGTTGGGAGTCGAACTTGCCATTGGTTGAGTTCACCTACAACAACAGCTTCCAGTCTTCTATTGGTATGGCTCCGTATGAAGCACTATATGGTCGCAAGTGCAGATCTCCTGTTCATTGGGATGAAGTAGGAGAGAGAGCAGAGTTGGGTCCAGAGATTATACAGCAGACTGTCGATGTAGTAGCCCGGATCCGTGATAGGATGAGGACTGCTCAGAGTCGACAGAAGAGTTATGCCGATCAGCGGAGGAGAGATTTAGAGTTTGCAGTGGGCGATCATGTTTTTGTGAAGGTGGCACCCATGAAGGGTGTCATGAGATTCGGGAAGAAAGGGAAGCTCAGTCCGAGATTTATTGGACCGTTTGAGATCCTCGACAGAGTTGGGACGCTAGCCTATCGTGTGGCTCTTCCGCCGAATCTGGCCGGAGTACACAATGTCTTTCACGTCTCTATGCTGAGGAAGTACATGGCGAATCCTTCGCATGTCTTAAACTTCGAGCCGTTGCAGCTTACTCCGAACCTATCTTATGAGGAGAGACCAGTTCAGATCTTAGACAGGCAGGAGAAGAAGCTTCGGAACAAGCTGGTTAGGCGAGTCAAAGTCAAATGGCTCAACCATTCAGAGGAGGAAGCTACGTGGGAATCTGAGCCAGAGATGAGGAGTCGGTACCCCGAGTTATTCGGTGAGTCTTAATTTCGAGGACGAAATTTCTTTTAAGGGGGGAAGGAATGTAGAACCCGTAACTTAGACTACGTATAAGCCATGCATAATTCTAGTATTTTAAATGATTTTATTTCATGAGTATTTAAATGATTTTTCCTTAAGTTAATTATTTCATGCAGCAGTTAAATTTTTATCATTTCAGTTATTTCAGTGAGGCCGGACTGGAGTTGGAGTTTAGAGATAAAATTTAAGATTCAAGAAACATTTCCAGAATTTATTTTAGCTAGCAAGTAAGTTCATTTAAGTTAAAAAGGGAGTTTAAGGAATTATTTAAGTTACTTGAGGTGAGTAGAAAATAAATTCATTTAAGTTCTTAATTAAGGGGTTAGTTCACTAAATTATTTAAAGGATAGGTAAGGCTTTTAAGGGTTATAAATTTAGTAAATAATCAACATTTCCCCTCCATATATTAGTGAATTTTCGGCCCTTAGTATCTAGACTAGTCATTGCCAACTCATCACCCTTTTGACCCATTCTTTGTTGAGTTAGCATACTAATCTTTTTAATTCTTTATCCACCTTAATTAATTAATTATTAACCAATATCCTAACCTAGTCTAGCATGAAGAATCGGTCACCCCATCCATTTCTCTCCCCAACAAATATTTGTTAGCAACCAAAATTCAAATTTCAAAAAAATAAAATGGAGACTTGGTCTTGCTTTTTCCACCTATATTGCACTCATTTTCCCTCACTCTCCTAACCATCACTTCCCCTCCCCCATGACCGAAATTCAGAGGCATTTCATAGTGTAAAAAACCGTGAGCATCCTAGCAAGAATTAGGAGAGAAAATCGAGTAGCAAGCAAGAAAAGAAAACGCTCCACCTCCTCCGCGCCGGATCGTCTCGTTCTTTTCGTTTTTCTTTCAAACGAAACCAGGCATGCATATATTCTTCCTTGACTCTTCAATCAAGTCCTATTATCAATTATTTTTCATTACATGATCATCATTTCCATGTTAAAACCGAAATACATCAAGAGATTTCAGAAAATGCAACATGCAGAATTTTTCGGTTTTTCTCTTGTGCTTCACGGGTTGCTTTGTTTTGTGGGTTTCAGGTATTGGTTCGATTCCAGGCTCCCAAGGCGACTTATAGACATGTAATAGGATGTATTAGGATCACTTTGGTCCATTCATTCGAGCCCCACACCCGCTGGAAACGAGAAATGACAGCAGCTTCTCATTCTTAGCCATTTGTGTTTTCGAAAATTCTGCGTGTGCTGTCAAAGGAAATGAATCTGATCATGGCTGCCCCAAAGCCTATAGCCATGGTTAGATAACTTCCCTAGCATGTCTAAGACGTGACTAAGTCGCCCTTTTGGAGGCTTGGTCCATGGTGCATCGGTTTTTAATTAAAAGTGCAAGAACAGCCCCAGCCCCCCTTCGGCTTCTCATTTTGACAGCATGTGTATTTCGAATTTGGTGGGATGGTGTGGATCTTGGTTGGCCTATGGCCCTTAGCCACGGTTCATACCATGCCCCTAGATGTCTAGATCGTGTCATGGTCAATCAAATGGCCATTGGAACGATTCGTGACAGCAAAACAAAAGCAATGCATCCTACGTGCAGAATTTGTTCTCGGTTGTAACGTTTGGGTCGTTGCTGGAATATTTCGAATTGTGGCTGGTCTAAAGCCCTTAGCCATGGTTCAAATCATTCCTTGGGATGTTGGTAAGAGATTTTGGTCGGTGGTTCAAGCCCCAATGGCCATTAGCCTCGCAAACGACGCAAGGAAACCAAAGCACAGTTGCTGTATTTCTGGACAGCAACTTGCTGTGACGGTTCAGTGGCTCGTTCGAGTTCTTGGTTGGCTTTTAGCCCATGGCCTTGGACTGGACAGTACCTCATCGAGTTAGGAAGGTCATGTTTTTGGCCGTTCGTGATTCGGATCATTTTTGAGGTCGTACGAGAATTTACGGTGCGATGTGCCAAATTGACTCTCGAAAGAGCGTTTCATGTTTTGGCCTCCATTCACCTAGATTTCGGCCCTCACCATTTTAGGAGCATTATTTGATCATTTTAGACGTATTTTAATCATGACTACATGATGGTTCAGTGTTGGTTCGGGTTGGCTCGGAGTCATGATTTAATACGAAGTCGGTAGGCGTAATTGTCACATTTTTGAAGGTTATTGTATAGTTTGGTCCCATAAATCTATTGCATATTTTTCATGGCATATTTAGGTTGCAGCGAGCCTGGGAGCGATCCAATCCAAGCAGTAAAATGGGTACAGGATATTTAATTCAGTTATTTAATTATATTACGTGCAAAAATACAAATTTTGAGATTTATGCGATATTGCTTGTGGTCACTTTACTATCATGCTTAAGTCCGGTCCCCAGTATCGGCCCGGTCACCAGTTACCGGTCAGTTCAGTTGTTTCACCCAGTACTGTGGCAGTAGTCTGATCAGACGTAAATCCGATCCCCAGTATCGGTCCGGTCACCAGTATCGGTCAGCTCAGTTCAGTTCAGTTCAGGGACCACTTGCGTAGACCATAATCTCACAGAAAATTATTATATGCTATTTCAGTACAGGGCTCCAAGGAGCAAACAGTTTCACTATGATTTTCAGTTCAGCTATGCACGTATTATAATTAATCATGACACGACATTTTACGATATGCCTCATGACATGAAATTTTACTCCCATGCAATTTTACTATATTTACTCGTTATTTACGATATATGCATGTTGAGTCTTTAGACTCACTAGACTTGATTGTTGTAGGTAATGATGATGTCGGGATCGAGGGCGGGGACCAGTGAGCTAGCTCGAGGCGGCAGTAGTGGCACCCGAGGACCTCAGTCTCAGCACTTGCCATATTGATGCTCAAATATTTTATTAGTTATTGAATACTTTAACTTGTTATTTTGGCAAGTAATAATTTCTTCCGCTGCTGTTTTGAACGTTAAATATTTTATCAGTTTTTGGTATGAATGAGGCACTCCATTTATTTTAAAAAGAAAAATTTTAAATTTCCCGCAAATTTTCAAGTAAAGATTTTTAGGCCTCTACATCTAACATTGAGAAAATGGATAACGTGGAAATAAAGGACAAAAAAGTTCAATCCTGATAGGATCGGTTATGAGATGAAAGAGTGTTTAGAAGAGAGGAGGTTGAATAAATACTTAACGATTTTCACAGCTTTTTATAATATTGAGTCAATTTAGTGATAAACTGAATATCGGGAATCTTGTCAGTCAATATCAGTCAGTTAACAAGTAGTGTGCGGAAATAAACTGACTGAAAGATAGAATATAACCTGAAATAAGAACACAAAGATTTTATGGATGTTCGGATATTTCAATCACTCCTACGTCACCCTTTCTATCACAAGGATAGGATATTTACTAAAAGATTTTGATCGATACAAACAATTGCAAAGACCCACTTCAGTTTTGGACTTAATACTGCCAAACTGAAACTCTTAGTTTACAATAGAAATTCTCAGTATTCAACTGCACTAGAAAAAGATTCAGCACAATTGATCTTTTTAAGATCAAGTATTACAACATCAAAGATTTGTGCTAGAAAGCTCGAAGTATAGATTGATTGCTATTAGTAAATACGATAATAGTGAGCTTTGAATCTTGGTATAAATTCAGCAGAGTGATTGCAAGTAAGTTGTGAGTTTCATATATTTTCAGTTGCTCTTCTCTGCTATTTATAGGCTTCTCTTCCAACGGTAACAATTAATATATTTGAATTTTTTCTATCTGTTGTTTGCCATGTCAACATTCTTCTGACATTCGTACACTGCACCTTTTTATGAAATGCAGCACTCACACTATTAGTTGCAGTCTGTTTTGTATTGTTGTCGGTTGAACGTCTTTATTCTTGACGTGTTCAGTTGAGAGATCAGCTGAAAAACAATAGCTGATAAGCTTACAACTGTTTGTAGCAACTGATCATTTTCCAACTAATCAGTCAGTTGTCAGCGTGATTCAGTTCAACTTGTTCAGTTTCCATTGATTATCTTAGCATTAATCTTCAGTCAAGGCAACTGTCAGTTCGCATCTTTTGATCAGTTACCGTCAGTTTTCTTGATAAGTTAGTTCGATCAAATAAGCGCTCAGTTTGTCAAATCACCAAAATTTAATTTCCAAAAATTTCTCCCTTTTAGGTGTTTAACAAAACTTAGAATAAGTGAACTGATCAACTGAATACTTTGTAGATAAAATAATTTCTTTATTGACAACTCTTCCAATGTACAGATTCGTACAAAGAATGAAAGAATAAATAATCTTGTAACTGATTAAAATAAATCAAACTCTACCATAATTTTCAACTTAATAAGTGTAGAGATTGTCTTCTAACTGATCTTCTATTTCTTAGCTCTTTTATCAGCTGGTTGATCAGTTGGTTGACTTGGTCTCTTCTTAGATTCCTTCTTCTGAGATTTCTGAGCCTCTTCTTCCCCTTTTTTGTCAAACGCCTCCACCTTTTTGGATAATGTTCGAACTTCTGAGCTGACATTAGAAACGACATTCATCAAAAGATCTTGCATTGGTCGCTTGGTGAGAGAATTCTGCAAATAATCGAAGCGTTTGTTGAACATCTCCTGAGTGTTGAAATGTGCTTCAGCTGACGCTCTGTCTTTTCTGGTTTGATCCATATGGAAGAACAAGTTCGTAACATCTGATGTGATCTTTTGAAGACTCTTGAAAGTGTTCTCCTTCATGGTATCAATCTTCATTATATGCGCCAGTTGAGTTGATTTGATGCCCGAAATAGAAGTCATCATTCTGAAAAGGTTGTTCTGAATAGCCTGAATCTCTTCAAACATTGATTCAGTTTCTATATGAATACTAGGAGACATGGCTCCCGAGGTTTCTGGTGCCTCTTCCCTATTTTGTTGATTAAAAATCACCCAAGCTCTGTCAGTTGTTTAACTTCTATTAATTCCAGAACATCTTCTGTTATTTCTTCTTGAATTTGTGGAGGAGAAGAAGGATTTGGATCAGCAGCAATTCTTGATGGCTCTTCAGTTTGGGGATTAGTTGAGATAGAAGATGGCTCATTAAAAAGCTCATCAGCTGATACAATACCTGGCCTTTCAGTTGGTTGACCAGCTTGAACCGCTTCTTCAGCTTGATTCAGAACAGTCTCAGCGACTAGTTGTTCAGTCAAGCTTGGTTCATCAACAGGCGCTCCTGTTCAGTCACAACCTTTTCAGTCATAGAGATTAACTGAACTGGTTCTTCAATTTCTGTAAAAAATTACATGTTCAGCCATGGCAGACGGCTGAACTGGCTATTCAGTTGGAATCAAAATAGCTTCTTCGGCTGGTTGTTCTGAGTCTTTTGACTCTTCAGTTGTGACTGTAGATAAAATATTCATCTGAATTTCAGAGGCGACTGATTGTATAACTTCGTCGATATTTGCCAATGATAAATCAGCTTCATTATAAAGCTGAGTTTCTGCAGTGGTAGATTGAGGAGCAGAAATAGTTGGTTATGCATCCTTGGTCGAAGGATCAGTTACTTGCTCAGAAGATTCAGCAACTGGTTCCTGGGATGGCTTTTGAGATTGAGCTGAAGGTTCAGCTTTTTCTTCTGATGAACGATCATGAGAACTTGCTGGAATGGTCAGTTCTTCTTCCAGTTCCCATTGTTTAATCACCATCTGCAAATTGATAAGATCCGAGTCCAGCTGATCATACACTGCCTTGTCATTAAAAGCAGTTGGACTTGTAGGATTATAGTTTTTCCGCAACTGAACAATCATTTGTCTTAGCTTCTTGGCACGTATTTGATCAAAGAAATATTTCTTCCGTTGCAATGCTTGACGAATCGAAGAAGCTTTGATCAACTTCAGAACAATATTCTCCAGTTTGATAAATTTCTTCAGAACTGACTTCTTCTCTAACTGCTTGGCAAACACATCAGTTCTAAATCGGACCCATTCTTTATATGATTTCAGCTTATTTTCAGAAAATTCATTGATCTTGGTCCATATAAGATCAATGTGAGTTTGGATCACATTAGTGGGTTGGGGCTCTTCAGTCAACTTGCCCTTTCCATTGGTGTCAGTCAGAGCGTGAGGGATGTTCAGATTTGACGAAGCTGCATCAATATTTTCTCTTATCACTACCCTTTTTGGTCTGGCAAAAGGTAGAGAAGTAGGGTCAGTGACAGAGATTAGTGGAGCTTGAACTCCAGCAGATTTCTTCTTTTGTTGAGGAGCAGCTGGAGAAGGTAACTGAACCTCAGTTGCAGTTTTGGTTGTTACCGTCCTAGCGGTATAGCATTGATCGGCTGTTCAGCTGCACGTTGCATCAGCCTCTCAGTTGGAACGGTGACCAGCTCAGCTACTGGTCTGATTTTTGGTGTCCTCGGCTGCTTGGGTATCTTCGGGGAAGGAGTTTCCTCAGATTCAGTTTCACTGACAATCAGTTTACGTTTGATTGTCTTCTTCTGAGGTAGTTTCGTGGCTTTCTGAGCCTCTTTCATCCCGATTTCTTTCTTTACTTTCAGAAATTTTTCAGGGGTGATGTCCAGCTTCGTCTTTGGTAGTAGGATGCTCTTGGCATTGAAGACCTTGAACTTTGATGATCTTTCAGACTCATCAGTCACCAACTCCTTTGATTTCAGCAGGTAGCTCAGCTGAACAGCAAATCCCTTGGATTGCTTGGAAGACTGAAACATATTTTTCAGAATTTTGAAGTTGATGCTTCTCCAGTTCAGTATTTTCTCAGCCATTATAGTAGTCATGGCAAGAATTTTTCCAGCGTTAGAGCAGCAAATGACCCTGCCTTGACCAATAGTCCTTTGGCCACTATATCAGCCCGCCACTGTACTTCTGGCTTCATTTCCTTCTTCGGATCGGAAACCTTGATTTTTTGTCCGTTAGCTGATAGAAGAGTCTGCATCTCCTCTATGTCAGAGGCTCTAACTTCAAAGAGGTTAGCTGGCCCATCAGTAGGCAGCTAAAACAAATTGCTGAAAGATTCCTCATCAATGATCAGCAACTGGTTGTTGACAAAAGTAGTGATATTGTTATCGGCGGAGATAAAACCATTGGCATAGAGATCCTGAATCTCCTTAGGATAAATTTCCTGGGAAGATAATCCCAAGAACAGTTTGAGTCCAGCCGATTCCAATTTCTTGAATATGTTCTTCACTGCTTCATCAGGAACTGACAAGATAGATGCGAAATCGATTGCCATCGCGTTCAGAATACGAGGTGGGATTTGGTTTGCCATTTCTGATTAGTAGATTTCTGCGAAAAAGAGTTTTCGGTTTAGATTTGCTCTGTAAATTGAAGTAAGCCTAAAGAAAACTGAAATGGAGCAGGGTGTAGTACATATGCGTGTGACGGTTCAAATTTTGGACACGTGTCAGTCCATGAAAATTTGAATAAAAATGTGTGGTTGTGTGATAAAAGCGTGTGTGAAACACGTAGGTCCACGTTTCAAAAAGCTATTCAATGAAATACAACAATTAATGCTCACACAAACAATCACATCACTTATTTTGGAATATTTAACAATTAATCAGTTAGATTATGGGAGAAGAATAGTTGGGTCAGCAACTGAGGGATCAGTTGTGAGCTGATTTAGTTCAGTTAAAGACAAACTGACTATTGTCTTCTCAGTTAACCATTTAAATTCTATATTCCCCCTTAATAAATGCATATGAATAAAAGAAAGGATAAGAAAAACTCAGTCTGGATAAGACAAAAGCTTTCAGTTGACTTGAGTCTCTTTGTCTTCTTCTATTATTTCGATAACAACCTGACAATAAATAAGAGTGAAGACATTAGATAACAACAAATCAGCAAACATGTCTCGTTCAAGCAGTTCCAACGTCCCTATTTCTGCGTCAACACTCCGTCAAATTGATAGTTTGAAGGAACGGATTGAAGAGAATATCTGGTTAGGAGTCATGTTCTCTTGGATCAAGGTGCACGAACTCCAGAACTTTCATCTAATGGATTGGTTCCTACTGACAAACAGAGGGCTGTTGCGAGAAAGTACATGAGGCGTTTTGAAGTCAGCCATGTTTCAGAGCTGGCCACTGATCAAGTTCTGATGCATGTGATGCTGAGGAAGGAGTGAAATATGCTCGAGAAGATCTCCTCTTCAGACGCTTTTAGAAGACTTAATTGCTCTAATCTTAATAACTGGATAACCATCTGGCAATATGCCATAGACAGTGAAATGAATCGTGTAATTTGGTTTCGATTTTATCCAAGATAAATGAAGTTATGATTCATTGTTGTCTCTTTTATTTTCTGCAAGATTAACTGACATCAGTCGACAAATAGTTCACTAACTGAATGAGTAATAACTGATAAAAGACTAACTGAATAAAAGTGAACATCAACTGACATAGCAGCAATAAACTGATAAAATGACTAGCAACTGACATAATAATGACAAACTGATATAATTAAGATAAGTCAATTAAACCAAGCATATTTCAAAAGTGAGAACTTAGCCTCTGGTAATGGTTTGGTGAAAATGTCAGCAGCTTGTGGTTCAGTTGGCACGTATTCCAGTTTGATTTCTTTCTTCAGAGCATGATCTCTGATAAAGTGATGTCTGACATCAATGTGCTTGGTCCTTGAGTGAAGAACTGGATTATATATGATCGCAATTGTGCTGGTATTATCACATAATATGGGAGATTCTTTTGCATCGATTCCATAATCTTTCAGTTTTTGTTGAAACCAAAGCAGTTGGGCATAGCAGCTTTTAGCAGCAAGATATTCTGCTTCAGTTGTTGAAGTAGCTATGGATGTTTGCTTCTTGCTGAACCATGAGATCAGTCGGTCCCCTAGAAACTAATAAGATCCACTGGTGCTTTTTAGATCTAGCTTACATCCTGCATAATCTGCATCTGAATATCCAACTAAATTGAAAGAAGAATCTTTAGCATACAATAATCCCACATTTTGTGTGTCTTTAAGATATTTTAAAATGCATTTGCAAGCAGTAAAATGCGATTGCTTAGGATCTGACTGAAATCTAGCACACATACAAGCAGAAAATACTATATCAGGACGACTAGCAGTTAGGTACAATAATGAACCTATTAAACCTCTGTAAAGTGTCGTCTCAACTGATATTCGCCCTTCATCTTTGTTTAGTTTAATCGATGAACTCATGGGAGTACTTGCAGCTGAACATGTTCCAAGCCAAATTTCTTCAGCAGTTCCTTCGTATATTTGGTTTGACTGATAAAAGTACTAATTTACAGTTGCTTTACTTGCAGACCGAGGAAAAATGTCAGTTCACCCATCATACTCATCTCAAATTTTTCCTGCATTAGCATAGCAAATTTCTCACATAATTTGGGTTAGTTGACCCAAAAATAATATCATCAACATAAATTTGAACAAGTAAAATGTGATCATTCTTAGAGAATTTGAACAAAGTCTTGTCAACTGATCCAACAGTAAAATCATGATCAGTTAGGAATTTCGAAAGAGTTTCATACCAAGCTCTTGGAGCTTTTTTAAGACCATATAAGGCTTTGTTCAAATAATACACATGATCAGGAAAAAAATGATTGATAAAACCTGGTTGTTGTTCAACATAAACTTCTTCCTGCAACTGACCATTCAGAAATGCACTCTTCACGTCCATCTGGTAGACTTTAAATTTCCTGAATTATGCATAAGCAAGGAACATTCTAACTGTTTCCAGTCTTGCAACTGGTGCATAAGTTTCATCTTAGTCAATTCCTTCTTTTTTCCTGTATCCTTGTGCTGCAAGTCTTGCTTTGTTGCGCACAACTGAACCATCTTCATTCAGTTTGTTTCTGAATACCCATTTTGTACCTATAATAGTTTTAGACATTGGTCTTGGAACTAAGTTCTAGACATTGCTATGGGCAAACTGATTTAGCTCTTCGTGCATAGCATTTATCCAGTTAGGATCAGCAAGTGCTTCATCAGTTTTCTTCGATTCCAGTTGTGAAACAAAAGCTGAATGAATAAATAAATTAAGCATTTGATTCCAAGTTCTTACCTGATCAGATGGATTACCTATCACCAATTCTGGTGGATGTGATTTCTTCCAGCTATATTCATCAACTGTTGTGTCCATTTCGTCAACTGCTTCAGTTGACAACTGGATGTTTTCTTCAGTTTCAGTTGGTGCTGTATCAGTTGATAACTGAATATTTTCATTTAACTTCACAAACTGATTATTAGTAACAATTTCCATTTCAACTGATTGATCCAACACTTATGGTTCTAATTTTTGAAGGATACACTACAAGAAATTCTGCATACAACAACGCACATACGACAACGGTTTTTCACAAAAACCGTTGTCGTATGTTTTTTAACAACGGTTTTATCGAAAATCGTTGTCTTTTGGGGGGCCAAAGATAACCGTCTTTAAAAACCGTTGTCTTTGGGGGGGGGTCAAAGACAACTATTTTTAAAAACCCGTTGTCTTTGAGAGTTTTTTTAGGGTCAAACTGAAACAATTAGTTTAAAATATAAATTCTCAGTTTTCAACTGAACTAGAAAAAAATTCAGCACAACTGATCTCTTTAAGATCAAGTATTACAACAGCAAAGATTTGTGCTAGAAAGCTCGAAGTATAGCCTGATTGCTATCAAAAAATACGATAAGAGTGAGCTTTGAATCTTGGTATAAATTCAGCAGAGTGATTGCAAGTAAGTTGTGAGTTTCGTATATTTTCAGTTGCTCTTCTCTACTATTTATAGGCTTCTCTTCCAACGGTAACAATTAATATATTTGAATCTCTTCTATCCATTGTTTGCCATGTCAACATTCTTCTGACATTCGTACACTGCACTTTTTTCTGAAATACGGCACTCCCACTATTAGTTGCACTCTGTTTTGTACAGTTGTCGGTTTAACGTCTTTATTCTTGACATGTTCAGTTAAAAGATCAGCTGAAAAACAATAGCTGATAAGCTTACAACTGTTTGTAGCATCTGATCAGTTTCCAACTGATCAATCAGTTGTCTGCGTAATTCAGTTCAGCTGGTTCAGTTGCCCTTGATTATCTTCGCATTAATATTCAGTCAAGGAAACTATCAGTTGGCATCCTTTGATCAGTTACCGACAGTTTTCTTGATCAATTAGTTCGATCTAATAAGCGCTCAGTTTGTCAAATCACCGAAATTTAGTTTCCAACAAATCTGAATCAATAATATTCTTCTGGCCGAAAAACATGAGAGGATTGTCTGATCCGCATAATGACGCTTTGCTTGTTTGAGCAGTGATAGCCAATTATGAAGTAGCTTGGATATTTGTAGAATCTGGTAGTTCCTGAACATATTATTAAAGGAGGCCATCAATCAAATGGATCTGGGCGAATATAAGTTAAAGCTGGTAGTGACCGTCCTATTCAGGTTCATGGGACATGCCATTAACCTCGTCGGAATGATAAACTTCTCTCTCTATAAGGGCGAAAGAAGTACAAGCAAGACCCGAATAATCAATTTTATTGAGGTTGAAGCTTCTACTACTTACGATGTCATATTGGGCCAACCCGCCATGGCCACTTTCATGGCAGTGTCTTCAGCTCTTCATTAAAAATTAAGTTTATGGTCAGAAGCATAGTTCGAAAAGTTAAAGGTGATTAGAAAATATCTCGGAAATGCTATGTTGAAGAAGTCCGAGTAGAACAAAAGATGACAAAGAACGAGCCGCTGAGCCAACAGAAATTGCAGTGCATAGTAATCTAAATCTGATCGAGGAGGTTGCCCAAGTAACTACTGAAGAAGAATGCGAGAAGACGATTATATCCGTTCCATCTGGAGAAGTCAGGATTTCCAAAACCTTGGTTGAACCATTAAAAGGTAGATTACTCAAGTGATTATGAAGGAACAAAGATGTCTTTGCATGGTCATCTTCCGATCTCACTAGTGTCTGACCAAAAGCTATGGAGCACTACATGAATGTCTTATCCGACTCCCAACATGTAATACAAATAAAGATACACTTCAGGCCAAAAAGATGCATTTATTTGAGAGAAAATTAGAGAATTATTGAAGGCAGACAACATTAAGGATGTACAATTTTGATCCAGTTATCTAATGTCATGCTTGTGCCTAAATCTTTAGCAAAGTGGAGAATGTGTGTGGACTTCTGAGATCTTAACCGAGTTTGTCTAAAGGATTGCTACCCTCTGCCCCAGATCAATTATTTGGTCTATTCTATTGTCTGGCATGAGCTTTTGTGCTTTTTGGATTTTTATCAAGGGTATCACCAGATCCTTTTGGTCGAGCAAGATATGGATAAGGTTAGTTTTATTACTTCATATGGATTTTTTTTTATGTCGTTATGGCTTTCAGGCTCAATAATTCCTGAGCCATTTATCAAAGTCTCAGGAATAAAGTTTTTAAAGATCAGATTGGACGTAATGAAGATGTTTATGTGGATGATATTATGATCAAGGCTAATGCAGCGGAAGAACTCATTAATAATTTCGAACAGATCTTATCTACTGTTCTTGAAACGTCTGCTATTTGTTTTACTTAAAAAGTAAAAGAAATTTTTTTTAAAAACCTAACTATTGAATCGGCCGAACCCTTTAACAAATATATAAAATATTTTTGCACCATTTATTTTTTAAAAATAAACAACCAACTAGTAATTGAAAATCAAAGGAAATCGTCAAAACATAAAATCGTCAAACCTTTTACCAAACTAAAAAGCAATAAATTGAAAAGTATAGCCCATACTAAAACATCTCAAAAGCCTCTCAAAAGCATAAATAAATAGTCGTAAAAAAAGTCTTTAACGTAAACTTAAAATCATAAGTGCGGAAAATAGAAGCGCTGGTCCTCGGGTTATGTGCACCTCTAGTCCAATCATGTCAACCATCAAGACCTCCATTAACATTATTATCATAATCACATGCACGCATCACACTTAGTGAGTCTAAAGACTCAATACACCATAATCTAGATAACAACATAATACATATACAATCACATACATCAGTGAAAAATACTTGCACTTAAAATAACATTTTCATAATAATGCATAAACTTTTCACATAAACATTTCCGTAAATATTTTCATCTCAACATATTCATTTTCATATTCATCATAAACATATTCATATTCATGTTTGTTGAATTCAGATCGTGATTGTGACTCATATTCGTATTCTTATTGGGCGATGAATCCATCTACATATAACCACAGTACTAGACGGCGGGGACATCAGCGACACTCTCACTCGTCAACTGAGCCTTGGCCAACGTATTAACATATTAACGTACTCGTATCTATAGAAATACGATCGTCGGACTCCCACTGGGACCTTAACCCTCACGATATCTCCAACATATCATCTTATTTAGTCACAATTCCTTCACATCCTTCAACATTTCGTATTTCCGTCACTTGATAAAAACAGGAATATAATGTCGTTTTTCTCTTTTTAAATCAAGAATACAACATATCTTTTAAATGTCAATATTAAATCAAAAAAATCCATAAACATTTAAAAAGCATATTTTAACATATAAAATTTCAAAAACATTTAAAATAATCATATTAGGATGTAAAAAGTATTCAGGACACTGCCATGACGTTACCTAATTTTTGGGTGTAAATTACCGTTTTGCCCCTACACGTAAAATTCCACGTTTTCGACATTTTCTTAATTCCATTGACTCTAACATGTCTCAAATAATTATTTAAGTTTAAATTAATTTCTCATAATTTTATTTAGCTTAAATATTAGACTTTTTAATTAATCTTTAATTATTCGTTTTTAGGACGTTTTAATCCCGAATTAATTCAAACTTTGATATAAAATTTCTAAATTCAAAATTTAGACTTTTTACATTATTTTAGCTATCGTGAACCACGACTCGACCCCCGTAAGCAGTGTTTCGAGTTATTAGTTCATAAAAGCCCTAGTGTTCGAACCACTCCTTAACCCTTAAGCCAACTTCGTTTTTCACAGAGCCACACCCAAACTTCGAACCAGACCTTTATGGACCCTACCGCACCCTTATAACCCTTAGGACTTGACCCCAAGTTGATAGCCGAAGCTCCCCAACCTGCACCTGCATGGCCGAGAACTCCCTTGTAGACTAGGACTCTTGTTTGTGCGCCTAGGACTCTAGCCATCGGCCCAGCCCTTGAACCAGCGTGCACCCACCTAGGACCCTAAGGAGTCACCTTAGCCCAGCCCTGAGCCCCATGTCCGAGCCCATTACTCTGTGCAAGCCTGCGGAACCCTACGCGTTTTGCTTGATGGCTCTCAGGTGGAGTCCTAGCCCGCCCGATCGTGACCCTAGAGTCCCAGCATGTTTAGGACTCTCTTCTTTACCTATACCAGACCCTAGCTAGCCCTGGCCCCAAGCCAAGACCAAGCCAGCCACCAAGTCCCCAAAAACCGAGCCCTACACACCCCATGACAGAATATGGTTCCAGCTTGATCGTTTCTTGATATGCAACATTTTTGGTGTGTTCTTAGGACTCTAAACCCGTGTAAAACAATGCTTGATCATGTCCTAATCATGGAAGCTCTTTGAAAAACATAAAAACATGATTTTGGAACCACAATTCAAGAGTTTAATACACATGTAAGCATATTTAAGAAAATATCAAGTTGTGTGCCTTGTTTTCTTTCAAAACATGTTTAAATAAATATTATGGTGTGATAGATGTTGAAAGAAAGAAATATGGCGTGCTTTTGCGTGTTTCACGCACGATTATTCGTTGACGATTGCGAAGAATGGCGACGAAAAACCTTGGCTTGATTATTTTTGCAACTTTCGAATTTTTCTCTTGAAGTTTGATGTGTGTGCCATGTGATTTGTTGGAGAGAAGAGTTTTTCTTGAACTGGGGAGGTGGGCGTGGGTTATGGGAAGGGTTATGGGGTATTACCACTTTAAATATTTAATAAAATCCTAACTAAACTCTAATTTCTAGCTTAGGCCCATTAACCATGTTAATTAGGCCCATTTAGCCCATTAGTGTTTAATTAAAATATTTTGTTTAGAAAAGTTTGTGAATTTATTAGCCAGGTTGTCAATACGTTCGTATTTTTGTTGAAAAACCAACACCGATAGAATTTACGTCCCGACGTATAAAATCACTTCGAAACTCCTTATTTTCAAAAAAAATGGAAAAGCATCAATCATATTTTAAATAATTAAAAAAAATTATTTGATAAAAACATTTCTTATTTTTCAGCCATCGGTCTACGTTCCTCGATCACAACTCGAATAACCCTTAAAAATATATTTTAATGCATGTAAGTAGAAAAACTACTAAAGCATCATATAAACTTGTCATATAATCAATTTAGCAATTAAAATAATTTAATTAACAATTTTTCATATTCTCTAGATTTGCATGCAGTTGTGTTACGTCGTCTTAATTTTGGACCTTACAATTCCTCACGCCCTTAAATAAAATTTCGTCTTCAAAATTAGAACTTATCGAATAGCTATGGATAGCGACTCCTCAAGTTCTCTCGGTTTCCCAAGTAACTTCTTCTTCCGAGTGATTCTGCCACTTAACCTTGACCATTGGAATGACTTTGTTTCGGAGTCTTCTTTCTTGCCTTGCCAAGATTTGGACAGGTCTTTCTTCGTAAGTTATATTTGGATTCAATTGTAGAGGTTCATAATTTAGCACATGTGATGGATTGGACATGTACTTTCGCAGCATTGAAATATGGAACACATTGTGAACTACAGAAAGCATCGGTGGCAATGTCACTTTATAAGCCAGTGTCCCAATCCTCTCCAAAATCTCAAACGGACATATAAATCTTGGACTAAGCTTGTCTCTCTTGCCGAATCGCATAACACCCTTCATAGGTGCTATTTTCACAAATGTGTGGTCGCCCACTGCAAACTCTAAGTCCCTTCGTCTCTTGTCGGAATAACTTTTCTGTCGGCTTTGAGCGATCTTCATTATATCTCGAATTTTGACTACAAGCTTGGCAGTCTCTTCAATCACATCCGGACCAATATCTCTTCTTTCACAAACCTCCTCCCAATGAATAGAAGATCTACATTTCCTTCCATAAAGTTCCTCAAAAGGAGCCATCCCAATTGATGATTGAAAAACTATTATTGTAGGTGAACTCCATTAGAGGTAATTTCGGTTCCCAACTTCCTTGGAAATCGATCACACAAGCTCGCAGTAGATCTTCTAAAATTTAAATAACTCTTTCGGACTGACTATCGGTTTGAGGATTGAATGCGGTACTAAATAATAACTTGGTCCACATCGCCACATACAGACTCTTCCAAAAAGATGACGTAAATCTTGGATCTCTGTCAGAAACAATAGACACATGAATCCCATGCAGATGAACTATCTCTCGAATATATAACTCTGCATACTGAATCATGGTGAATGTCGTCTTAATCGGTAGAAAATGCGCTTATTTCGTAAGAAGATCGACTATCACCCATACAACATTGAATCCCTTAATAGTCTTCGGCAATCCCACAAAAAAGTGCATCGTAATATTTTTCCATTTCCACTCGGGAATAGGAAGTGGCTTAAGCTTTCCCGCTGGCCTTTGATGCTCTGCTTTGACTTGTTGACATGTCAAACACTCGGTCACAAAGCGCAGAATGTCCCTCTTCATACCTGGCCTCCAATATAATGACTGCAGATCCTTGTACATCTTCGTGCTTCCCGGATGAATGGAATATGGTTTGTCATGACTTCCTTCATAATGAGATCCCTAAAAGAACCGTCACTTGGAACCCATAAACGATCTCGATAGCGGACTATACCATCCACCTCGGAATATAATTTCCGGCCCTTGGCTTCATCTCTAGCTCTCCACTTTTGCAATCGCTCATCAGTAGACTGTCTCTCACGGATTCTATCTCTCAAAGTCGACTGTACTGATAATGTGGCAAGATTAGGAGCCTCGTCCCTAGCTAATACTGTAAGCTCCAACCACTGTATCTCGGACTACAACGGTCTTTGGACTGCAATGCGTCTGCCACTACATTAGCTTTCTCCGGATGATAGCTAATCTCACAGTCGTAGTCCTTCACTAACTCTAGCCATCTACGTTGTCTCATATTCAATTATTTTTGGGTGAAAAAGTACTTCAAACTTTTATGATCGGTGAATATCTTGCACTTCTCCCCATATAAGTAATGTCTCCAAATCTTCAATGCAAAAACTACCGCTGCAACCTCAATATCATGAGTAGGGTAGTTTTTCTCGTGAATTTTCAACTGTCTCGACGCATAGGCTATAACTCGATCATTTTGCATCAGAACTGCACCCAACCCAAGAATAGAAGCGTCGGTATATAGGACATACTCTCCTTGCCCAGATGGCATAGCTAACACTGGCGCTGATATCAAGGCTTGCTTTAACTTATCAAAATTGTCTTGACACTCGGATCCCCATACAAACTTTGCATTCTTCTTTGTCAAGGCTGTCATGGGTACTGCTATAGATGAGAATCCCTGAATAAACTTGCGATAATAGCCAGCTAGTCCTAAGAAACTGCGAATCTCAACGACGCTCTTTGGTGCTGGCCACTCTCTCACTGCCTCAACTTTTCTTGGATCAACTTCAACGCCATCGCTTCAAATGATGTTGCCTAAGAAAGCCACTATATCAAGCCAAAACTCCCACTTGCTGAATTTTGCATACAACTTTCTAGCTTGCAGTACTTGCAGTGCGGTCCTCAAATGACGATTATGCTCCTCTTTGCACTTAGAATAAATCGATATATCATCAATGAAGACTATGACGAATTGATCAAGATATGACTGAAATATGCGATTCATGAGATCCATGAAGATCGCTGGCGCATTAGTCAGACCAAATGGCATGACCATAAACTCGTAGTGCCCATATCTAGTCTGAAACGATGTCTTGTGAACATTAGACTCTTTCACTTTCAACTGATGGTATCCAAAACGAAGATCAATCTTCGAAAATATTGATTCTCCTTGCAACTGATCAAATAAATCTTCAATTCTTGGCAGTGGATACTTATTCTTGATAGTGACTCTATTCAGCTCTCGATAATCAATGCAGAGTTGCATAATACCATCTTTCTTCTTTACAAATAATACCGGTGCACCCCACAGAGAATAACTAGGGCGAATAAAACCCTTGTCTAGCAATTCTTGGATTTGATCTTTTAATTCTTTCATCTCGACAGGTGCTAGATGATAAGGTTCTTGAGATATAGGTATTGTGACCGACATTAACTCAATAGAAAACTCCACCTCACGATCGGGTGGAATGCCAGAAAAATCCTCGGGGAAGACGCTAGGAAAGTCTCTGACAATGTCAACATCGTCCAACTTTTGACTGATAGGAGCATGTGCGGTAGTGGCACATGCTAGGAAGGCATGGCATCCACGTCTAATAAGATTCCTCGCACATAGACAAGAGATAATGTGCAGCATCTGCTTGTTTCTCGCCGCCTAAAATACAAAAGATTTACTACTAGGTGGTCGAATAGACACTGATCGCTGACGAAAATCAATCGAAGCTCCATTCGCTGATAACCAATCCATACCGAGTATGATATCAAATTCAAACATAGGGAGCACAATAAGATCTGCCCCGAACCATATCTTTGAATAAACGAAGCTCCAGATTCTTGACAAATTTAGACGTGAGCATTTGATCACCGGAAGTAATAGAAACTTTGAAACCCAAACTCATATCTTCAGGAATAATATTCAGTCATTTGATGAAGGTTTCAGATATGAAAGAATGTGTAGCTTTGTGAATCTAGCATTGCATAGGTAGCTACACCTTGAATGATAATCCTCCCTGCGGCGAAAATGTCTTTTAAATCTTTTCGTGTTGAAGCTTAAGGAATTTCTATCATTAATTTCCCAAAGTTATATGAAGATTATGTGTTGAACTTAAGCATTTCTTGAAAAATTGCATTTTAGTTCACAAAATTTTTCGATATTTGCAAATTGACCCTTAAATTTTCGAAATTTTTCATTTTGGTCCTTAAGAATTCGGAAATTTCATATAAGTCCTTGTACTTTCGGTTAATTGCAATTATGTCCCTTATAATTTTGGAAAATGCACTTAGACCCCTTAATAAATTCGAAACCCATTACAAACCCTCAATTATGATTTTTTTTTTAATTTTTGGCCCTCAAACTTTTTATTTGGAATTATTTCATCCTTTGCAAAAATTAGGGCACAAAATTAATATTAATTCTATGGTTTCTAAAATCATATCTTAATTCCAACTAAGGTAGAGTACGCAACCTAATTTTTTACTATTTATTCTTGTTCCCAATTCAATTCTAATAACCAAATTAACCTTTCACACAATAAAGGCAATATAAAAATGTTAAATGACTAGGTTACCCGTGATAAGAGTCGTGTCTGGCTCCTCTTCCGCTTCCTCTGCATTCATAACATATGCTCGCCCCATAGTAGGTGCATTCTTCTTCGGGCAATCAGCAGCTTTGTGCTCTTCTTCCTTGCATATGAAGCACTTAGTAGTACCCCACACGCGCGGTCCATAATGTAGTCGATTGCACTTCTTGCATGGTAGCCTTTCAGCAGGCTTTGGTGCTGCAGCGGTCCTTGCTTTTTGACTTGACCTTGGGACTTTTGAGGTCCTTTAGGTCTAGGAGGACCCATATATGGCTTCTTGTTTGCCTGATTATTATTTTGATGTTGTGGTCTCCTACGCTGCATCTCAAACTCAATGTCTTATAAGGATTGCTCAGATTGAAATAGATAAATAGTGGCAGTAGCATAATCCATAGGACGCATCATCATCACATTATTTCGTATGGTAGGTCGTAGACCATCCGTGAAGTGTCATAGCTTCTCTGCGGCATCCCTCCCAATAAGGGGTACAAAGTGGCAACCTCTATCGAATTTCTTCACATAGTCAGCAACAGAAGCGTATCCCTGACGGATAGTCATAAATTCCATCCTCAATTGTCCTCTAATATCAGTAAAGTATTTCTCATAGAAGATCTCCTTGAATCGAGCCCAAGTAAGTGTAGCAAGATTTACACCATGTTCGGCTCCTTCCAACCATAAAGAAGCATCATCCCTAAACAGGTAAGTGGCACACCTCACACGGTCAGCGTCCCCCATATTCAGATAACGAAAGTGTACCTCAAGTGCACGAATCCATGCCTCAGCAGCAAAGGGATCGGTGGTGCCAGAAATTTCCCTCGGCCCTAGCCTCCAGAACTGATCATACACGTCAGGCTGTGGCCTAGGTGCCTGTCGTAACTGGTGTAACTGCTGCTCGAAGAAACGAGCCATCCCCTCTAATGCACGTGTAGCAGCATCCCCATTAGGAGGCGGGGGTGCATTAACATTCTGATCCTCGGTGGTCTCTATCTGTCTATCAAGAGGTGCGCGTCTAGGAGGCATTATATCTGAATGTTTTTCCAAATTCTAAAATAACCAACATGCATTTAAGTCTATGTTTTCTAATCATGCTGCATATCCTTATTCATTTTAGCAATTTAATCATATAAAGCATATATCCTCAAAAAGCTAGTAGACATGTGTCGTAAACATATTATTCATGTAATCATACTGTAACGCCCCAGATTCGACGACTGTCCTCACTGTACCAAGACGAGTCTTTCCAGCGTGCTTATGTCCTCACTCACACGCACCCTAAGAAACTTCCCAAGAGGTCACCCATCTCAGAATTGCCCCAAGTCAAGCACGCTTAACTTTGGAGTTCTTATGTGATGAGCTATCGAAAAGAAGATGCACCTTCGTGATATAAGTAGTACATATCAAATCTTTTAAGCCATCTTAAACTGTACAGTCCATTACATTGAACAGACTCGGAATCCCTCTCCTTCTGGTGTAAGATCGGTTCATTCATGTTTCCTCCACCTAGAAGCCTGCCAGGAGCCGCTCATTGTCCGTGCAACCTCATGGCACCGACGATCACCCCCCCGCCCTCTTCGGCCCCGGGCCTCACACATACAGATAACATTATAATAAATCATATAAAGCATGTAAACTTACAAATTGAGGCTTGACGACTGAGCTTTCCGGCGCTAATGGTGGTACAACCCTTTGCAGAACCATTGCTCCAATACCAACTGAAACGTCGGCTATTCGTTTTACTTAAAAAAAAATTTTTAAACCTAACTATTCAATCAGCCAAACCCTTTAACAAATGTATAAAATATTTTTGCACAATTTTTTTTTAAATAAACAACCAACTAGTAATTGAAAATCAAAGGAAATAGTCAACACATGAAATCGTCAAACGTTTTACAAAACCTAAAAAGCAATAATTTGAAAAGTATAGCTTATACTAAAACCTCTCAAAAACCTCTCAAAAGCATAAATAAATAGTCGTAAAAAAAAAATCTTTAATGTAAACTTAAAATCATAAGTGCGGAAAATAGAAGCGCTGGTCATACGGTTATGTGCACCTCCAGTCCAGTCAGGTCAACCATCAAAACCTCCATTAACATTATTAATATAATCATGTGCACCCATCACACCTAGTGAGTCTAAAGACTCAACACACCATAATCTTGATAACAACATAATACGTATACAATCACATACATCAGTGAAAAATACTTGTACTTAAAATAATATTTTCATAATAATGCATAAACTTTTCACATAAACATTTTCACAAACATCTTCATCTCAACATATTCATTTTCATATTCATCATAAACATATTCATATTCATATTCGTTGAATTCAGATCGTGATTGTGACTCGTATTCGTATTCGTATTTGTATTGGGAGATGGATCCATCTACATATAACCACAGTACTGGGCGGCGGGGAAATCAACGACACTCTCACCCGTCAACTGAACCTTGGCCAACGTATTAACATATTAACGTATTCGTATCCATGGAAACACGATCGTCGGGCTCCCACTGAGACCTTAACCCTCAGGATGTCTCCAACATATCACCGTATTTAGTCACAATCTCTTCACATCCTTCAACATTTCGTATTTCCATCACTTGATAAAAACATGCCTATAATATCGTTTTTCTCTTTTTAAACCAAGCATGCAACATATCTTTTAAATGTCCATTTTAAATCATAAAAATCCATAAACATTTAAAAATCATATTTTAACATATGAAATTTCGTAAACATTTAAAATAATCATATTAGCTTGTAAAACAACATTCAGGACACTGTCAAGATGTTTATTAATTTTCGGGTGTAAAATTATTGTTTAGTCCCTAGACGTAAAATTTCACGTTTTCGACAATATCTTAATTCCATTGACTCTAACATATCCCAAATAATTATTTAAGCTTAAATTAAATTTTTCATAATTTTATTTAGCTTAAATACTAGACTTTTTAATTAAAATTTAATTATTCATTTTTAAAGCGTTTTCATCCCGAATTAATTCAAACTTTAATATAAAAATTTTCAATTCAAAACTTAGACTTTTTATATTATTTTAGCCCTCGTGAACCACGACTCGACCCCCGTGAGCCGTGTTTCGAGTTATTACTTCATAAAAGCCCTAGTGTTCAAACCACTCCTTAACCCTTGAGCCAACTTCGTTTCTCACCGAGCCACACCCGAACCACCCTGAGCCAACTTCAAACCAGACCCTTTATGGACCCTAATGGACCCTTAGAACCCTTATGAATTGACCCCAAGTTGAAAACCGAAGCTCCCCAACCTGCACCTGCATGGCCGAGGACTCCCTTATAGACTAGGACTCTTGTTTGTGCGCCTAGAACTCTAGCCATCGACCCAGCCCTTGAACCGGCCTCTTGTGCACCCACATAGGACCCTAAGGAGTCACCTAGCCCAGCCATGAGCCCACTGGCCTAGCCCCTTACTCCATGCAAGTCTGCGCAACCCTGCGCGTTTTACTTGATGGCTCTCGGGTGGCTAGGACTCCTCCTCGACCGTGACCCTCAAGTTGTAGCATGTCTAGGACTCTCTCCCTGACCCATACCAGACCCTAGATAGCCCTGGCCCCAAGCTGAGACCAAACCAGCCACCAAGTCCCCAAAAACCGAGCCCTACACAACCCATGACAGAATATGGTTCCATCTTGATCATTTCATGATGAGCAACGTTTTTGGTGTGTTCTTAGGACTCTAAACCCATGTAAAACAATGCTTGATCATGTCCTAATCATGGCTGTCCTTTGAACAACATAAAAACACGATTTTGGAACCACAATTCAAGAGTTTAATACACTTGTAAGCATAGTTACGAAAATATCAAGTCGTGTGCCTTGTTTTCTTTCAAAACATGTTCAAATAAGTATTATGGTGTGACATATGTTGAAGGAAAGAAATATGACGTGCGAAACACGCACGATTATTCGTTGACGATTGCGAAGAAGGGCGACGAACGACCTTGGCTTGAATATTTTTGCAACTTTCGAATTTCACTTGAAGTTTGATGTGTGTGCCGTGTGATTTGTAGGAGAGAAGAGTTTGTCTTGAATTGGGGAGGTGGGCGTGGGTTATGGGAAGGGTTATGGGGTATTATCACTTTAAATATTTAATAAAATCCTAAATAAACTCTAATTGCTAACTTAGGTCCATTAATCATGTTAATTAGGCCCATTTAGCCCATTAGTGTTTAATTAAAAAATTTTGTTTAGAAACGTTTGTGAATTTATTAGCCGGGTTGCCAATACGTTCTTATTTTTGTTGAAAAACCAACACCGATAGAATTTACGTCCCGACGTAAATCACCTCGAAACCCTTTATTTTCAAAATATGAAAAAGCATCGATCATATTTTAAATAATTAAAAATAATTATTTAATAAAAACATTTCCTATTTTTAAGCCCTCGGTCTCCGTTTCTCGATCGCAACTCGAATAACCCTTTAAAATACATTTTAATACATGTAAGTAGAAAAAATACTAAAGCATCATATAAACATGTCACACAATCAATTTAGCAATTAAAATCATTTAATTACCAATTTTTCATATTTCCTAGATTTGCTTGCAATTGGGTTACGTCGTCTTAATTTTGGACCTTAGAATTCCAAAATATCAACTATAATTGAACTCGAGCAAGTATTTTTTTGGCATACAAATATACAGTGTCTTGGGGTATATGATTACTCAAAGGGGTATCGAGGCCAATATGGAGAAAATTGGTGCCCTTTCTACTATGATTTTGTTCCGAAATGTTCACGAGGTGCAAAAGCTAACAGGTCGGATTGTAGCATTGCCCAGATTCAATGCTCGATCAACTGACCAGGCCCTTAATTTCATCAAAATTCTCCGCAAAGCCTCTAAATTTGAATGAAGTGCGGAAAGTGAACAAGCTTTCCTAGCTCTGAAGTTCTACTTAGGAGAGCTGCATGTTCTTAACAAACTTACTCGAGGTGATGTGTTATTTGTTTATTTGACAGTTACAAGCCGCTAGCTCAAGTGGGTTACTGAACTTAGTGAATATGACATAAAGTTAGAGCCCCGAACTGCTATTAAGGCCCAAGCATTGGCAGATTTTATTGTAGAAACTATTCAGGTGGATGAGGAGGAGCAATGAAAAATTTATGTGGATAGCTCTTCATGTCAGACTAGAAGTGAGGATGGTATTCACATCATCTTACCTTGGGGTGAGGAAACAAATCTAGCTATTAAGTTGGACTTTCGGGCATCAAATAATGAAGCAGAGTATGAGGCCTTCCTCATTGGATAAAAGGCCGCTCAGAGCATGAGAATTTCCCGAGCCATTCTCTACTCGTACTCTCAGCTCGTGATTCAACAAAATAATGGAAAATTTGAAGTGAAATATGAAAAAATGATCAAATATGCCCAAGCCTTCAATAGATCTTGGGAAGAGTTCTTCAATCTCATAGTCCAGTACATCCCTCGGACTGAAAATGGGAAAGCTGATCAGCTGGCAAAAATGTTTAGCTCATTAGTCCGACTACCTAGCTCGGACATTACGTAACAAGAGCTGGTCTGTCAAACAGAGCATGAAAAAACCACGGTGATTGACGTAAATGAAGGTCGGTTGATGAGCTCCCTGAGCGTCCTATGTAGACATTGAAAGTCACGCGAGATATATTGTAAGGTCCAAAATTAAGACGACCTAAATCCAACTGCATGCAAATCTAGCTAATATAGAAAATGGTTAATTAATTGATTTTAATTGCTAAATTGCTTATGTGACATGTTTATATGATATTTTAGTATTTTTTCTACTTACATGCATTAAAATGTATTTTAAGGGTTATACGGGTGGCGATCGAAGAACAGAGATCGAGGGTTGAAAAATGAAAAATGTTTTTATTAAATAATTGTTTTTTCTTATTGAAAATTAGGTTGATGTTTTTATACACGGGAAGTAAATTTTATCGGTGTTGGTTTTCAACAAAAATACGAATGTTTTGGCAACCAGGCTAATAAATTCACGAACTTTATTAAAAAAAATAATTTTTAATATTTTAATTGAGCACTATTGGGCTTAATTAACCTTGTTAATGGCCCGAAACTACCATTAGTCTTTTAATTACTATTTAAAGTGCAAAATACCCCACAAATCACAACACATCACATGCCCACCTCCCCTTTACAATTCAAACTCTTTCTTTCACAAATATCACGGCACACACACCATCAAAATTAAGAGGAAAATCCTAGGGTTCTTCAGGGAAATTCAAGCCATCGTCGTCGTGCCATCGTTCTTCAATTCGCCAACGTTTAATCTTGCGTTAAAAATGCAAAGGCACGTCATATTCTTTCTTTTACTCATCATAACATCAAAGTATTTATTTGATCATGTTTTGAATGAAAACAAATCACACAACTCACAATTTTCGTAACTATGCATATGCATGTGGTTAACTCTTGATATTGGATTCAAAAACATGTTTATATTGTTGTTAAAGGGGCTGCCATGTATTAGGAGGTTAAGGGGCATGATTTACACAAGTTTAAAGGTCTTAGACAAACACAAAAAACGCTGCAACATGATAGAACACAAGCTGGAACCACCTTGCTGTCATGGTGTTTGAGGGGCACGGTTTAAGGGTTTGGTGGCTGGGCTTGGGTTTGGCTGGGACTAGAGCTAGCTAGGGTCTTTGAGGGGTCAAGGGATGAGTCCTAGCACCCGAGAACAAGCCAAGGGAGTTGCACAGGTTCAGCAGCGTGCAGGGAGAAAGTTGCTCGGCCAGGGGGTTTTGGGCTGGGCTAGGTTAGGTCCTTAGGGTCGTATAAGGGTGCGTAAGGGGCTGGTTCAAGGGCTGGTCCAGTGGCTAGAGTCCTAGGCGCACAAACCTGGAGTCCACTCACATGAGGAGTCTCGGCCACTTCATGCAGCTGGCTTTGTGCTTCGGTTTTGGGGCTAGGGTCAGGTTCCTTTGGTTCATAGGGTCCAATAGGGTCTAGGGAATATATGGCTCGATGTTGGCTAAAGGTGGCTCGGGCATGGCTCGAAAAAACCGAGAGTTGGCTCGAGGGTGGTCTGGGCGTGGACTTAGGGTTTTCTTTTTGGAAAACAAATCGAAACATGGCTCACGGGAGTCGAGTCATGGTTCACGAGGGCTAAAATAATATAAAAATTCTAAGTTTTTAATTTAGAAATTTTATATTAAAGGTTGAATTCATTCGAAATTAAAACGCCTTGAAAATAAATAATTAAGGAATAATTAAAAAGTCTAGTATTTAAGCTAAATAAAATTATGAGAAAATTCATTTAAGCTTAAATAATTATTTGGGACATATTAGAGTCAATGGAATTAAGAAAATGTCAAATTCGAGGATTTTTACGTCTAAGGGTAAAACAGTAATTTTGCACCCAAAAATTAGTAAACGTCATGACAGTGTCTTGAAAGATGTTTTATATGTTAAAATGTTTATTTTAAATGTTTATAGATTTTAATATGTTAAAATGCTTATTTTAAATGTTTATGGAATTTTATGATGAAACGATAACGTTAAAAAACAGGTTGCATGTTTGGTTTAAAAGAAAAATATTATATGCATGTTTAATTTTTATAAAACGATGAATATACGAAACGTTGAAGAAGTGAAGTAATTGTAACTAATACGATGATATTTGGAGATATAGTGAGGGAGAAGGTCCAAGTGGGAGCCCGACTATCGTATTTTCATTTATACGAATACGATGATATGTTAATACATAAGGCAAAGGCTCAGTTGACGGGTGAGAGTGTCGCTGATGTCCCCGTCGTCCAGTATTGTGGTTACATGAAGATGGATCCATCGCCCAAGACGTAGATGAACACGAAAGTCACAATTAACGATTTGAATTCAACGAAGGGAAAAAAAGAATATGTATATGTTGATGATGATATGTATATGAATATGTTGATGATAATATGAATATAGACATGTTGATGATGATATGAAAATGTCTATGTTAAAGTTTATGCATATTAATTAAATGTTATTTTAAGTACAAGTATTTTTCACTGTTGTATGTGATCTGTCTATATATTATGGTGTATTGAGTCTTTAAACTCACTAGGTGTGATTGATGCAGGTGATTGGATAATAATGATGTTGGAGGTCTTGATGGTTGACTTTGTTGGACTAACGGTGCACATAACTCGAGGACCATCGCTTCTATTTTTCCGCACTTATGATTTATGTTAAATATTTTACGGTTTTTTATTTATGCTTTGAGAGGTTTTTGAGAGATGATAGTATGGGCTATACTTTTCAATTTATTGATTTTTAGGTTTGGTTTTATGTTTAAATTATTTCCTTGATTTTTCAAATATTAGTTTGTTGTTTTATTTTAGAAATGGTGTCAAAATATTTTACGTATTTGTATAAGGGTTCGGCTGAAATGATTGTGAGGGTTTTAAAAAAAATAAAATAAAAAAAATTTCTAGTACTTTTAAAGCAAAACAAGTAGTGGACGTTTCACATAAGCTCCAGGTGCTTGACTGGAAGCAATCATGATATTCCTGGCCTACACATCCTTCAAGAACTTCAAAGTATATCAAATGGATGTGAAAAGTGCATTTATGAACGTCAGTTACTAGAAGAGGTCTACGTAGAATAACCCCCACGTTTTGTAAATTACTTACTCCCTGACAATGTTTATCATCTTACTAAAGCTCTATATGGTCTAAAACGAGCACCTAGAGCCTGGTATGAAACCTTATCCAAGTTTCTGATTAATCATGATTTTAGAGTAGGAATAGTTGATAAAGCTCTATTCAAATTCTCAAAGAAAGATCGTTCATTACTTGTTCAAATCTATAGTGATATCATATTTGGATCAACTAACCCCAAACTAGGCGAAAAGTTTGCTAAACTGATGCAAGATAAGTTCGAGATGAGTATGATGGGTTAACCGACATTCTTTCTCATTTTGCAAGTGAAGCAACTGGAAACTGGTATTTATATCAGTCATACCAAATATACAAAAGAACTGCTAAAGAAATTTGGCATGGAAACATGTTCATCCGCATCCACTCCCATGAGTTCATCAATTAAATTAGATAAAGATGAAAGAGGAATATCAGTTGAGATGACACTTTACAAAGGTCTAATAAGTTCTTTGTTATACTTAACTGCTAGCCGTCCTAATATTATGTTTGTTGTATGTTTATGTGCTAGTTTTCAAGCTAGTCCTAATCAATCACATTTCTTAGCTCCTAAACGCATATTGAAATATCTGAAAGGCACATAAAAATGTGGGCTTATGGTATGATAAGTATTCATCTTTCAATCTAGTTGGATATTCAGATGCAGATTACGCAGGATGAGCTTGATCGCAAGAGTACGAGTGGCTCATGTCAGTTTCTAGGGGCCAGACTGATCTCATGGTTCAGCAAGAAGCAAACATCTATTGCTACTTCCACAACTGAAACTGAATATTTAGTTGTTGGAAGATTCTGAGCTCAAGTGCTCTGGATTCAGCAACAACTGAAAGATTATGGAGTAATTGCTGAAGAATCGCCAAGCTTCTTTGACAACACCAGCTCCATCATGTTATTAGATATAATCCAGTTCTCCATCACGAACCAAGCATATTGATGTCAGACATCATTTAATCTGAGATCATGCTCTCAAGAAAGACATCAAGCTGGAATACATCTCAACTGAACAACAAGCATTGGATATCTTCACTAAGCCACTACCCGAGACTAAGTTTTCTTACTTTAGAAATATTTTAGGGCTTATTGATTTATCTTAATGATTAATTTAGGGGGAACGTAGAATTTCAATGAGTCAAGTGATTAGAAAAATGTCAGTGGTTCATAAACTAAAGTGATTCTTTCATCAACTGATCAGTCGGTATAAAAATAAACTGATCTTATCGCATAAGTTAACTAACTTTAATTTGGTTAAGTTCTTTAATAAAAAAACGAGACTAAATGTGGCTGTAAATTTGAATTTTTAAATTTTAAATTTCAAACGTTAAAATCTCATATTTGCATAATTGCCAAATTTCGGTTTCTAAAAATAAATGGCAACGGTTGAATGGCCTATTATTATGATCAAACTTATAACGGACTGCCACATGTCTGAAATTTGAAAAGTCACGAGAAATATTTAGTAGCCGCCCTTTCTCATATTTGTTATCACACTTTCCAAATTTTCTTAAGTCTCGAAACCTTCATAACAAATCACTTATATTCTCCTTCACTCTTTAAAGATAAAATCAAATCAAAATGGCTGCTCAAACCCCATCTTTCTTATTGAACGCTATTGCAATCGATTTCGAATCAGTTCTAGAAATTTCTGATGATTCAGTTCGCAGCATGTTCGAGAAGATTGAAGCATCTTGGCTTCGTTACTTTCTAGGGCCGGAAACTCAAGAGATTCACTCTGCATAAATAATATCTATCTATGAATCTAGCTCGGTGACAGACGAGCGAAAAATTCAGATGAAAGTGAATGACCACCTTATGGTCATTGATGAAGAATTTTTTAGGAACCTATTTCATCTTCCAGCTGAAGGCTTCACCAGCTTTTTAGAGGTAGATGCTGTCAACATTGAAGAGATATTGACCGTTCTTTCAGCCAGTGGAAAAAGGTTGAAGTCTCTGATCCCAAAAAAGAACTAAAGCTAGAATTTCAGCAACTGGCTGACATTGTTGCTAAGGGCATTCTAGCAAAAGCTGTTTCCTTTGATGCCCTCACACTCGAGAAGTTCCAAGAGATGACTGTGATTGTGAAAGGGATCAAGATGAACTGGTCATTTATTTTGTTCAATATTCTGAAAAATATGGTGCAATCCACGAAGCTGTTCAAGGGTTCAGCACTTCATCTGAGCAGACGGATAGAGGACTCAAGGATTCTTCTGGAATCTTCCTCGTTAGTTACAAAATTCAAGGTGTACAATGCTTACAGTGTTCAGCCAAAGAAGTCCGGCGTTGAGTTGACAGGTGCTAAGCCCAAGAAGCTATCAAGGCAAAAGCAGTTGCTACTTCAAAATCTGAGAGGAAACTGGTTCTATCCACTAGTGACTCAGAGAAGACCCATTCTCCTCAACTGATGAAGAAGCCGAGATCTCAGAAGATCAAGCCAGCTGCCACTCCAGGATCTCTTCCTGAGCTCAGACTACTGCCCTTCGGAGCTGAAGTACCCCTCCCTGCAGTTCTGATTTAGTTAGTTCTACCAGCAGCCAAACTCAAGACCAAAGCTGAAACTGACTGCCCCTCCACAATAATAACTGAATTCAGAGAGAAGCTGAAGCCGATTGGAATTCCAGCTCCTCTCACCACAGTTGTCCGCCTTATCATTCTGCGTAGGCACGCCAAAAAGAACTGCTCATCAGAGAAGTGGTGGACACAACTGGTTCAAGACTTGATCTGTCTCATGCCCTAACTGATCCGAAGGGCAAGGCAAAGCTGACTGAAGAACCAAGCAGATAGACCTTATCATGGACGCCATCAATGAGCATGCTTGGCTTAAAATCGAGCATTATGATGAATGAGTGCAATTCAGAACAGTCACCCTCGCCAAGAAATTCAAGAAGAATAAAGTTTTGAAACGCTTCATCTCACTGGACTCGGCAGTGATGAAGGCCGTAAAGGCAACCTCAGTCACCCAAGCCATGGAGAGAAGGTCATACATCTTTGAATTAATGAGAATCAAGAGGCTGACTGAGGTAACAGCTGAATTAAAGTCGAACTAGGATCAAGCTTGTCCAACTGCCTATGCTGATCGATCAGTTTTCCAACAACTGTATTCTGATCTCATCAATCTCCAAATGAAGGTTAAGAATTGGCAGATGGGACAAAAGTTACATGTTCCAGTGGAAACTAGCAGTCCCACAACAGCTGGGAAGTTCATTCCAACTTAAGTTGCTGAGGAGCAGTTAGCAGTTCCAGCTGAAACTAAGTCAGCTATGGTATAATAGGCAGAACTGATTCCAAAGGTCCCTCTTCCATCCAACTCTGCTGATCAACCCTCCTCATCAACATTATTAATTATTTTACCAGTCTATGAAATAGCAGCACAACCATCTACCTATATTGTAGAAGACCTATTCCTAGAAAATGTAGATGAGTTGTTGACATCAGTCGCTGAGGATATTCAAATGGAATACAAAGATGATACAACTATTGATGAAGTTGTTGTTGCTCCGATAGAAGAAGAAGCATATGAGGATTCGGAATTTTGAAGAAAATTATCTAACATGGATCGAAGGAGAAACTCAAAAGCTCGAGGATTAGCTTAAAGGGGATCTACGCTATAAGGAACCACAACAACAGAAGAGTCATCACCGGAGGAGTAAACCACTAGCTCATGAGCCTAATATTTTAGTTCAAGGAAGCTCATCCATTCTTGTCCTAAAAGAATAAAAAATGGAGCTAGGAGAAGAGCTAAAGGAGTGGACAAATTTAATATGCAAGAAATAACCATTGAGTTAACCAAAATGACCCTTGAGTTGGATGAACTTTGACCACATTGAACTTTGACCATATTTGCACCTATAAATAGGACCTCATAGGATGAAGAAAATGCTACAAAATTCCTCCCCCAAAAAGCCTCCAAAGTTCGGCCCCCCCCCTCTCCACACAAAATGCCTCTCGGCCGCTGCACCAAGAAGGAAGAACGAAATCTTCTACCCTCTATCTCGTGCTATACATTTCTATCAATACTGCTGTTGAGTTCTGTCCAATTTCCGTCACCACCCGTCCGAGTTGCAGCAAGTTTCGCACGTCCGAGTTTCGGCAAATTTCGAACTACACCTTCAGATTCCAGTAGAGAAATTTGATAGTTCGGTAGCATAACGGCAATGTGGTGAAAGTTTGAAAATAACATGAAGAAATCTCCTATTTAGAGTAGGGGGTCTCTTAATCATGACCACATGATCAGAAGTATTTGGACGGTGTGGATTGTATCGGGAGTCCGAACTGTCCCCTCGAGAATCTGAACAGAGGCTAAATCACGGTAGTCCACGTGGGCATCAAGGGACTGGAAATAAAAGTCACATGGATCGAGGTTTCGATTCTCATGGATCTTAATCTTAACCATTCATTATCCTCCGTTTCAACAAAACGAAAAGGCATGAACAAACTTTGAGTTGCAATCCGGAAGAAAACTTAAACCACTCGGATTACAATCTTAACCGCTCATTTCAACGGTTGGGATGCCATCACGGAAAAAATGGCTTTACAAATTCGTTCTTTAATCGGGTCGAACCAAACATTCAGTCTAAACTTAATAATTCTTTCAGGCCGAAATGAAGGAGGTAATATTGATACCCTCGGAAAATCCGACCCGGCCCGAATCATGTCGACTGACCCGAACTACATATGAACTATGTATAAAGATTATGAGCCTAAGAATAATGTGCTCAAGCCTAAAAAGTCCAGCATTATGCTCGAAAGTTGAACTACTCTATGCTCGGTGAAAGTCCTATCAATGATAGGGACCAAGGAGCCAAACCCAATGGTTACCGACCCGAGCTCAGGTAAATAGGGCAGCGAATAATGTTATGTCTATATAAAATTTTGAACTAAATCCTTTGTGATGAGGAAACAATCTCTAGGAAAATGAGATAGATTATTCAGATTTATAAATTACCAAAAATAAGGTAAGATCATCACAAATATGGTATTTTATGGAACTTACACTACCAGTGTAGAGCCCAAAATAAGCACACACAAACCCATGCATTTATTTATTGGTTAAATTATTTATTTAATTTTAAAATGATTTTAACGATGCATGATTTATGATTTGCTTTATTTTTAAATTATTACACGTTTATTTGATGCAAGTTAAAATGTTTTCTTGAGTTTTATGTTTCAGGCGAATATTCAATGCGTGATCGAGAAAAGAGACCGATGACGATTTAGGCGATTTATGAAAGCATGGTATTTTATTTCAAATATAGAAAATTGGTATTTTAAATGATTTACGAATTTTAAGGCATTTTAGAGCCTAATTTAATTTATTAAATGATTTTAAGATTTTAAGCTTTTCAAAATTTCTAAGTTGAGTAGTGGGGATTTTTAAATCTTGAAAATGATTTTTTTTATTTAATCTTTGAGTGAGATTAAATAATTAGATTAGTATTATGATATCAGTAATTATTTGATTAAGTATTTTTTTTATCCTAATTATCACACACACACACACACACACACTCTTACACATACTCATACACACACCATCGGCACACACACATTACACACCTTGTGTTTTCATTTTAGAGGAGAATAGCAAGGGTTATTATTTAGTCATTTCTGCAGCCTCCATCTCAACCCCTTTCCCTTGAAAACTTCTGAATATTTTCATTCATTTTCGAGCAAGAAAACGTTCAGAAATTGTCTCTCGGTCATCCCTCGTGATCCACCGCGTCGGTATTCGTTATCTTCGAGCGTTTAGACGCAAAGGCATGTATATTCTTTTATTTTTGCATCAATCTTGTTGTAGTAAGTATTTTTAAGCGTATTGTGTGTAAAAATTTCTGTATGTTATGCAAAAGTTTGAGCTATGATGTTGAAACGATTTTTGGAACGATTTTTAAATCTCAAAACTGAATCTGGTATCATTTCGAGTCTTGTGAATTTTCGATCGATTTTCTGGAAAAACTTCCGAAATATAAAATGTCGTACTTTTTGATATCTTCGATTTAATAGTAAATTCGTAATTTTTGGACAAGAAACGAGTGAGTTATGATCATTTTTGTGTGATTGCTGAAACTATATAAAAATGTGTTTTTTGAGGATTTTCGAGTTGCAGGCTTGGTTGGGAATTGCTTAATGGGCGGCGCCCGAGCGGTAAAATATTACCGCCCGAGTGCTAGGGATTCTGGAAAAAAAAATATTTTAGTATGTGTTGCAGTTGCCCAAGCGAGATCCAACAAAGCCTTCAACGTTATATAAGTATGTTCGACATACAAAAGAAAATGTTTTATGTTTTTGAGGTATGCGAATTGTCTTGTGACAAATTATGAACGGGTTTGGAAGTCAGAGAACGTGTCCGGGAACCTCTCCACCCTGGTAAAGCATGACCGGTTTATGATCAGGATTGGAAAGCGGTAAAGCATGACCAGAGACCAATCAACCCGATAATGCATAACCGGAGATCTTATGTATGCGGCAATGGACGTCCATGCCAGCCCAGTACTGTGGTTTAGTCTGATCAGGCGCAATATGTATGGGTCACTTGCTTTGAAACATATCTCTACGCAAAAATGATGATGATTATGCATGTCTAAGTATGTATGTTGCATCATGATTATGAAAATGTTTATGAAATGATGACACGTCTATGCTTATGTAAGTAAGTTCAGAGTTTAAGTACGTAAGTGCTTTTTTTAAGTGCATGTGGTTTTATTATGTATTACTTGCTATTATCAGTGTATACATGTTGAGTCGTTAGACTCACTAGACTTGATCGATGCAGGTGAGGACGAGTTTGAGGAGACGAGAAGCTGAGACCAATGAGATGGCTCAGACTAGGCGAAGGACTGACCCGAGGCCTGCTTAAGTTTTAAGGATTTTTATGCATGTTGAACTCATTTACTCTGATTTTAACGAATTACTTGTGTTGTTTTAAACAAGTACTTGTTGCCAAGTCGTTTATATTTCAAATATTTGATCAAGCTTTTTATATACAAATGTATTTGTAGAGATTGTTAATTATTTATGAAAAATTTTTATTTTCCGCAAATTTTAAGTAGTTTAAAAGTACGGTACGTCACATTTGGTATCAGAGTAGTGTTCTTGTAAAGAGTTATGCCTATTGCCGGTTGCGAGAAGCTCACGAAGTCACGCTTCAAGTCTGTAAGTTTTAAAGTTTTAAAATTCTTTCATTTAGTAAACATCAAGGTCACGATTTATACATGTACATGTTTAAATTTGATTTATGTGCATCTTATGATATGGATATTATGTTCGTGCATGTTGTTTGCGTGTTGGGTAAATTTTGAAACAATATGCCTCCTAGACGTATGATTGCACGTGGAGCAGGCGAAAAGGATAGAGAGGCTTGGGATGAAGAGAGGCCACTCCTCCTCGCCCACCGCAAGATATGCAAGCACACATGCTTGCAGGGATGACTCAATTCTTCACACAGTTTGCGGGGAACAATGCTGGAGGAGATACAAGAGTGAGGCTGCCTAGGCCAGAGGCGGTGTATGAGAGATTCAGGAGGACGGATCCAAAGGAGTTCTCTGGGACTACTGACCCGATGATAGTTGAGGGATGGATTAAGTCCATCGAGATGATATTCATATTTATGGAACTACAGGATACAGACAGAGTCAGGTGCGCCACTTTTCTATTGACAAGAGACGCTAGATTATGGTGGAAGAGAGGGTCTGTGTCATTAAATTTGCAGACCCTTACTTGGGAGGGTTTCAAGGAGGTGTTTTACTCCAAGTACTTCATTGAGGAAGTACGCTCCTGTCTGACTAAGGATTTCATGACTTTGAGACAGGGAGATAGCAGCGTGGCAGAGTTCGTAAGGAAGTTTGAGAGGGCGTGTCACTTCGTGCCCCTAATTACGAATGATGCCCGTGAGAAGCTGAGACATTTCATTGATGAATTACAGCCGATCTTGCACTGTGATGTTAGAGTTGCTGGTCCTACTACTTATGTTATTGCTGTGTCGAGAGCCTTGGCAGCAGAGAAAGACCAGAAAGACATCGAGAATGACATGCAGGGCAAGAGGCCCTATCAGGCGCCCCAGCAGCAGCAATTCAAGAGGCTTTTCCAGGGACAGCAGAGAAAGATGCCGTTTCAAGGACTGCCGAAAGGAGAAGGTCCTATACCGCAATGGAAGGCTCCTCAGAAGCCTGGTGAGTATCCAGTGTGCCCGAAATGCAACCACCAAAATATGGGGCAGTGTTTATGGGCTCAGGAAAATGCTTCAAGTGTGGAGCCAGTGATCACATGCTGAAGGACTGCCCGCAGTGGAGGCAGCCGACCCAGGGAAGAGTGTTCGCCATGAATGCTGAGGAGGCGAACCCAGCCACTACTCTATTGACCGGTAACCTATTTAATTCAGCACCGTATTATGTTTGCCATTCATGTTTCGAATTTTACTTGGGATTAATAGCATGTTGCTTTCGTATTTTGGGAGTCTTTGAATAGAAATTTTCAACTATGCATGAGGTTAAGATTAGTATTTTGGGGTATAATTTTATGTGTTGTGCTAACGTCTCTCAGGAAATATCTTCATAAAGAGAATAGCCATGAAGGCCTTGTTAGATTTTGGGACCACTCACTCTTTTATATCAGAGACGTTCTCTAATTATTTGAATGTCAAGTCCATTAGATTCGACGTGAACTACTCCGTGACAGTCCAATCAGGGGAGGAGTTATCGGCTACTAGCATGATCAGAGATATCGATCTTGAACTACATGGCCACCTTTTTTACGTCGATCTGATTGTGTTTCCAATGTCGGAGTTTGATATTATCTTGGGGATGGACTGGCTGACGAAGAACAAAGTTCTAATTGACATCCAGAAAAGGTCAGTGTTGGTAAGACCGTTGGGCATGGAGCAATTTCTTTTTGAACCAGACAGGTGGAGAAGTTTCTCTCGCATGATCTTTTGCATGCAAGCACGGAAACTTATACATAAGGGGTGTCAGGCATTCTTGGCCAGTATTTTTTCAACACTTGACGCACCCACCTTGTCGATGTCTGACGTACCAGTTGTCAGAGATTTTCATGATGTTTTCCCAGACGACGTCACAGGCCTTCCACCAGAGAGAGAGGTGGAGTTCACCATTGACCTCGTGCCAGGCACTGTGCCAATCTCTAAAGCACCGTACCGTTTGGCTCCAGCAGAGATGTTAGAGCTCAAACAGCAAATTCAGGAGCTCCTAGACAAAGAATTCATCCGCCCTAGTTTCTCACCATGGGGCGCACCAGTACCATTTGTAAAGAAGAAAGATGGAAGCATGAGGTTGTGTATCGATTACCGAGAATTGAACAAGGTAACGATCAAGAACAAATGCCAGTTACCAAGGATCGAGGACTTATTCGATCAGTTGCAGGGAGCTACAGTGTTCTCTAAGATAGATCTACATTCTGGGTACCATCAACTGAAGGTAAATGATGCAGATGTTCATAAGACAGCCTTCAGAACTAGATATGGGCACTATGATTTCTTAGTGATGCCATTTGGGCTGACGAATGCTCCAGCAATTTTTATGGACTTAATGAATTGAGTATTTCAGCCCTAACTAGATCAATTCGTCATAGTATTCATTGACGACATTCTTATATACTCGAAGAGCTATGAGGAACATAGGCAGCATTGGGGTACAATTTTGCGAGTCTTGCAGAGTCGCAAGTTGTTTGCAAAATTCAGTAAGTGTGAATTCTGGTTGGAGAAAGTAGCATTTTTGGGACATATTATATCTAGCAGTGACATTGAGGTGGATCCAGCTTAAGTGGTCGCGGTAAAAAAATGGGTTGAGCCGAAGAACGCGTCAGAAATCCGTAGTTTCCTAGGCTTGGCAGGCTACTACAGGAAATTTATTTAGGGGTTTTCCTCGATTACAGTGGCACTCACTTCATTGACTAATAAGAATGCTAAATTTGTGTGGAGTGAAGAATGTCATAAGAGTTTCGATACTTTGAAGCAAGCTCTTATCTCAGCGCCAGTTCTAGTCATGCCAACAGGGCAAGACAATTTTGTGTTGTACACCGATGCTTCTAAGCTCGGTTTAGGCGCAATATTGATTCAGCATGGTCGGGTTATAGCCTATGCATCCAGACAATTGAAAGTACATGAGAAGAACTACCCGACTCGTGATCTCAAGTTAGCTGCCGTTGTCTTGCGTTGAAGATATGGAGACATTATTTGTACAACGATAAATGTAAGATATTCACTGATCACAAGAGTCTCAAGTACTTCTTCATGCAGAAAGAGCTGAACATGAGACAAAGACGGTGGTTGGTTTTAGTAAAAGACTACGATTGTTAAATTAACTACCACCCAGGGAAAACTAATATTGTAGCAGATGCTTTGAGCAGGAAGGTAGCAGTCGTAACACAGCTGTCAACGCAGAGATCTCTTCAGTCAGAGATTCAAAGGTTTGGCCTAGAATTTTATCCTAAAGGCAGAGATTCCAAGTTGCCTAATCTGACAGTCCAGTAGTCTTTGCTAGCCCGAATACGTAGAGGTCAGCCTTCAGATGAACAGTTGCAAAAATGGAGACTGAAGGATGAAGCCAAAGGCAGTGTACTCTACGCACTGTCCGATGGTATTGTGAGGTACAGAGGAAGGATGTGGGTGTCTAGTGTTGATTCGATCAAAGAGGATATTTTGACAGAGGAACATACATCTCTATATTCTATCCATCCAAGAGTACCAAGATATACAAGGACCTACAGATGATGTATTGGTGGCCAGGGATGAAGCGAGACATTCTTCGATTTGTATCTGAATGTCTCACTTGTCAGCAAGTGAAAGCAGAGCACCAGAGGCCAGCACGTATGCTTAAGCCGCTCCCTATTTCCGAGTGAAAATGAGAGAATATCACCATGGATTTCGTTGTTGGATTGCCGAGTTCAGTTAGGGGATCTAATGTTATTTGTGTTATAGTTGATCGACTTACTAAATCGGCATATTTCTTATCAGTGAAGACGACTTTCTCCGTGACTCAATATGCAGAACTCTATGTTCGGGAGATAGTCCGATTGCACAGAATCCCAATTTCTATTGTGTCTGACATGGACCCGAGATTCACATCGTCCTTTTGGAAGAGTTTACATGCAGCTTTGGGGACAAAATTTCTATTTAGTACGACATTCCACCCTCAGACAGATGGCTAGTCTGAGCGAGTGATTCGGATTTTGGAAGATTTTTTGCGAGCATGTTTGATCAACTTCCATGGGAATTGAGAATCGAAGCTACCTCTAGTGGAGTTTACCTACAACAACAGTTTTCAATCATCTATAGGTATGGCTCCCTATGAAGCACTGTATGGAAGAAAGTGCAGATCGCCGATTCATTGGGATGAAGCCGGTAAAAGATCAGAACTTGGCCCAGAGATTGTTCAGCAAACATGGTGGTCAAGATCTGAGACAGGATGAAGACCGCCCAGAGTCGCCAAAAGAGTTATGCTGACAAGAGAATGAGGGATCTCGAATTTGCTGTAGGAGATCAAGTATTCGTGAAGATAGCACCCATGAAGGATGTTATGAGGTTTGGGAAGAGAGGCACGCTGATTCCGAGATTCATAGGGCCATTCGAAATCCTAGACAGAGTTGGGACACTTGCTTATCGTGTAGTCCTACCGCCGAATCTAGTCGTAGTACACAATGTATTCCATGTTTTGATGCTTAGGAAGTATATGGAAAAGCCTTCGCATGTTTTGAGTTATGAGCCATTGCAGCTTGCTCCAGATCTGTCATATGAAGAGAGACCTGACCGAATTCTAGACAGACAGGAGCAGAGACTTTGGAACAAAGTGAACAGGTTGGTCAAAGTCCAGTGGCTGAATCAATCAGTGGATTAGGCCACTTGGGAGATCGAAGCAGATATGAGAAGTCGCTACCCGGAGTTATTTGGTAAGATTTAATTTCGAGGACGAAATTTATTTAAGTAGGGGAGGAATTGTAGAGCCCAAAATCAGTACACGTAAACACATGCATTTATTTCATGGTTAAATTACTTATTTAATTTTAAAATGACTTTAACGATGCATGATTTATGATTTGAATTATTTTTAAATTATTACATGTTTATTTGATTCACGTTAAAATGTTTTCTTGAGTTTTATGTTTCTAGTGAATATTCGATGAGGGATCGGGAAAAGAGACCGGTGACGATTTAGGCGATTTTATGAAAGTGTGGTATTTTATTTCAAGTCAAGAAAAATTGTATTTTAAATGATTTACCAATTTTAAAGCATTTTAGAGCCTAATTTAAATTATTAGATGATTTTAAAATTTTAAGCTTTTCAAAATTTCTAAGTTGAGTAGTGGGGATTTTTAAATCTTGAAAATTATTTTTTATTTATTTAATCTTTGAATGAGATTAAATAATTAGATTAGTATTATGATATCACTAATTATTTGATTAAGCATTTTTTATCCTAATTAACTCTCCTAATTATCACACACACACACACACACACACTCACGCACACATACTTCCACACACCATCGGCACACACACATTACACACACCTTGTGTTTTCATTTTGGAAGAGAATAGCTAGGGTTCTTGAGTCATTTCTGAAGCCACCATCTCAACCTATTTCCCTTGCAAACTTCTGAAATTTTTCACTCATTTTCGAGCAAGAAAACGTACAGCAATCGTCTCTCGGTCATCCCCCATGGTCCATCGCGTCAGTATTCGTTATCTTCGAGCATTTAGACGCAAGTGCATTATATTATTTTATTTCTGCATCGATCTTGTCGTAATAAGTATTTTGAAGCGTATTGTGTGTAAAAATTTGTGTATGTTATGCAAAGTTTTAGCTATGATGTTGAAACAATTTTTAGATCTCAAAAATCGAATCTTCTGTCATTTTGAGTCTTGTGAACTTTCGGTCGGTTTTCTGAAAAACTTTCAAAATATAAAACATATTACTTTTTGATATCTTCGATTTGACAGTAAATTCGTAATTTTTGGACAAAAAACAAGTGAGTTATGATCATTTTTGTGTAACAGCTCAAACTGTGTAAAAAATGTGTTTTTTGAGGATTTTCGAGTTGCAGTCTTGGTTGGGAACCGCTTAATGTGCGACGCCCGAGCGGTAAGATTTTACCGTTCGAGCGTCAGGCCTTCTGGAAATGCGCACCCGAGTTGTAAAATATTACCGCCCTAGCGCCAAGGATTCTGAAAAAAAATTGTTTTAGTATGTGCTACAGTTGCCCAAACGAGATCCAACGAAACCCTCACCGTTATATAAGTATGTTCGACGTGAAAAATAAAATGTTTTATGTTTTTTAGGTATGCGAATTGTCTTGTGACCAATTATGAATGAGTTTGGAAGCGGAAAACGTGTTCGGGGACCTCTCCACCCGGTAAAGCATGACCGAGTTATGATCAGGATTGGGAAGCGGTAAAGCATGACCAGAGACTAATCCACCCGGCAAAACATGACCGGGGATCTTATGTATATGGCAGTGGGCATCCCTGACAGCCCAGTACTGTGGTTTAGTCTGATCAGATGCAATATATATGGGTCACTTGCTTTGAAACATATCTCTAAGCAAAAATGAAGATGATTATGCATATTTAAGTATTTATGTTGCAGCACGATTATGAAAATGTTTATAAAATGATGACACATCTATGCTTATGTAAGTAAGTTCAGAGTTTAAGTAAGTATGTGCTACTTTTTAAGTGCATGTGGTTTTATTATGTATTACTTGCTATTTTCAGTGTATACATGTTGAGTTGTTAGACTCACTATACTCGATCGATGCAGGTGAGGACAAGTTTGAGGAGATGAGAGGCGGAGACCGTGGCTCGGACTAGGCGGAGGACTAACCCGAGGACCACTTAAGTTTTAAGGATTTTTATGCATGTTGAACTCATTTACTTTGCTTTTAACGAATTACTTCATGTTGTTTTAAACAAATACTTGTTGCCAGTTCGTTTACATTTCAAATATTTGATCAAGTATTTTATATACAAGTGTATTTTGAGAAATTGTTAATTATTTATGAAAAATTTTTATTTTCCGCAAATTTTAAGTAGTTTAAAATTACAGTACATTAAAGCCAGTGTCTTTTCCCTGTAAAATACTTGCCTAGCTAGAGTTCTTTCTATACAAGATGCCCAGTCTCAACCCTATAAATATCAAGTAATATCTACGATTTGATTCATCCACTCTTTGCTTTACACAATCACTACTTTTTTCACATAATTAAATTTGCTCTCCGACTTACTTAAACATCGGAGAGGTTACTCAAAAAACACTTACAGATCTCTCTAACATTTGTTCGTCTGTGAAGGAATAAGCTCGACCAATTCCCTACTTGGAATTTTATGTTCAGATCACTCTATATCAACAAAGAAACCAGGAGCAATTTTTTTATCACCAGATTTAACTTTAGGTACATAAAATTTTTTATTTCATCGCATTTATTTATTTAAACTTGGTAATATTTTATTTTGAAAAATAACTGTCACTGACATATTTGAATACACATTTTCATTTAAAAAAAAAAAAAAGTTGACCAAATCTAAATAACCAAACGGTAAATTTCTAAAAAATACATCTGTCAATGTTTCAATTAAGATTCAGTACCTAGCCATAATTTTTTAGAAATCAATACCTGACAAATCTATACTTTTAGTTTTAACACCTCAAAAACCAAACTTTACATTTTTACCCTTTATTATTTAAATAAATATATTATTTGAGCCACAATAATTACATGTGTCTTCTCCATTTAAAATATAATTTTAAAAAAATTTTGTTTCTCAATTATCATGTAATAAAAATAAATACTTATTTTGACATATAAAGTATCTATTATGGGGTTTCAGATACTTGATTTCGCTATTTGAATACTCCAAATATATAGGAAAATACTATATTTTCGAGCATTCACCATAAATTCAGTCATTATTAGTCTTTTCATAAAAAATGCATTAGGATGACTTATTCATGTCATTATATTTTTAAAAAAAACATAGGTCATCACTCATCTTGAAATAAAATTAAGTATTTATTTTGACCTACAAAATACCTATTTTGGAGTTTCAAATACTTGATTTGACTCTTTAAATTATCCAAATATATAAGAAAATACTGGATCTTCAAGCTATCACGATAAATTCAATAATTGTTGATCTTTTCATTGAAAATACATTTAGATGACTTATTCATGTCATCTAGTTTTTGAAAAAACATAGCTTCTCACTCATTGTTGAATTAGAAAAAATACTTATTTTGATCGATAACATAATTATTTTGGGGCTCCAAATATTTGATTTGGCTATTTGAATACTTCAAATGTGTAAGAAAATACTTAAGTTTCAAGTAATATTAAGTGACTTTTGATGGTGTCATTTGTGAAGTTAAAATGTGATACTTAAATTGTACAAATAGTATCTAATTAGAGTCTATAAATACATGACTTTACTCCATAAATACTCATATCCAATTATTTGAGGATGCCAAAATATAATTTGAAGTTAATATTAAATTACACCGATGATGATATTTGTGAAGTAAAAATGTGATACTTAAATTAATACAAATAATACATAATTCGAGTCCACAAATACTTGATTTTACCGTTTAAATACTTAAATTCGATTGAGTATTTAAAAATATATAGTTTGAAGATGATATTGAATGTTATTTGATGATGATATTTGTGAATAAAAAACATGATGCCTAAATTGATACAAATAATACCTAATTTGATTTCACATATACTTGATTTTACCTTTTTAATACTCAAATTTTATTATTTTGGGATATAAAAGAATATAATTTCAAGTAATATTGAATGACTTTTGATGTGTCATTTTTGAAATTAAAATTTGATACCTAAATTAGTATAAAAAGTATCTAATTCGAGCCTATCAATACTTAATTTTACTCCTTAAATGAGAAGTACTTTAACTTGAGTTTGCAAATACTTTATTTCGTAAATGAGATACTCACAATATGTATTAAAATACTGGATATTCGAATATACAACGAAAGATCATCAAGTGTTAATCTTTTCTATAGAAGATGTATTGCTACGAAGAGTATCTAAAGTGATGAAGTTAAAATATGATAGCTAAATTGGTACAAAGAGTATCTAATGCGAGTTCGCAAATATTTGATTTTACTCCCTAAATACTTATATCCAACTATTCGAGGATATCAAATTATATAGTTTAAAGTTAATATTGAGTGGTCTTTGATGATGACATTCGTGAAGTAAATATGATACCTAAATTAATACAAATAATACCTAATACGAGTCCACAAATATTTGATTTTACTATTTAAATACTCAAATTCGATTATTTGATGATGTCAAAATATCTAATTTGAAGTCAATATTGAGTGGCCTTTGATGATGAGATCCGTAAAAATGTGATACCTAAATTGTTACAAGTATTACAAAATTAGATTCCACTGATAATTGATTTTACAATTTACAAACTCAAATTTGATAATAAGTATAATGAAAGAATATTGATACATATAATGAACGATTACCAATAAATATTATGAATGAATACTAATGAAGATGATATCAAATGAAGTATTGCCTTGTCATTTAATGAATCCCAACAAGTATTGTGAATGAATATTAATGATATTATAAATTAATACTCATAAGTATAAAGAAAAAAATACTAATAAGTATAATGAATAATTACCAATAAGTATTATGTCAAATAAGTATAATTGTCAAATAATTCATTCAATGAATATCAAAAAATATTGTAAATTAATATTGATGAGTATTTTATAAATAATTAATCTTAGAATCGATAGTATGCTTAAAGTACAAACGTCAAGCTCATTTACGAGCTATGTTCATAATGCATATCCCAATTAGTCCATGATGAATAATGAATTATGTTTATTTATTTAAATGACATGAATAAGTATCCTAATGAGTTTTTCATGGAAAGATTGCATATTCGAATATCCAGTATTTTTATGCATATTGTGAGTATCTCATTTACGAAATCAAGTATTTGCAAACTCAAATTAGGTACTTCTCAAGTAAAACTAAGTAATTTAAAATTTTAATGCTTATTTGAGAATATTTTTTATCAAAAAAATATTAAATAAGATGAATATGTAATCTAAATGCATCTTCCATCGAAAGACCAATACTTGGTGAACTTACGTTGCATATTCAAATATCCAGTAGTCTATTACATATTATGAGTATCTCGTGTACAAAATCAAGTATTTGCAATATGAAATTAGGTACTTCTCAAGTAAAATTATGTTCTTTTAAATATTAATGCTTATTTTGGAAATTGGTTTTTTTTTTTTACAAAAAAAAATTAAATGAGATGAATATGTTATCCAAATACATCTTCCACAGAAAGACCAACATTTGGTGAACTTACGTTGCATATTCGAATATTCAGTATTCTATTACATATTATTAGTATGTCATGTACCAAATCAAGTATTTGAAATATGAAATTATGTACTTCTCAAGTAAAACTATGTACTTTAAAATTTTCATGCTTATTTGAGAATTTGTTTTTTTTTCTTTACAAAAAATATATTAAATGAGATAAATATGTCATCCAAACGAATGGTGAACTTACGTTGCATATTTGAATATCAATTACTCTATTACATATTATGAGTATCTCTTGTACCAAATCGAGTATTTGCAAACTCAAATTAGGTACTTCTCATCCAAATGCATGCATATTCCATGATAATACCAATACTGGGAGAATTTACGTTGCCTATTCGAATATCCAGTATTTTAATACATATTGTGAGTATCTCATTTAGGAAATCAAGTATTTGACAACTCAAGTTAGGTACTTCTCAAGTAAAACTAATTACTTTAAAATTTTTCATGTTTATTTGAGAATTTGTTTTTTTTTACAAAAAAATATTAAATGAGATGAATATGTCATCTAAATGTATTTTCTATTGAAATACCAATACTTGGTGAATTTACATTGTCTATTCGAATATCAAATATTTTAATATATATTGTGAGTATCTTATTTACGAAATCAAGTATTTGAAAACTCAAAATAGACATTTATAAAGTAAGACTAAGTACTTTAAAATTTACATGCTCAATTATGAATTTGATTTTTTTACAAAAAAAATATTAAATGAGATGAATCTGTCATCCATTTATATTTCATGAAAAGACAAACAATGACTGAATTTATGGTGATCGTTCAAGATCCAGTATTTTCTTACACATTTGAAGTATTTAAAGAGCCAAATCAAGTATCTGAAACTTCAAAACAGATACTTTTATGTCAAAATAAGTACTTAATCTTATTTCATGATGAGTGATGAATTATATTTTTAAAAAATAAAATGACATGAATAAGTCACCATAATGCACTTTTAATGAAAAACCAACAACGACTGAATTTATGGTGATTGTTCGAAAATATAGTATTTTTTTTACACATTTGGAGTATTCAAATAACAAAATCAAGTATTTGAAACCTCATAATAGGTACTAATATTTTGGTAGATGGAAAACACAATTAATTTGATGGATAAAATTATATATTAATTTAAATAATAAATGGGCAAAAATGTAAATTTATCTCTGTAGGGAGCTAAAATTAAGTTTGTAGTATTGTCAGGTATTGATTTGAAAAAAAAAATTTTTTAGGTACTGAATCTTAAATGAAAGTTATACAGATGTATTTTTTTCAAATTTGCCCATAACCAAATACCTCCTAAACACTCGACGTTGAACGATCTAGTAGGCGATTTTATGCTCGTTTAATCTAGTTCTATATGAGGTATCAAGATATAATGAGTCATACACAATGCAAGTTCTCGTCAGTAGAGATATTTATAATTTGGTATTTGCGTGGTTGTAAATATAACATTTTGTATGTATAATGCCAACCAAAATATATTAACGAAATATAAAATATTATTAAAAATCTTAATTTACTCTTAAAATCATTGGATTTTTCAAAGAATATACAGGTGGAATAGATAATAAGCAAATACTTATGTGAGACAGTTTCACGGGTCGTATTTGTGAGACAGATCTCTTATTTAGGTCATCCATGAGAAAATATTACTTTTAGGCAAAAACTTGTGTGAGACGGTCTCACGGATCGTATTTGTGAGACGGATCTTTTATTTGGGTTATCCATGAAAAGTATTACTTTTATGTTAAAAGTATTACTTTTTATTGTGAATATGGGTAGGTTAACCCGTCTCACATATTAAGATCCGTGAAACGGTCTCACATGAGACTCACTCTTACTTTTAATGCTAAGAGTATTATTTTTTATTGTAAAAATAAGTAGGGTTGACTCGTCTCACATATTAAGATCTGTGAGATTGTCTCACATATTAAGTTCTGTGAGATCTTCTAAATATTCAAGCGACGTGGATAATATATATATCATAAGAATAGGAGAGTCCAGACAAAATACCGAAAATATATATAAATCTGGTCAAAATTAAATAATATCATCTCTCCAACTCGTAATTATACACATTTACGTTACATTAAAAAAAGATATTTAAATTCGGTTCCCAATCACGAGCATTCTCGTCAGTGCCGTACCCTGATTAAATTTTGTTTCTCGTGGTGACGTAATCGCTCACGTCACTAATGTAATGACAAGAATCACTCTGTTTTTTTTTTTTGTAATCTTCTTCAGATGATAACTCAGTCACTACTCCACATCAATTATGTGTGCGCCTCTTTGGGTTGATTTTATGTATATATATTTGTGAGGTATATAATTATTTGTAATGAAAATAATATTTTTGATGATATATTTTCATTAGCCGAATTCAGTAAAAACTTGTGTAAGACGGTCTCACGGATCGTATTTTGTTAGACAGATATCTTATTTGGGTCATCCATGAAACAATATTACTTTTTATACTAAGAGTATTATTTTTTATTGTGAATATCGAATAGGGTTGACTCGTCTCACAGATAAAAATTCGTCAGACCGTTTCATAACAGACCTACTCACGGAATTGAATAGGATATATGCCTCACTGTTCAGTAATATCAAATGACTTTTTGTGACCAATTATATCAAGTCAACTATTACTATATAATATGATATGATGTTTAAAAATCATCTCCAAAGTTTTTAGTTGACGTGAAACAACATTTTTTTTTAATAAAAAATTACTTCACATGAAAAATATCATGTACGAAACATTAATTGATAACCACACAATTTGGGTAGATTTTAAAATTTGGATCTAGTGTGTGTTTTTAAACACGTAGGCCTCTCCTTGTGTTGACATATTGATAAAAAAATTTAGAATAATAATTGATTATCATGCGTCTCAAATTTCAAAAAAAAAAAAAATTAACCACATAATAATTATAAATTTTTCACATCAATAAAAGGTATACATATGACATTGTTATAATAAATATTACACGACGAATAGGTCTCTTGAGCAGTCTCACATAACTATATATATGAGACAAATCGATAAGTTTTAACGTTAATTGAAATAATGTTTGCACAATATTTGGTATTGCGGGCGTGTCAGGTGCGAAGGTGCACCGATTTGTGTGAAAATGATGAAATCTAACTTCTAAATATTCAAGCGACGTGAATTCTAAATTCGACCGTCAGTTCTAGTCTCCTAAAACAAATGCAATGCCAAAATAAAAAAAACTATTGGAAATTGATGCAAATAAACCCCTGACGTGATTTTGAATTTACAAAACTGTAGGAATTCATCAAAAACTTGAAAAATATAATAACTGGTTGCTGAAATCTAAAGCGAGAAAACGTAGAGTACTAGGAATATACTGGAACGATTAAAAACTAGTGCTTGAAGATTGAATTTTTACATAGAGTATTTTGCAGAATTTTGTGCGTGTTGAGAGTTGAGTTCTCTGTTCAGTTGTTTGCCGATGTCTTTTCCTTCCCAGCGCTGTGACGTTTCTCTCCACTCCCCCATGAGCCCATGATCTTTCCCACTACTTTCTCACGATCTCCATCTATCCTCCCACGTTCTTTTCCCTTTTGGCGCTCTGTGACCAGTTTTGAATCGATAAAAATCAATCTGCCACACTTAACGGGCTTATATAATTTAATTGGGCTTGTGATTAAATTGGGCTTTCATAATTAATTATTTTTAGCCTAAACAATTGCCCCCGCAAGCATTGGCCCATTGGGCCAATATGCTTGTATGTAAGCCCGGTTCAATCCATTTATTTGTAGCGGCCCGCAGCACCATTCCCGTGAATTGGGCTTAAATTAATGGGACTAGTGCTTAAGCCCATCTCCCTTGGACTTTGAATTTTCTATACTGCCCTTTGAATTTCCTCCCCCCATTTGAATCGTTCCAGTTCCTCTTTTTCTTTCTCTCGCTGCCTTCATCTACTTGCTCCCATCACAGAAGCCCGTCGCTTCGCCAGCCCGGCGCCTCTACCACGGCGACCCCCGAGCTCCTTCCAGCCGTTTTTTGCTGTCGATTGCACTATATTTCCGCCCACAACGTCGTATGGCTCACGATCCCCCTCCGGCGAATCCTTCCGGATCCATCGCTGCTGGCGCCATTTCTGCTCCGGCCACTGTTTCTGTCTCGTTTCCCGTTGCGTTCGTCGGCTCCCCCACTGGTCTTAATCCCTTCCTCGCCATCTCTGGGTCGTCGATTTCCCATTCGGTAGCCAAGTCAACTCATACATTAACTTGATCACCATCAAGCCTTAATAGTGTTTGTGAATTTGCCCAAATGAAATCCACTAGCATTTCCTTGTATTGCATGTCTGCTCATAACAGGTATCACTGGATTGAGATTGGCCATGGGTTGGCCTCAGCTCCCTGGTGCATTTGACATTTAAGCATTTGTGTCATTTGAGGTTTCTTGACACAGGTATTTCTCGACTCTTATGTGCTCTTACATGTTGCATCCATTCAAGACGACTCCCTCGTCCCTAGCATTATCCATTGCACTCCAGTCGGGCCCCTTTCCTGCATACACGTATATGCATTTGCACTTCAGTCGGACCCCTTTCCCGCATACACGTATATGCATTTGCACTTCAGTCGGACCTCTTTCCCGCATACACGTTTACTTACTGTTCTTGCATGCGGTGACTCCGCTTTTGATTTGTTGACTACTGGTTTGGTGTTGTGGTTGTTGGGTGCTGGATGTGGGACGAAAGTGGATTTGTACGGGGTGGTGTGTTTTGGATGTTTAACCCGCCTTACTTCAATATCTTCAAGCAAAACCATAAGTTGGCTTTAAAACTCCCCGCTCGCGATTATTTCCTCTCCTGATTCCTTATTGAGACAAAATGAATTCGATATGATAAAAGTTGGCCTATTGGCCAACTTTAATTGATCTTTCTCGTTTTCAAAGTCAACCACTGGGTCTTCTTGGGGTTCGCATAACGCCCTTGTTCTTTTCTGTTCTTCCTTTATCACCCGCTATTCTGCTTCGTGAGCATCAACTCCCCGCTCGGTGCTTTTCTTTCTTGCCACATGCTAAGTGGCCTGAAGGCCTACTTCATAAATGTCGTTGCACATGCAAACAACCAATTTATATAATGGCGGTACGGTCTACTTCACCATGATTTCTCGTACAATAAGAACATTAGAAATATCGACCGATTGCATATATAATAAGTGGCCATAAGGCTGACTCTTTACTGAAACAAAGGGCCTTCAAAATAATGAAAGTGGCTTACTGTCCCACTTTCTCTGATCAATCTTATTGTTGAATAATAAACAACATATATTTATTTCAGTGGCCCTAAGGCCTACATCACATGACATCTAGAAATAAAGATCTAAACCCATACAAAAGTGGCCCCAAAGGCCAAATCCCTGCTGGATATCAGACTTTCTGTTCGCCTCACTCGCTATCTTTTTCTACTTCTTCTTTCACTTTCAACTCGACTTCTTTTGACATGCGACGAGATGGTTGTTGAAGTGGTCTGAAACCTTCTATGGGTGGAAGTCGGTGTTCGACCAATTTCTTGTCCAACCCTAGCATGTCATCATAACTCCATGCAAAACAATCTTTGTATTCTTTCAGCATACTGATTAGATCTTGCTTCAACTGCTCTTCCAGTAGCTTACTCACATATACTACTTTTGGATTCTCCAGCTCCCCCAAGTTAATCTCTTCCAATGGGTCTTGCACTTCATGTTGGCCATCTTCCATTTGAGATGGCGTCATCAACAATTCATCAACTTGGAGTTCATTCTCTTTGTATTCTTCTTCTTGGACAACCTCAGTTCCGTAGGTGTCCGATGCTTCATCTTCTTCCAATTTGTCCAGTACTTGCTGCACATGCGCCTTCCATATAGAGGTTGCAGCTACCTCTTTCCCCTCTTGGTTCATTTCAATCATCAACCTCCTCAATTAGCGGTTGAATCATCGGCCTAGGCGGCACGATAACAGTAGGCTTGAGGATTCTTTCCAACACCGAGCTTGGAGTTGGTGTTTGAATGTACAGTGGGCTTTCTTTCTTACTATTGTTACGAATTTTGATAGGCCCAAAATCCCCGTTGTAATATCTGGCCTCCACTGCACTTGCACTTGTTTGAAACGGCTGTCCATCCGCTTCTACAACCTCTACGTCGTCCCCTTTCCAAAATAACAACAGTTGGTGCATTGAAGATGGGATGCACTGGTTTGCTTGGATCCAATCTCTGCCTAACAACGCTTGGAAGTAGGCGGAGGAGTTTACCACGAAAAATGCACATAAAGACGACATGTTCCCTACAGTAACATCAGCGGGGAATACTCCAATGGTCTTGGTGGTTTCCCAGGTAAACGCAGCAACAGAAACTTCAGTAGGAATCAAATATTCTTCAGTTTTGCCCAGATTTCTTAACATTCTTACTGGAAGAACATTCACAGCTGAGCCATTGTCAATCAAGACCCTAGACACTGGTTTCCCATTGACATGGGCCTTGATGTACAACGGCCTTATGTGCTTGGTCATGGCCGGTGTAGGCTTTTCAAGTATCACCTGTTTAGGCTTATTTGGGTGGCCTTCCTTGATAATCACTCTTGAACTCCCTTCAGGGAGTTTATTTGCATGCTCTTCCTTTAACACTGACTCCTGGGACATCAACTCCCCATTCTCTTCTTCCATCATTTTAAATTTCTCGGGTAATATCACCACTCCTGTGGCACAATCCACAGTGATGTGAAACTCTCGCACGTGAAAATTGATTGTTTTTCCTCTTTGATCACCCTCTTCGCTTAACAAATCATCATCATCCTCTACAAACTTATCCTCAGTCGCCGATCTTCCAAACTTGGATTTACTCCCCACTGGATTCATGGAGACTGGAACATCAATTGTGGGTTCATTTCTCAAATTAGCAGACTCCTCTCTTCTTGCAATAACTCTTTCCCTCAACAGCCGTCTCTTTTGAGTCCTAGTCGGTGGCCTCGGGAACTTTTTGTGTTAGGCCACCCTCCAAGACTCACTGAACTCCCCTCTAGCTGGAAAGATGTACCTGGGCCTTGGTATTCTGCTTTCAATCATTTTTTCTCTTGAGATTTCATATGCACGCCGCTCTCTGCCTTGATCAGCTGATATTTTCCTGGTTTCCACCCTTCGTGACTCAACTTCATATGCATTTCTCATGTCCGAATACCTTTGGCGCTGATTGCGAGATGACTCCCCTCTAAACCATTGACTTTCCACCACTGGTCTTTCAAGGAAATGTTGGTTCCTCGGCCTAGAGGCCGCGGATTTGCCAACATTTCTGGTTACACGCTGCTGAACTGTTCTTAGTCGATCAGTATTATACCTTCCAGTGGCTTCATACAATTGACCCTTAGGGATCCAACATTTTTTGATTATTCGGTCTTTCACTGCAAAGGATCGGCTTCTTTTCTCATTGAGAAGATCTCTCAAATCTGTCACATTCACATTGACCAAAGCTACTGGGGGAAAAGGATCATCATCCACAGCCATAGACTCCTGTTTGTTAGGGAACTTCACGACTCCCTTGTTAATTCGGTCCTGCAAAATGTTCTTGAACGCCCAACAAGACTTAGTAGCATGATTGTAGGAGTTGTGGTACTTACAATACTCTCGTCCCTTCAGCTCTTCGGCGGATGGCATCCTGTGATCAGGTGGGAATGTGATGAATTTTTGTTTTATCAAGAAATCAAAAACTTCCTCGGTCTTTGACACATCAAATGTTTACTGTATGTCTTTGGGGAGTTGGAAGCTGTTCTTCTTTTCAGGTTCTGTTGGCTTCTTTTTTAGCTGGGGAACTGTGCAAGAACCAGCTGATCGAATCTTTGCCAATGCCACATCTTCCACCTCCTGATAATAAGACCCCATAGCAGTTTTCTTCTTGTACGACTCTTCCCGCAATAGTTCTTCGTATTCAGCCACTTTGGCAGCTAGCTCAAAGAAATCCCTGAACTCCATCCCCTGGAATTTCTTCCTTAATTCAAAATCCAGTCCTTTTTGTGCAATCTTCACGAACTCGGTCTCAGGTAGGAACACCTTGCATCTATTCTTCATCTTTTTGAACCTGTCGATAAAAGACTCCACAGATTCTCCTTTCTTTTGGGTTACTCTGGACAAATCAGCAATACACACTTCTGGCTCTGTTCTATAGAATTGGATGTGAAATTGCCTTTCCATCTCTTGCCAACTCATCACTGAATTTCTGGGGAGTGAGGCATACCATTCAAATGCAGTTCCTGTGAGCGAATTCGGGAATAGCCGCAACTTTAGATTGTTGAAGTTCTCCAAGTTGGCTAATTCCCCGCACTGGATGGTGAATCTGGCTATGTGCTCGATGCTGGACTGGACATCCTCCCCGGAGAATAAACTGAAATCATGAACTCTATAACCCCTTGGGTATGGGTTATTCACGTCTATATAGTCCGGATATGGTTTGTGGAACTCCGGGCGGCCTATCTGTCTCAAAGCCGGCCCATATAGCTCTTGAACCGTCTCTCTCACCATCTCTGGATCAATCATGTGAATGTTCCGAGCTGGGAGTGGGTGATGGTAATGATTTGCCCCCCGAGCTTGAAACCCTGCATTTAAACCAACATTACCTCCTAGAAAACCCCCATCTACTCCTGGATAATCCATGTGCGATATGTCATCATAAGCTCCCGGTTGGTACAGAGGATTTGTCGCGCTGTACACTTGAGTAAAAGGTTGTTTTGAACTCCCCACTCCATGAGCACGTGAATATGGCTGAGCTCTTCCTCCTAAGGTTTCTTCTCTCTTGTGAGGCGGTGTATACATTTTTTCTGGCTGATTTGGGAGAGTGTACTTCGGGCGGCGAGGATCGCTAGCCCTTGAGTTTCCAACTCCCTGGTCGAATTCATGGACTTGGTTGCTTCCTTGACCAGTCTCTTTAACATCGGTATTTTGTTCTCCTTGAAGAGACTGACTTGGTTTAATAAAAAGGGTCTTCAAACAGTCGGCCATCGCTTTAGACAATACCAGTGAGATTTCCTCAATCTTTGTAGCAGTCAATTCTTCCATCACCTTGTTTGAGACTTGGTCGTAGGTAGCAGGAATATGCAGATCCATTTCTTTTTCAGCATGTGGTTCAACAGTAGGTTGCTCTGGCTGTGGAACCTGAGTTCCCTCTTGATTAGCCAGAGATTCCCCGCTTTCCTGAGTGACGTTTTCTTTTCTTCTTGGCGGCATAGTGCGGTCCCACTGGGCGTGCCAAAAATATGTTTTCACAATATTTGGTATTGCGGGCGTGCCAGGTGCGAAGGTGCATAGATTTGTGTGAAAATGATGAAATCTAACTTCTAAATATTCAAGCGACGTGAATTCTAAATTCGACCGTCAGTTCTAGTCTCCTAAAACAAATGCAATGCCAAAATAAAAAAAACTATTGGAAATTGATGCAAATAAACCCCTGACGTGATTTTGAATTTACAAAACTGGAGTAATTCATCAAAAACTTGAAAAATATAATAACTGGTTGCTGAAATCTAAATCGAGAAAACGTAGAGAACTAGGAATATACTGGAACGATTAAAAACTAGTGCTTGCAGATTGAATTTTTGCAGAGAGTATTTTGCAGAATTTTGTGCGTGTTGAGAGTTGAGTTCTCTGTTCAGTTGTTTGGCGATGTCTTTTCCTTCCCAGCGCTGTGCCGTTTCTCTCCACTCCCCCATGAGCCCATGATCTTTCCCACTACTTTCTCACGATCTCCATCTATCCTCCCACGTTCTTTTCCCTTTTGGCGCTCTGTGACCAGTTTTGAATCGATAAAAATCAATCTGCCACACTTAACGGGCCTATATAATTTAATTGGGCTTGTGATTAAATTGGACTTTCATAATTAATTATTTTTAGCCTAAACAAATAGTATAGAGGATTTACGGTCTTGAAATAAATGAGAGAGGCCTACATGTTTAAAAAACACAGGGGTGCTCAAATTTTGATTTACACCCAAAAAATTGAAAATCGAACTTAATCAATAATCAAAATTTTAAATTCGGATATAAATGATAAAAGAGAAGTAAGTTTATATGGTTTAGTTTTGGATTATAATTGTAAAAATCGAACTGACAAAATAAAAATTTAATTAAATTAATTATTTTATCTAGATTATGTATTTTATGAGATGATATTTTTTAGTGAAATACAAATATTTTTGTTAATTTTCAGTTGATTGTTATTTATTTAATTTATTTAGATTTTATATTTCAATTTTGCTTGCTAAAAATAATCTAGTATATTTTTAACTACTAATTTAAATAATTATTATCAAATAAATCGACTCGAAATAACTGAACTGTTTACATAGAAAACCGATCGAACCAAAGGAAAAACAACTCAAATTGAAATAAAAAAATGGAAACTGGAAAAAACCGACACACTTCAGATATTTTTACCAGATTTTCCTACAATTTCACGTGACAACCAGCTTTTGAGTTTGTCGGGGGTAGGTTGGAGCTACCTCATCTTCCCCAATTATAAAAGCTATTATTTTAACAGTTGGGAAAATGAGATACGAACTAAATTATTTCTTGATTATTGTTTAAAATTTTTTAATATAATATATAATAATAATAATAAAAATGAGATACGAACTAAATTATTTCTTGATTANTCTTACATTATTCGGAGACTTGTCCTGAAATGTTGCAATTTGTTTGCATCATTTCATGGAGCAACATGTATTTTCATTCAAGGTTTTTTTATACTCTATAAATAGGATTATTAGAGATTTTGTATAAAAATAAGAGTTTTTTAGCCACTGTTTCCTCCATTAGGGAACCACATGAGGCGATATCATATATATCCTTAATGGCGAGAGGCTATGGATTTAGAGCTTGTAACAGTACTTGAAGCTAAAAAGACTTGGGATGTGGTTGATTTATATGTTGGTGTTAAAACCTATGGACTGCATATGGGTTTATAAAGTGAAATTTAAATCTGATGGGACAATAGAAGGATTTAAAAATCGTTTGATTGCCAAAGAGTATACAAAACAATTTGGTGTTGATTTTCATGACACATTTTTTCTTACGGCTAAAATTGTGACCAATATTCGATGTTTGTTGAGTAATTGGACTCTTCATTAGACGGAAGTGGGGCAACTGATCAATTTTTAAAACGAGATTTAGATGATGATATCTTTGAGTAGATCTTTTGTAAGATGGTCTCACAAATAAGTAGATCTTTTGTAAGATGGTCTCACAAATATTTATTTGTGAGACCAGTCAATCCTATCGATATTCACAGTAAAAAAGTAATACTCTTAGCATAAAAAGTAATATTTTTTCATAGATAACCCAAATAAGATATCCGTCTCACAAAATTTTAGGGTCAAATTAATATTTTATAAAATATTTAATCAAGTTCGCACTAAAAAAGATTTGTTTAAAAAATTATGGAATTTTTCTTATAAAATAATAATTATGATTATATTTTAATTTTTTAATAGAAAATATGTTTTTCGAGAAATTTAATTATTAATGAATTAATTGAAGTTAAATGAATGTTTTTATTTAACTTATTAATTTATTTCTACTTATGGCTGCTAATAATAAATTTACAAGCTATATGATTTGTTAATAATATTTGATATTATGTATTTAACATAATATTTAATATTATACGAAAAATCGAGAGCCATGACCAATTTGCTAGTGTATGTTATGATATTTTACATGTTGTGTTTTTAATTATTTGATAATTATTTATTAGTGGACCTGGTTTATAGCCCGTTACGAATCCTTAAATTTATTTCATAATGTTTCATGGAAATTTAATGTAAATAATAGATTTAGTGGGAGATCTAAATTTGAAGATGGTGGGCTCAGATTCCCAATATTTTTTAAGATCGGAGACATGTAATATATTAGAAGCTTATGTAATATTGCATTTGCATCCCTGCATTTATCTAGATTTTGCACTTGGATCCATATATGGATCATATTGATCAATTAGCTCTTAGTTATCGATCACCTTTTATTATTTATAATGTATGTGATATATTTATAAATAATCCGTGTGTGCGTTATTATTAATATAATAACAAGAGTTGTATAAATCCGACAAACATACAAACAAACATGACACGAGAATTTAAAATTAATGATGAGACAAATTTTCAAAATTAAAATCCCTCATTTTGTATAATATTTAAAATTTAAATCAAGCACATTAAAAATAAAGTTTAATAGTTCTTTTCCTTCCATCATCGGTAGTTGCATGATGAACGCTACTCGAAGTTAGACATTGGTCTAGATAATTAAGGAGGTCTGGGTGCCGGAAAGTCGTGACTTCCACTGACATGCTTGGTGTGAATTACGTGGAACTCTCACGACTTTAGTCTAGATAATTGGGGATCTCATCGCGACCGTCGACTAAGATTCAACATCGACGGACCGTTCTCAACACGTAAAGATAAACAGAATCATATTAGTGAGCCATTATCAAACATGAGGCAAAACTATGTAAAGGTAACAAAGTGTTGTAATTGAGCTCTACTTTTGGAAATAATGATTTGCCAAGATAATTTAGTAATTGGCCTTGTGTGCTCACTAAGGAAATTGGATTTCCCGTTTTCATAAGAGGATTCTGAAAATGTCAAAATAGTGGGAGAAAATTCATAAAAACAAAAGTCCATATTTTATGTCTTATAAAATATTTAAAATAGTTGACAATGATTATTTGTTTCATACTCGGTATATTTACGATTTCGTCACATAATCCATTTATATTCGTTCTCAATTAAAAAACTAAATGAACTCTAATTTTCAGGATTGACTAAGAAAAATCGTTCTGAATTTGGAGAAAATGACATACACACTAATGTTAGTCTTGTTGAACTGCAAAGCATGCGATATGGTGGGACCATAGTATGTAAACTAAAGTGTAACATGCTTACTTCTATGTCAAATAAACTGTGGAGACAGTCTAAGGAAATAATGAATGATGGTGACATTTGAATGCGCATGCAAGAGTTGTATGGTGCTGAAACTTGTACAATTATGAACACTACATTCAAGAAGTTCATGACTATACAAATGCAAGATGGGCTCCGACCCATAAACAAAGTGTGCTCAGGATTGGGTATGATTGAGCTTATTGAGAAGGTGGTGGGTCTAAAATTGATGATTCGTTGAAGACATCATCTTATTGTCAATCTCTTACTTATTTGACGGGTTTGTGGTGAACTTTAGCATTAATAAAATATAGGCTAGCCTTGAAGAGCTAGTCAATATGCTTACGATTTATAATGCCACCATAAAGAAGAAAAATGTTGTTTTCATAGTGGGTTTCTCGTCATGTAAGAAAAATGGCCCACAAAATATGAGAAAGAAATGTTCAGCCTTTTACGAGAAAAATAAGTCCAATAAGAGGCAAACTCCAAAGGATACTTAAAGGGTCCATAAAGCTCGATAAGTCAGAACTTGTTTGTTTCACTGCAAGAAGTCTAAACGTAGGAAAATATATGGCCATAAATGTTTTGGCAATGATAACATTAATAGAATTTTTGGTTTTTACTTTGTCACTGGTTACTTCGGCGATTATTAATTATGAAGTAGTATTTACCAATTAACTTCGGTAATAACATCGGCGAAGTAAAACATTATTTTTTACTTCAAAATTTAAAAAACACGGACTTCACTTCTAATTTTTGTAATATTTTACTTCGACAGAGTAGATTTGATGAAGTAAAAAGTTAATAAAAAATTAAAATTTATATTTAGTGAAGTAAAAAAATGAACCATACTTAACTTTTAATTTCCTTTAATTACTTTGTAAAAGATGAACCGATAGTTAACTTTTAATACAACTCAATAATTGTGAAGTCATACTTTATTAATTACTTCACTATAATACAAAAAAAAAACCGAAGTATTTCAAATCTACTACTTCGTCAATAAATGTAAATTGTGAAGTAACAAAATACTTCAACAAATAAAATTATGGCGAAGTTATAGAATATAATTACTTCATCATAGTTCCATAACAACGAAGTCGTTCGCATCAATTACTTCACCAAAATACAAAACCTGTGAAGTTATACAAAACATTTACTTCGTCAATCAATGTAAACTACGAAGTTACACTGGTGTTGGTGATGATTGTTAAAAATCGCAAAATTTTGCGACGGTTTTCACTTAAACCGTCGCCATTTATAAAATTTGTGACGGTTTGTGAACACATTCGCTAATTAAATTGCAACGGTTTGTAAACATAGTCGCTAATTAGCGACGGTGTCTAAAACCGACCGTCACTAATTATAGCGATAGTTTTATTAAAATAGCGACGGTTTCTTGAAACTGTCGCTATATTTGGCAACGGTTTTATTAAAACCGTCGCTATTTACGATGATTTTTCCAAAAACCGTTGCCAATTGTCTACAAATATCTCCCCATTCGGTCCATTTGTCTCACACAACTTCACATCTGTGATAAATTTCTCTTTAGACGTTTTTTGTTTTGATTTGCTGTAAAAATTTTTAGCTTCAATTTTTGGTAAATTTCTGAATGTTTATACATATGAAATTAGTGACGAGTTTTGATATATTCTGTCGCTAATTAGCAACAGTTTAACCGTCACACTAAAACCGTTGCAATAAGCTATTACATCTGCACTTTACGAAATCGATAAAGTAAAAGACGTTGTTTTACTTCGGCATTGGTCAAATTTCGGACCAATTTTCTCTAATTGAACCGGCCAAATACTTCGCTAATTTCTTGGATACGACTTCGGTTATAATGTGAAGTAAAATGGCACCATATTACTTCACGTGCGTCTACTTCGGAAATTATCTACCCATGATGTCATTGAATATGTGAAGTAAATCAAGGAAATTCTACTAGTGCAAGTGAATGTCCAAACGATTTCAACAACAGACAAAAGAAAAAAAAAATAGTAATCAAGCACATATGTGGCATGCTAGACTAGGACATATTTCTCAAAAAATGATGTACAAGCTAGTGGGAGAATGTATGTATAACAGTCATAGATTAACTCTCTTGAAACATGCGAGTCGTGTCTGAAAAGAAAGATGACCAAAGCCTCTTTCCTAAGGAAAGTGGAAGGTGCACATGATCTATTGGATTTGATGCATACAAATATGTGTGGCCCGCTAAGTGTTAGCAATAAATATGGTCAATCCTACTTAATTACTTTTACTAATGACTTATCGAGGTATTAATATGGGTATTTAATGAAATACAAGTCTGAAGTCTTTGAAAATTTCAGAACATTCAGAGCTGGAGAAAAGAAACAATTAGGAAAGAATACTGAAACACTTAGATGTAATCGAGGTGGAGAATACTTTTGTACTTAATTTCAAAACTACCTTAAAGAGGTTGAGATTCTCTCACAGTGGGCTCCACCGGCCACATCCATGTTGAATGGTATGTCAGAACGGCATAATCGAACAATGACAGAAATGATGATGCGATCCTGGTGAAATGGATGAGCTGGGTCGGGTGCTCCACCGGATCTGCTATCAAGATAATGAAGGGAATAAGAGCAGTGAGATATATCTCCGTAATATGGCTCCAGCTGTAACCTGCACACAATGAAATGAACTCGTGAATGGGCGCCGGAGGGGAGTCCGGCGTAGCCACTCCGATGCTTAAGTCAGTGAATGATTCAACAAAAGAACAATGTAACCAAGTGATGGTTGTGATATCGGTGTAAGAGTGTAGACAATAAAAGTGAATGAATCCCCAATGCAAAGAGATAACCTGATATTTATAGTAGGAGATGCATTGATGACCTTGGTCTGCGTGCTACCTACTAATTATAGTAGGGTGGCTACATTCTGACATGTCAAATCATACACTAGTCACATCCCGCCTGTCTGAATTTGTCAACCACTTGGATTAGTGTCAGAGATAAGATGGTCGCCCACATCCTATTCTGCTAGTGTACTCGAGTGCGGTGCTCATATCGAGGTGACCCGGTTAGAATGCTTACCGGGTGTCTGGTTGCCCGGGGAGTAGAGCCCGTGCTTGCACCTGCCCGGCTTCAGAAGAATCCATCCTGCAGATTGACCCTCAATTGAGAATCCATCTGATATCCCGGGTCATCCATGACCCGGGCTCTTACAGGGGTATCATCACACATCCCTTAAATAGTCGGGCTAGAGTCATACTCGCTGTCCCGATTAGTCATGCTTGGATTCCCAAAGAGATGATCAATCTGGTTTTAGAAAAGCATCGGGGGCTTCATGTCTCCCAGAGATGGGATGAGGAGCCGGAGTCTCGTGTCTCATTGACTTGAGATAAGATGTCGGGGCCTCGTGTCTCCCGAACTTTGCATAAGATGCCGGGGCCTCATGTCTCCCAGGCTCAAAATGGTCGAGGTGCGGAGCCCCGAGCCAGGTTTGAGAACCCTGGGCTTATAAATAACCAAGGTGCGGAGCCTTGGGCCGAGGAACATGTCCCGGGACTTGAGAGTGGTCGAGGTGCAGAGCCCCGAGCCAGGGTGCGGAGCCTTGGACTTAATAGATGACCGAGGTACGGGTCCCCGGGCCAGGATACGGGTCCCTGGACTTAATGAGCAGCCAGGGTACGGAGCCCTGGGTCTTGGAGTGGTCGAGGTGCGGAGCCCCGAGCCAGGGTGCAGAGCCTTGGGCTTAATAGATGACCGAGGTACGGGTCCCTGGACTTAATGAGCAGCAAGGGTACTGAGCCCTGGGTCTTGGAGTGGTAGAGGTGCGGAGCCCCGATCTAGCGTGCGGAGCCCTGGACTTAATGAGCAACCAGGGTACGGAGCCCTGGGTCGGGGGGGGGCCGGGCTGCGGTCCCGCGAACGAGGGAGCGGGGCCCCGGACTTCATAGATGACCGAGGTACGGGTTCCCGGGCCAGGGTAGGGGTCTCTGGACTTAATGAGCAGCAAGGGTACTGAGCCCTGGGTCTTGGAGTGGTCAGGGTGCGGAGCCCCGAGCCAGGGTGCGGAGCCTTGGACTTAATAGATGACCGAGGTACGGGTCCCAGGGCCAGGGTACGGGTCTCCGGACTTAATGAGCAGCCAGGGTACGGAGCCCTGGGTCTTGGAGTGGTCGAGGTACGGAGCCCCGAGCCAGGGTGCGGAGCCCTGGACTTAATAGATGACCGAGGTACGGGTCCCCGGGCCGGGGTACGGGTCCCTGGACTTAATGAGCAGCTAGGGTACGGAGCCTTGGGTCTTGGAGTGGTCGAGGTACGGAGCCCCGAGCCAGGGTGCGGAGCTCTGGACTTAATAGATGACCGAGGTACGGGTCCCCTGGCCAAGGTACGGAGCCTTGGACTTAATAGATGACCGAGGTACGGGTTCCCGGGCCAGGGTACGGGTCCCTGGACTTAATGAGCAGCCAGGGTACGGAGCCCTGGGTCTTGGAGTGGTCAAGGTGCGGAGCCCCGAGCCAGGGTGTGGAGCCCTGGACTTAATAGATGACCGAGGTACGGGTCCCCGGGCCAAGGTACGGAGCCCTGGACTTAAGATAATGTGCCTGGGCCTCGTATCTCTCGGACTTAAGATAATGTGCCGGGGCCTCGTGCCTCCCAGACTTTAAAAGATTTTTGCTTCTCCTGCTATATTAGTTTTATTAAAAACCAAATCACTAACCTGGAAATACTGAATCTGACTTCATTTCTGATAGAGTAAAACTTCTCTGGTTGAGCTAAATTAGGTGAGTAATATAGCTGTATGCTACTGAGCGCATAACAAATGCCCTTCATGCCAATCCGAGATAGCTGCTGAGCTTTGAGCCCATATAAAATCCACCTATAAGATCTTAGTGCCGAGCTGGTCGGACTTGTATGTTTTTAATGGAAACCATATCTACGCCTTGAGCTCAAGTTTCCCACAGACGGCGCCAATGATGCGATCCTGGTGAAATGGATGAGCCGGGTCGGGTGCTCCACCGGATCTGCTATCAAGATAATGAAGGGAATAAGAGCAGTGAGATATATCTCCGTAATATAGATCCAGCTGTAACCGCACACAATGAAATGAACTCGTGAATGGGCGCCGGAGGGGAGTCTGGCGTAGCCACTCCGATGCTTAAGTCAGTGAATGACTCAACAAAAGACCAATGTAACCAAGTGATGGTTGTGATATCAGTATAAGAGTGTAGACAATAAAAATGAATGAATCCCCAATGCAAAGAGATAACCTGGTATTTATAGTAGGGGATGCATTGATGACCTCGGTCTGCGTGCTAGCTACTAATTATAGTAGGGTGGCTACATTCTGACATGTCAAATCATACACTAGTCACATCCCGTCTGTCTGACTTTGTCAACCACTTGGATTAGTGTCAGAGATAAGACGGTCGTCCACATCCTATTCTGCTAGTGTACTCGAGTGCGGTGCTCATATCGAGGTGGCCCGGTTAGAATGCTTACTGGGTGTNTCTTCAGAAGAATTCATCCTGCAAATTGACCCTGATTTGGGAATCCATCTGATATCCCAGGTCATCCATGACCCGGGCTCTTACAGGGGTATCAATTTGGTCTATGATTGGATTCACTGAATTGTTGTCATCCCTTTGGGGATTTGAGCTTGAAACTACGGCAGAGTTGTCGAACCAAGTTTGTGCAAAGATAGTGGATAAAACTATATATGAGACATGGATGGAAAAGCCACCCAAAGAATATGAGGATGTCCTGCTTATGTGAAGCAGATAGTGGAAGACAAATTAGATGGTAGAGCCAACTTGTGCTACTTTGTGGAATATCCAAATGATTCTGTTGGATACTATTTTTATGATCCCAAATAAACAAAAGTGTTTATTTCAAAAAATGTCACCTTCTTGGAGAAAGAATTTCAATTAAATAGAAAAGACAGAAGGATATAACTCGAAGAGATTCAAAATTCACCCACTTGTGACATAGTAGAACCCACACCTCAATAGTTAATTGAGAAACAAAAGATCATAGGAGATCCAAAAAGGTCTTAAGGTCACCTAAGAGGATTAATTTGCTTCTTGAAAAAGGTCAAGATGAGCTCATTTTTGTATGTGTTCCAAGAAACTTCGAAGAAGAATTTTCTGATGTCGATTCATCTAAATGGCTTGAAGCCATGCAGTCCAAAATGACATCCATTTATTCGAACCAAGTATGGTACTTAGTAGATACACATGAAAGAATTGCTCCTATAGGAAGCAAATAGATTTGCAAAAGAAAACTTGAGGTGGATGAGAAGGTAATGTTCTTCAAAGCATGATTGATAGCAAAAGGATATACTTAAAACCAATGTATTGACTATAAGAAAACCTTTTCGCCAATCAAAATGTTCAAGTATATTAGGATATTGCTCGCCATAACTGTTAGACTAGGTGTCCGTCGAGCCAAGTGTTGGTCGATGGTTCACATTAAAACTCTATGTATAAACAATCTTTATTTTAATAATATTTGAAATTATTGTTTTGGCACATCTTTATCTGTATACCCATGCTAAGTGCATAGATAAAGTCCTTGAATATACACATAGTACAAAGAATATGAGATGCTCATATGATGAGTATCATGAAACTCATATTTGGAATACTGTATATTCTAAATAGTTCCTAGTCGATTCAGCTGCCGCTAAGAAGGATATAGGTCGTTCGAGTTTGAGACTAGTATCTGCGATGTGAGTACCATGTTTCATTGGTAGGAGACATTGTGATGTCCGAGCATGCAGATATGTGCTCCTGGTAGAGTGCACTGAACAACCCTCCATATAGGACTTTCCAAGTGGTTCTCACTTATCGAGTGGAAACTTTCTAATTTATGGTTGTACACCATTAGTCCTTATGACTCGAGACAACATTGAGACTTTATATGCTAACATTGCACTTTGACTTGTTTACCGACTCTCATGGGGTCATCAGGTGGCAAGGTTGGGTGTTTTGTCGAAACATATTGGAGTCGATGCATTGTAGTTGAAGATTCACCGCTTACCTTCGGGTATGGATATCCTATGTGTATGTAGTTTGAAATCTCTGATCAGAGTGTTGGTGGTAATTATGAAAGGAGTTTCATAGATTACACTATCGATGCAACTACGACATGACACATAGTATCGATTCTTTAACAACTCTCGATATACCAATAGTTGTTGAATCGGTCGGGATATATGAGATGAAGGGACCGTACTGTATGCTAACCATTATATATTGGTTCTTGCAGGCACTATCATTTGATACCTAGAGAATCATGTAAGCGATGCTGCTAGGCATTTAACATGATTGGTTGGGTACTATCAGACTTGAGTTCTGAAGTTCTTATTATCAAGGAGTTGATACATAAGAATGGAGCAATTGGGGTATGCTCATATAAGGACATGTTTAGTCCCAAATCACCTTCAGGTGTGAACCCACGGCTAGTTGTATCATTGAACCATTGAGAGCCACACAAGTGCTAACTTTCTAGATCCCGTTGAGAAATAAAATAGTTCAATGTGTTGAACGGCTTATAAAGGAGTTTATAAGCGCAAAGAAAAATAAAAGTATGACTTCTATAAGATGATTACGAAAAATGTAACTTTTAATTTGAGGAAGTGCTCCTAAATTAAAAGTTGGTCAAATAAATAAAGTTTTTGAAAATTGTGATTTTCATAAACATTATTATGGACTAAATTAAATTAATTCAAGTGTTTAATTAATTTAAAACTAGTGGACCTAGTAGAGTCCAAATAATTAAATTAATTCAAGTGTTGAATTAATTAAATAATATTGGATCTTGTAGAGCCCAATAGGAAATAATTATTCAACTAGTGAGCTTGAGTAAAATTAAGTAAAGTTTAAATTGTATCAAATATGTATGAGACATTTAAATAAAAGTCCATGTGCTTTGTAATTGTTACAAGCTCAAATAAAATTGTATGCTTGGGAGGTGAAAGATTGGAGGTAACTTTTTGAGTTGAAGGCATGCATGCCTTTGTAATTAACTACAACTTTTTACACAACAAAGAAAAAGCTTTCTCCTCCCTTTTCTACATGCAAGGGCCGAAACTTTCATCTCCTATTTCTCCTTCATTTTTGCTTCTTCAATTGTTGAAGATTGCATATTCTTTTCAAAGAAAAATTCTCTAATTTTTGTAGTGCAAAATTAGAGGGGATCTTCCTTGTTGGTGGTGAGCTTGATTTTTGAGAAAAGAGTGCTCAAAGGAAGCTTGTAGATTGTATAGCCATTGAAGTGCTAAGTTATTTAACAACTTAGTTGGAGCCATCATCAATCCTTTGTGATTGATAGGTAAAATATTAAAACATCCTATGAATGTCATTTTGTATTTTATTGTATTTTCTACACAATCAAAGTGAGGTGCTCGAATTTTTGCTTGTAAAATTTGATTTTTGAAACTTTCGTTGCGCATCCAGGCACCGTAATCGATCCCCTTTCAATAACAACATGACATGACTATGAAATAAGGCAGATGAATGTGAAGACAATTTCTTAATGGTAACATTGATGAAGAGATTTACATGTCTCAACCTGAAAGATTCACATCAATAAGAAGTTAGTATAAAGAATGCAAACTTCAGAGATCTATCACTGATGGAAATAAGCTTCTAAACTAAGCTGATATGCCTTTAGTATTCTCTCTGAGCAAAGTACCTAATTTTTTAGTTCTATTCAAGTAGGGGTGTCAAAATCAGACACAACCCACCAACCCGACATGGTTCAACCCGAAAAAAATCAGGTTTGTGTTTGGGGTTTTCAGGTTCGGGTCAGATCGGGTGACCCGATAGCTGGTGTTAGATGGTTCGTTTCTTACATACAGTGATCACCGTTGGACATTCTCAGTATCCGTGTCTGTCCGGATTAAAAAAAATAATAAAAGGGATATCGACGACTGATTATGCAAAACCGTCGCTCTTGGCGACGGTTATCTATGGACCCAAACATACATCAAGGAGCTGGAACATCAGATTTGACAAATCTATCAAAGAGTTTGATTTTGTTAAAAATCCTGAGGAACCAATTGTACACAAAAAGGATAGTGGGAGTGCAATGACATTCCTAATAGTTTATTTTTATGACATACTACTCATTGGGAATGATGTAAGGATGTTACAATCAAGTAAAGTATGGTTAGCTAGTAAATTATCTATGAAGGATATAGGTGAAGCATCCTATGTACTTGGAATACAGATCTATAAGGATAGATCAAAGAGGATGTTAAGGTTCACCTAAACCACTTATATCAATACCATACTGAGGAGATTCTCTATGGAAGAGTCCAACAAAGGAAATCTCTCAATGTGTCATAGTGTGACTCTGTCTAAGTCTATGTGTCTTAAGACTGACAATGAGATAGAAACCATGAGCCGTATCAGATATGCATCTGCTATAGGCTGTATAATGTATGATATAATATCTACTCAACCTGATATTGTATTTCACTGAGTGTCGCAAGCAGATATCAGTCGAATCCCAATCCATTGCATTGTAAAGCCGTGAAGGACGTTCTTACATACTTGAGAAGAACTAAGTATTTGTTCTTGGTTTACGGGAGTGGAGAATTAAAATTTTAAGGCTTTACTGATTCTAGCTTCCAATCAGATGTGGATGATTCAAAATCAACCTCTTGATTTGTATTCAAGCTAATGGTGGTGTTGTCTCTTGGAAAAATTCCAAGCAAGATGCCACAACAGATTCAACAACGAGGCCCAATACATAGCTACATCAACTGCAGCAAATGAGGCCGTTTGGATGAGGAGTCTCGTTCAATATTTGGGTGTCATTCCTGAAACAATTGATCAAGTCCCGGTCTACTGCGACAACACTGGTGCTGTAGCGCAAGAAAAAGAACCAAGGTTTCATTAATGATCCAAACATATACTGAGCAAGTTTCACATTTTTCGTGATATTGAGGGAAGAAAAGACGTATCACTAGAGAAATCTTCTCTGCAGATAATGTTGTTGATTCACTGAACAAGATCCTGTCATGACCATTGTTTGAGATGGATCATGAACAATGGGTCTAAAATCTATGGGTAGTGGGCGATATGGCAAGTAACAGATTGTTAGGGTCGATGCTCGACGAGCCAATTTGTGGCTTGGGATTTATCGTCTCTTATGTAAAAATAATATTGATTTAAATAATATTTTATGGTTTTATCCATTTAATTAATTTATCTGTATACGCATACAAACTGCGTATATAAAGCTATTATATATATAATAGGTAATATGATTTCTGCCTTGCAAGGTAAGATCATGAAACTCATTAAGAAGTTTTTGTATTTTCTGAACATGTTTTTAGTTGAATCAACCTCATAAAATTAGGAGAAAGGGTGCTTGAGCCTGATACTAGAATCTATGATATAAATATCATGTTTCATTGGTAAAGGATGTAAAGGTCCATTTATAAAAATGAGTGATCATTTGATGATGCACTGAGCAACCCTCCATCAGACTGTCCAATTGGTTATCACCTATCGAGTGGAATAGTCGTTGTACACTATTAGTCTTTTGACCCTAGAAAATATAGAGGCTTTACGTATTAGAATTAACTTTGATCTGTTTATCGACTCTATTGAGGGTCTACAGGTGGCAATGTTTGGTGTAGTTTCAAAATCCATAGGAGTCAATGTATTGTAGTCGGGGGTTCACTATTTGCCTACGAGTGAAGATATCTTATGTGATCTGATGAGTTAATTTTGCTAGGAATCTCTGGCCAGAGTAAGATATATGCTTTTGGGAAGGTGGTTATCTAGTTGTACATCCGATGTCAGTATTATTACTCAAAAATATATCACGTCATTGTCGAATTCATTTGTAACTGTCGATATATCAATGGTTGCAGATTTGGTCGGGATATATGAGTTGAATAGACTGTATTGTATGGTAAACATAACTTAAGATTCTTGTAGGCACTATCAATGATACCTAGGGAATCAGAGGATGATGCTACTAGATGCTCTTACCATAATCTGATGGGTGCGATTAAACTTGAGTTCTGACATTCTTGATCAAAGGGTGGATGAAAAGGATAATGCTATTAGGGTAGGCCTAGATAAGAATAAATATTATTCTGAATCACAATTTAGTTGTGAACCCACAGCTAGTTGTATCCCTGAACTATTGAAGGCCTCACAAGTATCGGATTCTGTGTTCTCATCAAGATAATCAAGTTCAAGGAGTTGAATATGACGACTGTAGTTTAATAAATATCAAACATATTGCTTATAAAAGAGTTTTTACGTAAATTCCATGTAATGGAAGTTGTGGAAGTTAGCTTAATTGCAAATTAAGTAAGGATAGTAGAATTGTCTGTTTTAGTGAAAGAGTTCACAAAACAGACAACTGCCAAAAATAGATCAGTGTAAATTTCTCTTTCGAAAATTTACAATTTTCCTTTTATGAAGAAGAATTGTATCCTCGATAAATCGGTGCAGTCTGATCGTCGATCAGAGTTTTAATGAGTTCACAATTATTTATTTAGTAAATTTAGAATCTATTAATTAAATAATAATATTAGTATTGATGACTATTGTATATGTATGGTTCTCATATAATATTTTAGAGGGATCTAAAATTAATCAATTGTTTAATTAATTAGCAGTTAATTAAGAAATTAAATAATGATTATTTAATATTATATATATGTCGACATATATATATACATATATATATCGACACACACACAAATAAATAAATAAATATATATATATATATATATATATATATATGTTTATATATAAATGCATTATAAAAAAATAACTTTACATAATATATAATATATGAGAATTTTAATTAAAGAAAAAAAAGAATCCTAATGATATTAGGATTTTGAGTTAGAAGAATTGAGTTAGTATATTTTTATTAATATATTATTATTAAAGTAGATAACATGCAACATAACCATATATACACACAAAGGGAAACAGATATAAATTTTTTTTAATGTTTTAAATCATACAGCGTCTAAAGAAATATTTTGAATGTCGAAACAAAAATTTTAAACTTTCACTATGCATTAGATGTAGAAAAACGATATTCGGGAAAAAGATACTCCGACATTAGGAATATCGCAACACTGTTTTTTACTCTCCAAGCTTGGTGTGCGAGACCTACACCAACGTTGAGGAGGGGGTGTGAGTTATAGTAGTTGTTTAATTACAATTTTAATTTTAGGCATTTACTCTCCAAGCTTGGTGTTCATTGTTGATTATAAAATGAACACCGTACCTTCATTTTGAATTTAATAATACAGAAAATGAGTTCTGTGGCTCAATATACTTTAACAAATATCCTTTTTATCTTTTAGGATTGTTTTTTTCAATTTTCTTGTGATCTAGTTGTCAATTCTCGTGTTCTTTAATTTGGTACACTCATTGCTCGTAATTTTTCGAACGTTGGATGCGTAATGATCTAGAAAATGGCCCGACAGCTCATATTCTTTTGTACACACAACATTGCTTCACGCCTTTCTCATTTTTTTTTTTTTTTGGATTCCAACTTGTCTCATCTTTTGTTTTGTTATTTTTGCCAGCAAAAGAGTGAAAATGCATTTAATGCGTTAAAGATGGTTGGCTGAATTTGTTGAATAAAAACATGGGTTGGCAAAATTGAATTCAGACTACGCGTTTTATACGTGTCTTCACACGGACAAAGGATTCTATAAATAGAGCTCCCTCCCCTCATTCTGAAATGAAACGTATGCTCATTTTGAAAATTCTATTGAAACAATTTTTTTTAAAAGTTAAGGCGGAAATACTCACGCACCGAAAACATTTAAGTAAGTTTATCAAGGTTTTAAAAGGACATCCAACCTCTGGATAAAAATACTGCAGTTAAAAACAATTTTACATCCTCAATCCCTAAAATGTTGTTTAAAAGAATCCTAGCGTACTCTTTCAAATTCTGCTAAATCGACAACGTAGTAAAAGATAAAAATGCATAAAACAAACAATGATCATCCATGACCCATATACATATAGTTTAAAACCCATGTCTCATAAACATATTATGCGGAAGAAATGCAAGGTCTTCGGGTTATCCAGTGCACCACCCAGCTCCACACTAGTAGAATTTTTTTGTTTTTGCTTCGTCAAAGTTACTTCGACGATTATTAATTATGAAGTAGTATATATCAATCAACTTCGGTAACAACACCGGCGAAGTAAAACATTATTTTTTACTTCACAATTTAAAAAACACGGGCTCCCGTTCTAATTTTTTGTAACATTTTACTTCAACAGTGTAGTTTTGATGAAATAAAAAGTTAAAAAAATTTGAAATTTATATTTAGTGAAGTAAAAAAATAAACCATAATTTTAATTAATTTTCCTTAAATTATCTCTTAATCCATCGAGATTCTCATTGAAAAGAAATCAAGATTTGCGGATATATGTGTGTACGTGTGTATATAGTGGTATTATTCTATATTAATTAAATTATTTTGATAAAATGAAAATTATGATTTTACTTCACTACTTTATTAAATTAGTGTGGTTATAGTGATCAAGACTTATTTCGTTAAATTAAAATTGAGTTGCAATAAAATATGTTTATTTATTTCAACACTAAATTAAATGATGTCATTTAAATCTACTACTCAATAATTGTGTCGAAGTTAAAGAAATAATTTATTTGACCACAACTTAATAATTGTAAAGTCGTGTTCTCTATTAATTACTTCACTACAATACAAAAAAATGATGTCATTTAAATCTACTACTTCGTCATTAAATGTAAATTGTGAAGTCTTTTGAATCTAAAAGTGTTTTATGTTTGGTTAAATATTTGCGACGGCTTAAACCGTCGCCAAATTTAGCGACGGATTATAAACTGTCGCCGATTTAATTTAGCGACGGTTTTTCAAAAACCGTCTCTAATTAGCGACAGTGGTGTTTAAACTGTCGCTATTAGTGACGATTTAATATAGTCCGTCGCTAACTAAATCAGCGACGATTTTAATAACTGTCGCTAATAGTGACGGTTGTTTATTAGCGATGATGTAATTAAAACTGTCGCTAATACCAACGGTTTTACCTTAATCCGTCGCAAATTGCCTATAAATATCTCCATTCTCCTCAGTACTTCTTCGCATCTTTGATCCATTTTTCTCTCTTAGCAATTTAAATTTCGCTTTAAGGTAAATTTTTTATTTTAAAATTTTAATTTATGATCATAAATTTAATTTTGTTGTTCGTTTATTTTATTGCAAGGTTAAATCATTTTATTGATTATTTATAAATTTAAAAATATGATATTTAAATGAGTTGAGAAGATTATTTAAAAATATATAGAAATAATTATAATACTAATTTTTTTTATTAAATTATAAAATTAATTTTTTTCGAAAAAATTATAAATATAGCGACTGTTTTAAAACAAGCGACGGTGTCGAAAAACCGTCGCTAGCGTCGAGTGAAACCGTCGCTAACTAGCGACAGACTGTCCGTCTCTAATTAGCTACTGTTTTACTAACACTGTTGCTAATAAGTGACGAATTTTGGTTTAAACTGTCGCTAATTAACCTCACAATAACACAAAACCTATGAAGTTATACAACACATTTACTTCGTAATTCAATGTAAACTATGCAGTTATATATAAGCTATTCTGCACTTTACGAAATAGATAACGTAGAAGACGTTGTTTTACTTCGGCATCGGTCTAATTCCGGACCGGTTTTCCCTCGTTGAACCGGCCAAAGACTTCGCTAATTTCTTGGATACGACTTCGGTGATTATGTGAAGTAAAATGGTACCATATTACTTCACGTGCATCTACTTCGACAATTATCTACCTATGAGTTCATTTAATACGCGAATTAAATCAAGGAAATTCTACTATTGCCACCTCAGTGCCTCCAGTCTCCATAACATCATGCTCACTTGCATCATTAACACCTAGTGAGTCTAAAGACTCAACACACCTGTAACCTTATAACGAGTACATATACATAACATGCAACAGTGAAAAATACTGTAATCTACATACCTTTCATGATCTTAAAAGCGTAACGCAAACATATCGTAAAAGCATATGTGTCAAAACAGCTCATCATATAATCATATACTTATACATTTACTTTAATTGAATTCAGTTAATTAGTTGTGACTTTCGTATCAGCTCTAATCGTATCATCTCTATTCGATGGATCCATCTACGTACAGCCGTGGTACCCGACGGCTGTCGGACATCAGCAATAGTATTACCCATCTACTGAGCCTAGGCCTCATCATCATCATATGCATATATCGTCAGTCACAACCAACTTCAATCCTTCAAAAACATCATCATTTTCATCACTTATCAAAATCATACATATACATAAATTTTCTTTAAAATCAAACATTCAACTTATTTTACATAATTTCGTTAAAAATCATATACGTGATACATGAAATTTAAAAACATGATAAATTTGTGATCAGGGCGCTGTCAGGACTCCTATCTCAACCCGGGTGCAAAATGACCATTTTGCCCCTAGAAACACAAAATTACCATTTTACTCCTGGACCTCAAAATTCTGACCCGAAGCTTACCAAATTCTTTAAAACATCTCAAAAAATATTTATAAGCATTTCTTAGACGTAAACTCAAGCTCGTATCAAAACATGGATCGGGGTCCCGGTTTTAACCCGAATCAACCTGAAACTTTACCAAACTTTTCCCAACTTAAAATACAACTTAAACCTACATGTTCAGCCTCTAAACCACCCGTTCCAGCCCACTTATGACCCTCGAATAGCCCTGGAAATGTTGCTGGAATTTTCTGCTCTAGCCCAAACTACAAAATCCTAGCGCCTCGACCATGAACCATCGACCCTAGCCAACACGAAGCCGAACCAGCCTCGAACCGGCATACTCTAGGAAAATGACTTACCACATAACACCCTCCCTGGTCTACCCTAACCACGCCGACTCCCCAAGCATACGCAAGGCTCGACCATGACACGAAAAGTGACAAAACCCTAACCGCCTCTACTCAAAAGCGTTCGGCCCCTCACCAAAACCACCAAGGTTCGACTCCAGCCAGGCGACACCTTCACTCCTGTCCTGAACAGCCCTCTAACACCATAATTCAGCAGCCCCTTGCACAAGGACATGAAAAACGTGAGTTGCACACAAGATATACGTATCTACGTGTCGAAACGTTTGCAAAAACGACGCTATGAGATGCACCAACGAAATTTCATGCAAAAAAATAAAACAACAGCATATAAACATGGTGCAAATTATGAAAAAGGAGATACATGGCATTCCTTAGCGTTTATATGATCAAAAGCTTGAAGATACGCACGTGGGACGTGAAACGGAGAGGCGGGGAGGAGCTTTCTTGAAAAAACTAAGGGGCCAATGGATGATGAAGCTTGCTGCTGAAAATAACATGAGAATGCTGCTGTTGGGTGGAGTGGGCGGCTGCTATGTGGGGAATAGATTTAGGGTTGCTAACAAGGGTAATTAAATAGTTTAATTAAGCACTAATGGACCCTAACAAAAAATTAAGGGATAAAAAAGGTTTTGAGCCCATTAAGCAATAAAACAAATCCAACAAGCCCAATTACACTCTCAAAAAATATTTCGTTTAGATACGTTTTTGAAAATATTGCCCGAGCCCTCAAAAAGTCCCCCGAATCGTTAAAAATCACGTACCGATTTAAAATATAACTCGACAAGTAAAAATACTCAACTAAGGGCCATCATCAAAAACCATACTTAAAACACCCCATATTAAATAATTAAAATTAATTATTCAATAAATATATTTTTCCTGATCATCCTCGGTCTCCGTTACTCGTTTGAGTACGAAATGCAACTTAAAAGCCATTATGCATGAACTTTAATAAACCATGAATTAAAACACATATTTATGCAATAAACATGCATTTAATGCATTAAAAAAATTTAATAAAATGCATAAGAAATTCGATAACTTGCATGCATGTAGTTCACATGGACCTTCAAATTTTTGGGACATTACACATCCCTTGTTCAAGTTTTATCTCATCTTATAGCATTTGAGTGCATAGTTCTGTAATATTTGTGAGGTGTTTTGTTCTCCTGTATTAAGAGAGTGTGTGTTCTCTTTGAAAACACAGTGAGTGGTTGCACACCGTAAAATATTATAGTGGAATTCTTTTCATTTTGCCCGTAGTTTTTATCATAATAATTTTTAGGGGTTTTCTACGTAAATCTCGGTGTCCAGTTTATTTTTTATTTTCATATTTATTATCTCAAATTACCGCACGTGGAGACCAACAAGTGGTATCAGATCCTTGGTTTAAATTTTTTTAAAATTCTGAGTATGCTCTGTGGTTGCAGCCTAGGCTGATGTTCCACATCAGAAAAGTTTTTTAAGATTTTTTTTATTAAGGCGGGACTGTTTTGTCCAGTCTACTAAATTGTTAAAGACATAATGGCGGGCAGATACGAGATAACGAAGTTCAATGGAAGCAATTTTATGCTATGAAAAATAAAGATACAAGCAGTTTTAAGAAAAGATAATTGATTGGCAGCTATTAAAGGAAATTACGGACGATAGAAAGTGGAATGAGATGAATGACAATGCTGTTGCATATTTACACTTGGCTATAGCAGACGAAGTATTGTCAAGTATATCTGAGATAAAAACAGCAAAATTTATCTGGGATACTCTGATAAAGATGTACGAGGTCAAATCGCTACACAACAAGATTTTCCTAAAGAGAAGGCTTTATACTCTTCGGATGGCGGAATCCTCATCGATGGCTTACTATATCAATACACTAAATACTCCATTTGCCCAACTCATTTTCATGGGGCATAAAATAGGAGAAAATGAACGTGCGGAGTTTTTACTTCAAAGTTTACCAGATTCATGTGATCAACTTATCATCAACATATCCAACAATATTCTTATGGGCTTTCTAAAATTCGACGATGTCTTAACTGCGGTTCTCGGTGAAGAAAGCCAGCGCAAGAATAAGGAAGATAGGTTGGTAACTTCGAAGCAGGCAGAGGCTTTGCCGATGATAAGAGGAAGATTTATGGACCGTGACCCTAGTGAGAGCCAAAGACGAGGTAGATCAAAGTCGAGAAGTAAGAAGAAAAATATTTACTGCTTTAAATGTGGCGGTAAAAGGAACTCAAGAAAAAATGTACGAGTATCGAGAAAAGTTCCCAAGGAAATTTGGCCAGTACTTCAGGCGGTGGTGAAATATTATTCAGCGAAGCAGCAACAGTTGCAGAAGGCATAAACAAATTTTGTTACACATGGATTATGGATTCAGGAGCGACGTGGCACATGACGTCTCGGAGAGAATGGTTTGATCATTATGAAGCAGTCTCAGGAGGATCGGTATTCATGGAAAATGATTATGCCTTGGAAATCGCTGGAGTCGATACTATCAAAATTAAAATGTTTGATGGCACTATTCGCACCATACAGGAGGTATGACATGTGAAAGGACTAACGAAGAATCTTTTGTCCTTGGGGCAATTGGATGACATCGGGTGCAAAACCCGTATCGAGAACGGGATTATGAAAATTGTGAAGGGTACACTTGTGGTTATGAAGGCAGACAAAGTTGCTGCAAATCTGTATGTACTTTTGAGAGAAACACACAAAGAAGCGGAATTAGCTATTGCATCAATTGGTTCAGGAGAAGAATCAACAGAGTTGGGGCATAAAAAGCTCGGGCATATGTCAGAACGAGGGTTGAAAATTCTCTCAGGATGGAAGCTGATGCCGGGACTTAAAAAAGTGTCATTATCTTTTGTGAGCATTGTGTTACCAGTAAACAACACAAATTAAAGTTTGACACTTCTACTGCCAAAAGCAAAAGCATATTGGAGCTGATTCATTCGGATGTTTGGCAAGCACCAGTTATATCCCTAGGAGGAGCGAGATACTTTGTCTCAATCATTGATGATTTCTTTAGGATATATTTGGTGTATCCAATTAAGAAAAAATCAGACGCTCTCCAGATCTTCAAAGATTTCAAAGCGCGGGTTGAACTTGATTCAAAAAAGAAAATCAAGTGTTTGAGGACTGACAATGGAGGAGAATATACCAGTGACTAATTTGATGCATATTGTCAACATGAGGGCATCAAAAGACACTTCACGACGACTTACACACCTCAACAGAATGGAGTGGTGGAGCGGATGAAGCAGTCAAAACCGCTTGTTGTATTATCAATCGTTCTCCTTTAGTGGCGATTGATCTAAAGACTCCGATTGAGATGTGGACCGGAAAGCCGACAGATTATTCTCATACATTTGGAAGTCCTGCGTACGTTCTGTACAATGAGCAAGAAAGATCGAAATTGGATTCGAAATCCAGAAAATGTATATTCTTGGGTTATGCGATGGAGTTAAGGGGTTTCGCTTGTGGGATCCTGCTGTCCATAAGCTTGTCATCAGCAGAGATGTTAACTTTGAGGAAGATAAAATAAAGGGAGACAAAGACACACTGAATTCAGAAACTATTATAATTCAGGTGGAAAATGGGACGGACGAAAGTCAAAATTCTTGTGAATCAGTACTAGAGCACGAAGAACAAGAACATGTTGAGTCTGAGGTTTCCAATGTAAGGCAGTCAACTTGAGACAGAAGACCACCAGGTTGGCTTTTAGATTATGTCATTGAAAGCAATATTGCATATTGTCTGTTATCAGAGGATGGTGAGCCGTCGAGTTTCCACGAGGCTACATAAAGCTCAGATGTAACCTTGTGGATTATAACAATGCACGAAGAGTTGGAGGCATTAGACAAGAATAAAACTTGGGATCTTGTTACACTACCACGAGGGAGGGAAGCCATTGGAAACAGATAGGTGTATAAGATCAAGTGTGATGGCAATAACCAAGTGTAGCGGTATCGTGCTAGATTAGTGGTAAAAAGATATATTCAGACAGAAGGCATTGACTTCAATGAGATATTTTCTCCTGTGGTTCGACTTACAACAGTCATAGTAGTTCTGACATTATGTGGGGTGTTTGACCTACATCTAGAACAGCTAGATGTGAAAACAACATTTCTTCATGGAGATCTTGAAAAAAAAATCTATATCCTCCAGCCAGAAGGTTTTGCGGAAAAATGCAAAGAGAACTTGGTTTGCAGGTTGAACAAATCTTTGTACAATCTCAATCTAGAGCCGAGGTGTTGGTACAAGAGATTTGATTCCTACATCATGAGCCTTGGATACAACAGACTGAGTGCAGACCCTTGTACATATCTCATGAGGTTTGGTGACGATTATATCATTTTGCTGTTGTATGTGGACGACATGTTGGTAGCAGGACCTAACAAAGATCAGGTCCAAGGATTGAAGGCACAGTTGGCTAGGGAATTTGATATGAAGGACTTGGGACCAATAAACAAAATTCTAGGGATGCAAGTTCACCGAGATAGAAGTTACAAAAATATTTGGCTTTCCTAGAAAAATTATTTGAATAAAGACTTGCAACACTTCAACATGCAAGATAGAAAGCCAACATCTACCCCTCTTCTAGTTAACTTTAAGTTATCCTCCGAGATATGTCGTAGCAGTGAAGAAGAGAGGATGGAAATGTCTCAAGTACCATATGCATCAACAGTGGGAAGTTTTATGTTCGCTATGATCTGTACAAGACCAGACATTGCTCAAGCAGTGCGATAAGTTAGTCGATATATGGCGAATCCTGGACAAGAGCGTTGGAGTATAGTTAAGAGGACCCTTAGATACATTAAGGGTACCTCAAATGCTGTATTATGTTATGGAGGATCAGATTTTACAGTCAGGGGCTATGTCGATTAAGATTATGCAGGTGATCCTCATAAGAGGAAATCTACTACTGGTTATGTGTTCACACTTGCGAGGGGAGCAGTATGCTGAGTTTCAAAATTGCAAACAGTCGTGGTGTTATCTACGACGGAAGCAGAATATATGGCAGCTACTCAAGCTTGCAAGGAGGCAATATGGATTAAAAAGTTATTGGAGGAGATTGGACACAAACAAGATAATTTTCCTTTGTTTTATGATAGTCAGAGTGTCTTGCACATCGCAAAGAGTCAAGCCTTTCATTCCAGGACGAAACACATTAGAGTAAAATTTCACTTTATGCGTGAAGTAGTAGAAGAAGGAAGTGTGGATATAGAGAAGATTCATACAAAAGATAACATACCTGATTTTCTGACCAAGCGAGTGAACACTGATAAGTTTGAGTGATGTAAATCCTCAAGTCATCTAGCGGAAACGTAAGTAGCAGGGAATGGCAAGATTGAAAAGATGTGTGGAGATGTGTTTGATTCTCAATCAAATCTTCAAGTGGGAGAAATGTCGGCAAAAGAGTGAAAATGCATTTAATGCATTAAAGAAGATGGTTGGCTGAATTTGTTGATTAAAAACGTGGACTGGCAAAGTTGAATTCAGACGACGCGTTTTATACGCATCTTCACACAAACAAGGGGCTTTATAAATAGAGCACCCTCCCCTCATTCTGAAATCATCATTTCTTCGAGTTTTCTCTCATCTTATATCATTTGAGTTCTTAGTTCTATAATATTTGTGAGATGTATTGTTCTCCTGTATTAAGAGAGTGTGTGTTCTCTTTAGAAACACAGTGAGTGATTTTACACCGTAAAATATTATAGTGATATTCTTTTCATCTTGCCTGTGGTTTTTACCCTAATAATTTTTAGGGGTTTTCCAAGTAAATCTCGGTGTCCAGTTTATTCTTTATTTTCATATTTATTATCTCAAATTACCACACGTGAGACCAACAATTTTGTTTGATACTAAAAATTACGGGCATGTAAATAATTTTTTTTCTTTATATTTATCTGAAAATGGTAATTATCTCTTTTATGAAAACAAAATATCAGTTTGAGATGAGATTTGTACAATTATTATTAACTACCTCTTTTAGTAAATTGGAACAATACTAATATTAAATATTTTTATTTCGATGTCTACTAAATAATTTTTGTGAAAAAAATTTAGAGATTAAATGTTTAAAAATTATTTGATTATCAGTTAGAATAACTTTTATTTATACTTAATATTTATGTTATTTTATGATTTTTTTTTATGATTTAGATTTTGGGTAGATGGCCAACGGTCAACACTTGGTATTTGTTACCCCAAAGTAGAAAACTTTTTATTTCTCGAGCTACAATCGTGGTTTTCCATCAACTCCCGCTGGTTCTTTCTTTAGCAAATGCGGCGAGAATGTACCACATTGTAAAGGATGTTGGAATCGGTTTTCTCGTTTTCAAAACACAGCGAAAATTTTTACTTCGGCATTCAAATGACGTCTTTGGACACTCATATGGTATAAAAAAAATTAAACATTCATAGGGCGTTTATGAATATACCTTTAGTGAATAAATCACTTGGCACCAACTATTTCGGAATTGGCGGAGATACTTTTTGTGGTATTCTCTACAAACTATCTTCTTGAAGCTTTTCTTCAATTCTACGAACAATTTCACGACTAGAACATTTGTTCCTTTTCTAAATTGAACTAGAAAATTTAGAAGAATTTTATCGTTGAGATCAAAAAGCTTGACAGCTCAAACCCTAAAAATATTTTAAAGTGGCCGAAAATTTGGATAGGCGTTAGGAGAGAATTTTTAAAAATTACATATAATGGAGGCTAGGGTTTTTGTCTCCTTTTTAAAACATGAGCTCTTAACCTAGTTTCCTTAATTATACATTTATGATTCTTTAATTAAACATTAATAGCTTAGTTGATTAATTTGACTAGTCCAACTAGTTTAATTAATTAATAAATCAAAGTCCATTAAGGACTTTGATTATTTACCATGTTGGGCATTATACGTACTTCCCATTACATTTAATTTAATCTTTTATAAACTCAACATTTGAGTTTAATATTTTAAAATCTCAATTTTTCATAAATTCAACTCCTTGAATTTATTATATTCAAATTTAATTATCATAAATTCAACTTCTTGAATCTACTATCTCATAATTTATATAAATTCCACTTTCTGAATTTATTGTCTACACGAGAACAAAAGATGTAGTACTTGTGTGACCCTCAATAGTTCAAGTATACAGCTATCCGTGAGTTCACAACTCTATATGATTCAGGACATTTTCTTTTATTCGGGCTTACTCTTATTTTTCTCATTCTGTGTACCAACATTTTATCACGAGAGCGTCAGAAATAATTTTCTGATTAAACCCGTCGAATCATGGTAAGAACGTCTAGTAGTATCACCCCATGATTTCCTATGTATCAATGATAGTGCCTGCAAGAACCAATCGGTTATGATTAACGTATAGTACGGTCCCTTCATCTCATATATCCCGATCGAATCTACAACCGTTGGTTCAACAAGGGTTGCATATTGGGTTCAATAGCTATGTTATACATTCATGAAATATTCATAGTGTCATCACATGCACAACTAGATAACTCTTGTCCCTAATTGACATCTTACACTCTTGCTAGATATTTTATGCGCTACTATTTCGTTAGATCACATAAGATATCCATATCGTATGTGAGCGGTGAATTCTCAGCTACAATGCACTATCCCCTACACTGTCGCAATTGCACCCAACATCGCCACCTTGTGACCCTAGCGGAGTCGGTAAACGAGTCAAAGAACAATCCTAGTATGTAGAGCCTTAGTGTTGTCCTGGATCCTAAAGAGTAATGATGTACAATCATAACTACGAACTTTTCTTCTCGATAAATGATAACCATTTAGAAAGTCTGAAGGAGGGTTGTTCGGTACAATCATTATATGATTACCTATCTGCATGATTGGACATCTCTATGTCCTTACCATGAAACATGGTACACAACATCACATATGCTATTCTCAAGCTCAAGCGGTCTTTATCCTTGTTTTTAGGCGGTTGAATCGACTAGGAACTAATTTAGAATATACAGTGTCTACTACCACAACTGGTACCAACACTTTAAGAATCTAGATACTTATACCTGGAGGTCTTGGGTTCAAGTATTGGGGGAGGCGAAAGAAACCACTTTCCAGGGGTGAGATATTCTATGAGTGACTGTGCATGGGCATATGCTACGACTCATGCTGGACCATCCTAACGACCTACGATCAGTAGTGGTGCATGGATATAGGCCGAGGCCCATGTTGGTTAAGCCTAATGGCTCATGATCGTTACACATAAACTTTAATCATATTGTTTCGTGATGTTTCTCAAACAATGGTCCTTGCAAGGGCTTTGTAAGTTGATCAGCAACGTTATCTTCAGAGGCGACTCTCTCGACTGAAATATCTCATCTTCCCAAAATCTCCTGGATGATGTGAAATTTTCTTAGTATATGTTTGGACCGCTGATGAGACCTTGATTCCTTTGCTTGTGCAATGCCACTAATGTTGTTGCAGTACACCGGGACTGGATCAACTCCATTAGGAATAACGCCAAACTCTTGGATGAAATTCCTCATCTAAACTGCATCTTTGGCTGCAGCAGATGCCGCAATGTATTCAGCTTCAATGATGGAATCTGCAACAGTGTCTTGGTTGGAACTCTTCCAAGAGACAACCGCACCATTGAGCATGAATACAAAAACAGAGGTCGATTTCGAATCATCTATGTTACTTTGGAAACTAGAATCAGTGTAGCCTTCTAATTTTAATTCTCCACCCCCATAGACCATGAACAAGTTCTTAGTACTCTTTAGGTACTTAAAAATATCTTTTACAGTCTTCCAATGTCTTGAATCAGGGTTCGCCTGATATCTGCTTGTAACACTCAGAGCGTAAGCAACATCAGAGCGTGTTGATATCATACTATAAATGATACTACCAATGGCTGACGCATATGGAATATGTGTCATCATCTATATCTCTTCATCAGTTTTGGGGCATACAGATTTAGATATAGTAACACCATGAAATATTGGTAAGTATCCTCTCTTGAACTGTTCCACAAATAATCTTTTCAGAGTTACATCGATATAAGTCGCTTGGGTGAGCCCCAGCATCCTCTTTGATCTATCTCTATAGATTTATATTCCCAATACATATGATGCTTCACTCATGTCTTTCATGGAGAATTTACTTGCTAACCATGCTTTGATTGATTGCAGTAATCCTACATCATTTTCAATGAGTAGGATATCATCAACATAAAGTACTAAGAATGTCACTGCACTCCACTAACTTTCTTGTATACACATGATTTCCTCAGGATTCTTAGTAAAACCAAATTCCTCAATAGTGTTATCAAATATGAGGTTCCAACTTCTTGGCGCCTTGTTGAGACCATATATTGATATCTGATGTTTGCATATCTTATGCTCACTTCCTGCTGATGTGTATCCCTCAGGTTGTGACATATAAATATCTTCTTTAATATCTCCATTGAGGAATGTTATTTTTACATCCATTTTCCATATTTCATAGTCATACTAGCTATTATGGCTAGTAGTATTCTAATGGAATTAAACATGACAACTAGTCAGAAAGTTTGCTCATAGTCAGTTCCTTGCATTTGAGTATAACCTTTTCTAACCAATCTTGTCTTGAAGGTCAATATCTTCCCATCCGCCCCAAGCTTTCTTTTGTAGATCCATTTGCATCCTATGGGAACGATTCCCTCATGTGGATCCACTAATGTCAAGACTTTGTTTGAATTCATGGAGTCCATCTCATATTGCATGGCTTCAAGCCATTTAGATGAATATGTATCAGATATCGCTTCTTTGAAGTTCATTGGGTCACATCCATCACAAGGTTCATCATAGCCTTATTCATGATGAAGCGTATATCTAACGGGTGGTCTAATAAGATAAACCTTCTAGGTATGTATACTTCAACTAATTGCTGTTGGGATTAGGTTCAGCTTCTACAGTTGATGGAGTATCTTCAATTTATTCAAGTTCTATCATCTCATTTTTTCTATATAACAGAAATTCCTTCTCTAGAAAGGTGGCATTTCTTGAAACAAACACTTTTGCTTCATTGGGATAATGAAAATAGTATCCAACTAAATTCTTTAGATATCTCATAAATTAGCACAAAATAGATCTACTAAACAATTTTTCTCCCACTATCTTATTTACGTAAGCAGGATATCCCATAATCTCATGTAAGATATTTTGGAGTTTCTCTCATCTATATCTCATATGGTGTTTTATCCACTGCTTTTGTATAGACATTATTTAACAATATTGCAGCATTTTCAAGCACAAAGCCCCAAAACGATGTAGGCAATTCAGTGAATTTCATCATTGATCGAACCATATATGCCCATCAAACATGCTTTCTCCCACTAGTTTGTGCATATTTCTTTGGGAAATATGACTAGTCTAGCATGTCATATTTGTGCGAAATTTGGATCATGTTGTTGTTTTCATATGTGTTTGGATATTGTTCAACAAAATATCTTTTAATTTTAAGTTATAGAGATCATTAATTAATTCTCCAGTTCCTATTAAACATCCATTCTTATATATATTGCAAACATATTTAGCAAAAACACAAGAATAATCATCCCTATCAATGATATTTTACAGATAGAGTTCAGACATTCTGCAACTTGACTTCTTGCCAAAAGAACTTGATCTTCGAATGCACTTGTCTGAACTGTTCAACTAATCGAATGATCTGAAATCCCGAAAATATAATTAACGAGCGGCTGAACCTGAAAAAATCTACGCTGTTACTTTATCAATCACTAAAACTTAGAATTAAACTAATAAAAAATTTCAAACATAAACGAGTGTTATTTCTATGTTCAATTATTTTATAAATAAGCTTAGTTTTGATAAATCAATATTTTGGTGGTACTCATATAAAATAATTTTACAGAAAGATTCTCTGCTAAATCTTTGCCACCACATGTTACACGACTTTCATTTTTTAACTTTTATAATTGATCGGACCTAAAGCCAGCTAAAACCGACACATTTTTTAATTGTTTTGTCTTATTATCAAATAAATTAAAATCATGCTAAAATCTTATTAGGAGCGTTTGTGATGACCACAAAAAAAGTGATTCTTGATTTTTGGTTTAAAAATAGTTTTGTATGTTTTTTTTAAATTCAAATTCTACATTAATTAACTTTTGTTTAATTAATTTAAATTCAAAAATTGATGAGAAATTGATTATACTTCTACAAAATTGATTATGATAAAAAGTTTTGTTTTCAAAATTTTCACTTGTGTTTACAAACACTACCTATTTCTAATTTTTTTTTTCACTTTTTATAATCTAAAAATTTAATATTTTTTAAAAGTATAAGTTGTTGCAAACTCTAGTCATTTAAGACACTCATTGATTGCTTGTAAATTTTCATAATGCTGGACCTGCTAGCTCATGACTTATAAATGATCCCACAACCCCTATCAGGTAGGTCAACTTTATTCAAATTGGCAGTCGGTGCCATATTTAGTTCAAACTTGTTCGATTTGTTTAAATCGATATTTTTTTTTCACTTATATTGACTTTAAATTCGGTTTAATACTGTTGCTCGTAAGTTTTATTACAGTGAAAATGTATTACTTTTAGTGATGAATATTATTGAGGAGAGGCCAATGCACTTGATCCTTACATTATTTTTATAGGAAATCCTGAGCTTCGAATATTTATATTTAGCTTGAATCCGTCGGAAAAAATGAAGAGAAAAAACATCAATAGAATAAGCCCAATGGGGCTTAGGCAATTTTCTGTACTGTGAATAAGCAAACCAAAGAATGTTGCTACTATGACCGGACCGAGTCCAGCTCAAGCACATGCAAGACAAATTCATAAATAAGTTTTTCTTATTTATTGACCATACTGGAGAAGTAATAATCATGTTCGATAATGAATTATTTAATTCATTTTTTTTAACCTGTAGGAGGACTTGTGTAAATAACAAGTTAGCTTAAAATGAAGATTTAAATTGCGAAATATTCGAGTGCTTTATTTTTTTTATACTGACTACTATGTTTATTCAAATTTATTATGTTGATGAATGATTTTTAAATATTCACACAAATCATGTCTTACAATTAGGGAGTATTTGGAATAACTTGTACTTATTTTGAAGTAATTCTCCTTGAGATAATAAAACAATGAGCGAAAATCAAAAGAATGGAGTGTTTAAAAATAAAATTTCATAGTTAATACAAGTTAAATTTTGAGTGTTTAGAGAAAAAATGATTCAAATCCTAATATTTAGTAAAATGATAATAATATCATTATCTTACATAACATTTATCTGTTTCAATTATCTAAATTTGGGTACATACAATATCAAAATTTTAATTTTGTAATTATTGTTAAGATCAGAGGAGGTGAATAAATAATCTCAACAAATTATAGAAATATTTTGGTTGCGTTTATAGAACTGAAATGTAATTCTCTTTGGTAAAGTATCAATAAACCTGTAATTGATTACTGCACTGAAAAATGCTCTCCGATAAGGGTTGAACACAAAAAATGCTTGAGGTAAGAACAATTAGGCTGTCAAATATTGAAAAAAGACAGCATAACGGAAATATAAATAATACAAGTTTGTTTCTGAATGTTCGGAGACATCAATTTCTCCTATGTCATTACTTCTTCTTTGCGAAATATTTCCTTAAAATATTTTTATGATTGCAACACTTTGCAACTGTATACTTCAGAAAGACTTACCACACAACCTAATTGAAACTCTTAGTATCTCAGAAATTTAAACAATTTGAGCAGTAAAACTTTTTGCTCTCAATTACAATGATTTCTTAAAAGAAATTATAAGCACGAATTGATCCTTAATTATCAGATTACAAAGTATCAGCCTGTGCTTGCTATGATCAGTTGGGCTTTCAAACTAGAAGAACTTTTCTTAGACAGATCGAAATGTTGAAGCCATGATAGTTCTTAAGCATTCCTGACTGATCTATCTTTAGACATCACCTGCAACAGTCGTATTTTTGAATCTAAAAATCCGTTACAAATACAAACGTCGGTGTACCATGTCATCGTCCTTTCTGAAAAATAGTACAAATCGGTTAGTGCACATTGATTCTGACACTAAACGGACTGAAAAATTTGTTACGTGAGATCAAATGCAATAATCAGAAGGGCTTTGCTCTTAAAGAATGATCAATAGATGTTCGGGGAGTATATGATGCTCAAACTAACTGATCTTCCGAGATATAATGTTTTATTGGTTGTCCTTTGTTAAGCTCGGCTTCTTTCATCGACCCTTTATATCAGCTTGACTTCTATCAGTAACCCTTTTTCATCGAATAACACAAACATTTTCACTTAGGAAACGGTAGGGATCTAATTAATAGTTTTGCTCTGGAAACATAATATGCTAGAGTAATAGGTTTCCTTCTTGAATTCAGTTCAGCTAAGCTCTGAAGTTAGCAATTTGATCATCAGCCTTGTTAAATCACTAAAAAATATATGTTTTAACAATTTTTTCCTTTTTGGTAATGAAATTAATATGCACTTTCATGTAGAAACAATGAATTGAATAGATAAAAAAGAATTACAACTTCTGTAAAAACTATTAAGCTGAAAGTACAAAAAAAAAAAACTGTTGTAAGCACTGCACTGTTTCTTCCGATACTCCTTATGTCCAAAGGGCCTACTACTAGAATTTGTAGGCATAGGCGGTTCTTTCTTGTGAGCCTGACAGTGTCCAAAGTGCTTACTACTAGAATCAGTATGCTTAGAAGATTTTATCTTGTGAGCCTGTCTATTGTATGATTCATTTTTCCTGGAAGATTCAGTTTTCCTCTCTTTTTACTTTTTGTCAACACCAAATGGTTGATAATTGAAGGATCGTGTGCTGGGCACCAAAGGTGCTTTAAATACAATATTCATCAAGAGTGGCAATAGCTCATGTTCTAAGAATGTTTACACCGATGAATTAAATCGAGTTTGGTTAGAAACCAAGCAGAAAACACTCGAAGTAATCATTCGTTAAGAAATGCTGATATATTTTATATACTGTGCAACTGAATAGCTGAAAAATGGTAGATTAGTTTTTGCATTCACCAATTTAGTTATGTTGACAACTGAACTGATAGATACTCTTGCTAATCCAATTAGTTTGAAAACAACATTTGATCAGTTAAATACACAAGCTATGTTTATAGATGTTCGGAGACTTCAACTGCTCCTACGTCACCCCTTCTACCTCCTCGGGTAGGATACACTAGAAGACCTAGATTTATACAACTGATTGTATAAATCTTACACAGCTTAAGACTTACACTGCTGCCTAACTGAACTCCTACTCTAGACTGAAGGCAACACCTTCCAGCCAACACTTGTTTAATGTCTGTGCATCAAAGAATACATACACAAGTTTATTGTCTTTGTGCAAGACTATATTTGAGTGGTGGTGCGTGTGCGTGTGTGTGAGAACTGAACAGTGAATACACCAGAAGCGTGTTCTCACACACTGAGAGAAAATAGCTTATGTACTAAGCTAATATATCTTGAATTGTTCACATCGCAACTGGGCGTAATGCTTCTTAAAAGCTGATGAATAATAAGAGTGTGCTTCTTGTTTTTCCACACTCTTTATGTTGTTTTTGTTGATGATCTTGGCTTGTATTTATAGCATCAAGATGACCGTATACCAAGACTCAGCGCATATGACCGTTGCGGCTTGAATGCGTTCCTTGGAGTTTGTGTCTCGTCTTTTTCTGACATCTCTTCTGGAACAATTTGTCTTTAAGCTTTGCTGCTCGGTCCATTATTGTCCTTTGACTGGACAAAAGCTTATGTACCTTTGCGCACAGCTAGATTCCAATAATGTTGATTGTCGTGTTCCGCAACATGATTGCTCCTAACTGAATTTCTGAACTAGTTAGATAAACTTGTCTGCAGTTGAAGAGGTGAGATCAGTTGGCTCGTCAGCTGAGCTGATTTCACTGGTTGTGAGAACCCGAGATTTTACGATCCAAGACGAATCAAGTAAGTAATACGAATTTGAAGTTTAACTCAAACTAAGCTCTAAAATTTTCGTTCCAACTAGATAATTTGAATATTAACTTAGATTTCAGCAAACTTAACTCGAAGAAATAACTTCAAAGCTCGGAGATTAACTCAACAAGAAGCCAAGCTGCAAGTAACCACATCCATCGAAGTATTGTCACTGGAAGAGTAAAACTCCAGCTCAAGGACCCGATCTGTCATCTCAAAGCTGCTCAACCAAGCTTACCTTTGACCATCATTAATCATTTTCTTGTCCACCAAGGGAGCAAGGTGGGCGGCCATGGGGGAGGCAAAGGGGCAAGTTTCCTCCTATAAATATGTGATCTCATGCATTGCCATACCATCCCATAAATCAAGCCAAAATTTCGGTTTTCCCTTCCCCTCACTCTCCCAATTTTCGGCCGAGCAAGCAAGGAAGAAAGAAGGAGATTTCGTACAAGCCAGAGTTGCTAGATCGTGTCGAAGTGCTGCCCGACCGAAGACAGTGTTTGTTAGAGTTGTACCGAAGTGCTGCCGAAATTTCAAGAGAAAGCTTCGTACAAGAAATCTGTAAGTGAGCTTTTGTTACATATTTTGTTGTATTTTTAAACGTTGATATAAATAATGTGACATGCATATATGTGTGTCCTTATTTTCGAAAATGGCTATCTGTTTTGTTTAAAATTACGATCGATTATGTGTTTTTTCTATGTTTCGAATTCTTTTGATTCCACTGTGTCTGTCTAAAAATCTGAAATTTTGAACTCTGAGAAATCTGATAAGTCCGTCTGTTGTTTCTGAATTCTGCGTACGCTGTTACAATTCGAATTTGAAATGGGACGAGAAGTGTGATTCTGTCTGGCCCCCAATGGTGGGTATAAAACCATTTCCGTTTGGCCCCCAATGGTGGGTATAAAACCATTTCTGTCTGGCCCCCACCGGTGGGTATAAAACCGAGTTCTGGCCTCACCCCTTAGAGGACTAACATTTTAATATCCAAGCTTGGTGATCGGTACGGCTTAAGATTTAATATGTTCATTGACTCTTTGGTTAAGTTTAAATATAGTTTTGATGTTAAGAGTTGAGATTTATGGTATTGTGTTTATAGAAGATGTGTGGCGATACTGTAGTGTCGTTGCGAGTAAATTCATGATAATTTGTATATCGAGCCAATTGGTATGAGGCCAATTGGAGTGGTTAGAGAAGACATAGAGGGGTGTAACTTTCATGTTTTGAGTTTTGTTCAAATCATTGTGGAAGACAAGCCAAAAGCGGCCCGAAGTTTGTCGTGGGTGTCGTCGTTCCTCCAATAACACATGTTGGGAGATTGAGCATAACACATGTTGCCGATTCCTCAATGGAAATGGGAGCATATTATGATGGACTTCGTGATTGGTCTTCCCAGAACGCCGAAAGGCTATAACTCTATTTGGGTTATCGTTGATCGGTTGACCAAGTCAGCTCATTTTCTCCCAGTCAAGACAACGTATTCCATGAACCAGTATGCCGAAGAGTACATAGCAGAGATTGTCAGACTTCATGGTGTTCCTGTGTCGATTGTGTCTGATCGTGACCCTAGATTTACTTCAGAGTTTTGGAAGAGTTTACATAGAGCCTTGGGTACACCGTTAGCATTCAGTACAACATATCATCCTCAGAGCGACGATCAATCAGAGAGAGTTATTCAGATTTTGGAGGATATGCTCAGAGCTTCTACTATAGACTATCCTGGTAGTTGGGATTCCAAATTGCCTCTTGTTGAGTTCACGTACAATAACAGTTAACAGGCGACGATTGGCATGGCACCTTATGAGGCACTTTATGGCAGAAAATGTAGATCTCCCTTGTATTGGGACGAGATTGGTGAGATGATGATGTTGGGTCCAGAGTTGGTCCAACAGACAGCTGATGTTGTTACTGTTATTAAAGAGAGGATGAAGACAACGCAGTCCAGACAGAAGAGCTATGCTGATGTGAGGCGAAGGCCGTTGCAGTTTGAGGTTGGCGACCATGTGTTCTTGAAGATAGCACCTCTTAAAGGTGTGATGCGGTTTGGCAAAAAGGGAAAGTTGAGTCCAAGATTCATTGGCCCATTTGAGATCTTGGACAGAGTCGGTGATCGAGCTTACAGGTTAGCCATACCGCCAGATCTTGATAGATTTCATAATGTTTTTCATGTCTCCATGCTCAGGAAGTATATTGAGAATCCTTCCCATGTTCTTCGCCACGAGCCATTGGATTTGACGCCGAGTTTGACGTACCAAGAGGTTCCAGTCCAGATTTTGGATCGCAAAGTTAAAGTAATAAGGAATAAAGAGATCGGCATTGTTAAAGTCCTTTGGAGGAATCAATTGATAGAAGAAGCCACGTGGGAACCAGAGGATGAGATGAAAGAAAAGCATCCTGAGTTGTTTGAGCAGTGACGTCAATTTCGGGGACGAAATTCCTCTAAGGAGGGGAGATTGTAATATCCAAGTTTGGAGATCGGTACGGTTTAAGATTTAATATATTCATTGACTCCTTGGTTAAGTTTAAATATAGTTTTGATGTTAAGAGTTGAGATTTATGATTAGGTGTAACTTTTATGTTTTGAGTTTTGTTCAAATCATTGTGGAAGACAAGCCAAAAGCGGCCCAAAGTTTGTCGTGGGTGTCGTCGTTCCTCCAGTGACACATGTTGGGAGATTGAGCATAACTCTTTACTCAGACCTTCAAATGACATGAGGCCAATTGGATAAGCAACCAGGACATAGAGCTACAACTTTTATGTTTACTACTTTTCCAAATTATGACGGGAAGAGGCGATTCGGAGGCGATCTTTGAGGCGGCTGTGCGCAGAGCGGCGCCCGAGCGGTAAGAAATGACCGCCCGAGCGCCACTGATTCTGAAAGTTTGGTATCAGACAGTATGGTCCGCGCCCGAACGGTAATTTATGACCGCTCGAGCGCCCAGCACAGTACAAAAAACGTGTTTTCGAGATTTAAGTGATATAATACATGAGTTGGTCTCATTTTCTCTCATTTCTCTCCATTCTCTCGGTTCTTTCTCTCAAGGGGAGGTTAGGGTTTCATTTCCTATCTTTGATTCAAGCTTGTTGTTGGATTGTGGTGGTGAAACAAGGTTCTTGTGGGTTTAAGAAGCTAAGGTAAGCTTGTGGCTTTGTTTATTCTTGGATTATGATGTTGGGAAATTTTGGGTTTGTTGATGGTGTTGGTTTTATGGATTTAATGATATGATTGTTTGATTATTGGGTTATTGATGGTGCAATATATGGTTTATTGTTGTAGGAATTCAACCAAGAGTTTAGAATCAAGGTTTCCAAGTGTAGTAAGTGGAATTTCATTTATTGTGCTCACATGATAATATATGTATTGTATTTCAATGGTTTTAACATGTTATTCCTTTCCATTTGATTCATGCTATGTATTAATACACTTTGTTGTCTATTAGATGTATTTTTGTCTCAATTATGTTAAAGGGAATACAAAAGAGAATAGAGTCTTCAAAGTGTTTGTTTTAATGCCAAAGAGAGAATTCAAATGATTTATTGGATTGATAGATACATAGTCAGAGATTGCATGCAATTAGTTGATCAACGACCATAGGCTTATATCCCGACAGAGTAATCGATTTATATCGATGGGATATAGGTACAGAGACAGAGATACTATATAGATATCAATCCATCAGAGAAAAGAGAAATACCATCGTTATTGTTATTCATTCTATGATATTCATGTTTCAGAGTTGATGGTATTTAATGTTTTCAAAGCCATGTTTTACAGAGTATGATATGTATTCATTGCTATGTAAGAGTTCCACTTGCTGAGTTTTATACTCATTTCAGTTATTTCATGTGATGCAGATAAGAGTGACGGGCCAGGATGTTGATTGGAGCCGAGGTCATATGCATAGTAGATGGAAGGAAGAAGGCTATTTTGTTAGAACTTTTGGACATGATCAAAATGACATTTTGTATTTTGATGCAACGCTTATTTGATCATGTATATATTTTTGATTATATATTGAAATGTATTTTAAATCCTTCTTCCCTTCAAGAAAAATTTTAAATTCCGCTGTTACTTTATGAAATCGGGTCAGAGCGTTACAAACATATTGGGGACAATTTTACCATGGAAATGAGATGAGTAACAGTGTTTTGTCTGTTCTGAAATGATCTTAATTGTTTCTGTTTTGTTAGATAAGTTCTGTCTTTCATTCGATTCGTTTCCGTCTTGTCAAATTAAGAATATTAAGTTTTGAAAGTATGGTAAAGAAAAATTTTAAAGAATTAAGTTATATATGTATCTTTGGAATCGATCGACCCCCCACTTGCTGAGTGTTTTCCCAAAACACTCACCCCTTACAAATTTCAGATAAAAATGAAGAACAAGTGAACGAGGATGAGCAAAAAGCTTTTTGGGGATGGTGATCAGAATTCGAGAAATCAAGAAATTGTACTCTTTTCTAGTTTCTACAAACTCTGATGTAAAAGTTTATTCTTTTGTCATTGTAAGATAATTTTCTATTTATGAAAAAGACTGGTTTGATTTAATAAGAGGCTTTATTGTTTTCAATGTAATTGTTAAACAATGCCGGATGTCACCGATGCTTCGAACTCGGGCGTGACATTTAAGTGGTATCAGAGCCGCCAGGTTCCTAATCCCAATCTGAATCCAACTTTCATTTGTTCCCTAAATTTTCGATCAACTTCAAAAATCTATCCCTTCAATCGTTCCGCAAATCCTTAGTACCAAAAAATTTTCCACGACAACTTTGTTTCTATTATTTGTGCCATTCTATCCTTTCTGATATTTTTCCTCCACTTATTCTAGGAAATGGTTGCTCCACGTACTCGCGCTCAGGCTGCCCTTCGTATGCGTCAGATTACCATCGATAATCAAGCTAGGGAGATAGCAACTTTGAAGGCGCAACTGGCTAAGGAGAAACTGGAAAAGCAGGAACTTAGTGAGATCAGTCACATACTAGAGACTGACGTACAGCGATTGACTCATCACTTGGACCTGGCTGAGAGCCAACTTCTACAGATACCGACTGATTCGGCTCGCATTGCGCGCTTAGCTTCACTAAACAAGGATCTGCTGGAAAGAGTTGAGACAGAGAGAGAGAGCGCTACTCAGGCTCATCAGCATCAGGAAGATTTTAGCGCCAAGAAAGAGCGGTACATCTCAAAGCTCCACGGCACTATGGACAAACTCCAAGATCAGAACAACTATTTGCACCTGGTAATAGAGAACATGGAAGAAGAGGAAGAAGCACCGATGGAGGTGGCCGATGACGACAGTGACAACGATAGCGACGGAGGAGAGATGATAGATTAGATTAGTATCAAGATTATAATAAAAATGTCTGGATTGTAATAAAATTACGATTAAGAAAATATTATGTGTATCAAATTATTTTAAATGAAACTTTCTATTATCTTATTGCATATTTAAAAATTGGATGAGTATACTATCAATAAAATTGTGTTTTTATCTTTATAGGAAAACAAACATGGATCTATAAAGCATTATATATGAACTCCGAAAACAACTTCAAGAAAAGGAGACAGAAATTAAAACACTGAAAGAAAAAAATGAAAAACTTGAGAGAGACAACTACCAACTGGATGGGAATAAAGTATGCACGAGGGAGGATCTTCGTGAAGCCAGAGAGGAAGAAAAAAAAACTACGCGAGGACGTTAGACGTTATGATGCCTATCATCTAGAGTAGGAACGTCGACACGAGATCACCAAGCAAGAGTTAAACAAAGCTCAGGAGAGGATTCTTACACTCCAAATCCGGGATGATAGCCTTCTCAAAACACAACGCCGTCTTGAAGAACGGATCGAAGAACAAGAAATTGATGAGAATGTAAGCCAATCAACAATACAGGAGCTTCAGGAGCAAGTAAACAACCTTGACCACCACAACACACAGTTACAAAATCATATTGATCAGCTACAGAATAACATGATCAATATGGACGAACTATTGGAAGAACTTGAAGCTAACCAAGAAGAAAATCCTATTGTAGAAGAGGAGATTAATGAGGCAGTAGGAGATGGTGAAGTCATAGACGAGTAGAGAGAGAGCTCTAGATTAGGCATCGATTGTGTCCAGAATTATTTGATTAATCAATTGTTTTGAAACTTTTCATTGTATGAATTTCAAGATTTAATGAAATTATTTTAGTTTCACATTATGGAAAATAAATTAATAAAATATATGTTTATAGGAAATGGCAGGCAGACCACCCTGAAACAACCGTAACCCTCGTGACGCCAACCAAAATGAAAATCCACCACCACCACCGAGAGTGAATCTCAGTCAAGAAGACATGATGGCGATAGATACTATCGTAGCCGCGACATTGCAAGGATTCGCGAACCCATTGGCTAACGCGATCCAACCACCCCAAGCACCACAACCTCATGGAATTAAATACCATTATGAATCTCTGAGAAGAAATCGAGTTCCAACCTTCGATGGGAACCCAGACCCGGAAGTCAGCCACAACTGGCTGAAGAATATCGAAACACAACTGCATTTACTGGAAATACCTGAAGAACTGAGAGTGGAAGTTGTAACACCGTTTTTGGAAGACCGAGCTAGGAAATGGTGGGAAACTATGTCACCATCTCTAGAAGAAATGGAAGAAATCACATGACAGGTTTTCAAAAGAGAATTTTTGAAACAATATTACCCAGCCGAGTTTCGTCTGCAGAAGCTGAATGAGTTTGAAAATTTCAGGCTGACACCGGATATGACAGTAATTGAATATACCTCAAAATTTAATGACTTGGGAACCTACGTCCCAACAATTATGTCTGATAAAACCTTGAAGATGCATCGTTTTAAGAAAAGACTGAGCAGCCGGATTCAATCGGCTTTGGCAGTGTTCAAACCAAACCACTTTGCTGATTTGATGGGCGCGACAATGAGCACGGAAACAGATATTAAGCGCCGTAAAGATGAAAACAAAAATAAGAGACCGTTAGTCTACCAAACTACCCAAAATGGTCTCAAATTTAAGAAGCCAAATCATTCCAGCGGACCTCCAAGAGGAAATTTTAACAGTACTGGCAGCACCAAAGGAAATTGGTGCGATACATGTCGACAGAAGCATGTTGGAGAATGTTATCGGAAGACAGGCGCTTGTTTTAAATGCGGAGAGGTGGATGATAGAATTAAAGATTGTCCAGACAACAACGACAAAAGAATGGTGCCCAGCAAGCAAAATGAAAACAAAACCAATGCACGTGTATATGCAATCACCCAAGAGGAAGCTGATAACACCAATGAAGTGGTAGCGGGTACTATCTTACTCAATGAAATGCCTGCATATACCTTGTTTGATTGTGGTGGTACGCACTCGTTTGTGTCTAGAAGATTTGCTAAAAAGCTTAAACTTGAACATGATTGTAACGCCCCAGATTCGACGACTCTCCTCACTGAACCAAGACGAGTCTTTCCAGCGTGCTTATGTCCTCACTCACACGCACCTTAGAAAACTTCCCAGGAGGTCACCCATCCCAGAGTTGCCCCAAGTCAAGCACGCTTAACTTTGAAGTTCATATGTGATGAGCTACCGAGAAGAAGATGCACCTTCGTGGTATGAGTAGTACATATCAAATCTTTTAAACCCTCTTCAACGGTACAACCCATTACATTGAAAAGTCTCGGAATCCCCCTCCTTCCGGTGTAAGATTGGTTCATTCATGTTCCATCTGCCTAGAAGCCTGCCAGGAGCCACTCATTGTCCGTGCAACCTCATGGCACCGGCGATCACCCACCGCCCTCTTCGGCCCCGGGCCTCACATGCCCACCAGCTTCCGCTTGGTTTGTCCCCGAACCACAGCGTACTAGGAGAGGTCGGCTCTGATACCAACTGTAACGCCCTAGATTCGACGACTGTCCTCACTGTACGAAGACGAGTCTTTCCAGCGTGCTTATGTCCTCACTCACACGCACCCTAGGAAACTACCCAGGAGGTCACCATCCCAGAATTGCCCTAAGTCAAGCACGCTTCACTTTGGAGTTTTTATGTGATGAGCTACCGAAAAGAAGATGCACCTTCGTGGTATGAGTAGTACATATCAAATCTTTTAAACCCTCTTCAACTGTACAGTCCATTACATCGAAAATTCTCGGAATCCCCCTCCTTCCGGTGTAAGATTGGTTCATTCATGTTCCCTCCGCCTAAAAGCCTACTAGGAGCCGCTCATTGTCCGTGCAACCTCATGGCACCGGCGATCACCCCACGCCCTCTTCGGCCCCGGGCCTCACAACGATACTCTTAGTGAACCATTAAGAGTGGCAACACCGGCGAGTAAAATAATTGAGACACACAAAGTGTATCGAAACTGTAAAATTTGTATCAGCGAACAAACTTTTGAAGTAGAATTGATTCAACTCAATATGGTTGAGTTTGACATCATCCTTGGAATGGACTGGTTAGCTAAAAACCATGCCATAGTAGACTGTCAAAAGAAAGAAGTTAGACTTCAAACTCCAACTAAAGAGAAAGTCGTATATCACGGAAAATCCAAAGAAAGAAAATCTCTGCTATCTGCCTCACAAGCCTGGAAGGCCATTAGAGGAGGAGAGAAAATTTATCTGGCAATGATCAATGAGATTAAAGAAGAAGAAACCCCAAAGTTGGAAGATATTCCAGTTGTTCAAGAATTTCCAGACGTTTTTCCCGAAGAACTACCGGGTGAGATACCCGATAGGGAAGTAGAATTTGAAATCAACTTGGTCCCTGGTGCTGCACCCATATCAAAGGCACCATACCGAATGGCTCCAGCAGAATTGAAGGAGTTAAAAGAACAGCTTCAGGAATTACTAGACAAGAAACAGATTCGCTCAGTGCATCCCCGTGGGGAGCCCCGGTGCTGTTCGTAAAGAGAAAAGACGGGAGTATGAGGCTATGTATTGACTACCGGGAGTTAAACAAGCTCACCATAAAGAATAAGTACCCACTCCCGAGTAGAAACGATCTTTTTGACCTGTTAAAAGGAGCCAAATATTTCTCAAAACTCGATCTAAGATCTGGTTATCATCAACTGAAAGTCAAAACTCAGGATATCCCTAAAACTGCTTTTAGGACAAGATATGGACATTACGAATTTACAGTAATGCCTTTTGGTTTAACAAATGCTCCTGCAGCATTCATGGACCTGATGAATCTGTTGAGGATCGGAATGAGTTTAGAAGGGGGGGTGAATAAACTCAACGGCAAACTTAATCGATTTTTTCAGAATGATGTGCTAGAGTCCTGTTAGATATACTAACAGATTCTTGTTCAAGTTTAAAGACCAGCAGATCACAAGATAATGTGCGGAAACGATATGTTGGTTAGTGGGTGAAAAATAGTGAAACAGAAAAGCAGTAGATGACACAGGGTTTGTTTCTGGAAGTTCGAAGATGAATCTTCTACGTCTCCTTTTCTTTTGTTTCCAGAAGGTATCACTAAAAGACTTTGGTGAATACAGTACAACAATTGTACACACCCACTTCAACAGGACTTACCCTTCGCCTACTGAAACTCTTAGTTTTACAACTCAACTACTTGAAAGATCTTGAGTTCTAGAAAGAACTCTTTTCCAGTTACAAATTCTTCTATTAATGAAGTGAATAGCTTAAGAAGAGATAAAGAAAATAGCTAGCACAAATGATCTAAAATGATCAAGTGTATGCAATGAAGCGTGTGCTGCTTTTTCAGTGTTGAGCTTTTGAGATAAATGAGAGTTCTAGCGATGCTCGAATGATATTCTTTGATTGAGATTCGTTCACTACTTATTTCTTGAAAAGTGCTCCGTCTTCATGTATAGGCTTAAAACAACGTTAAAATCTGAACGGCTCTTTTGACTTTTCAGTGATTCAGCTTTATTGCTGAAAATGGACCCTGTAGAATACATTAAAGCAATCAGTATAAGTTCATACCAAAAATGGTAAGCCGTCTTAAATGTTCCCGTACAACATTTAATGGCATTAAATGAAGCAATAAATGCTAGTATCACGTTAATAGATTAACGGTAATATTTAAATACTTGAGATACGCAACAATCTGCTAGTGTCTATTTCGGGTTTCTGGTTTTAGATAAGAAGTCATTTGTTAATTAGATTAAGTAGTACTTGATAAGTGCTGCTACTGGTTTTAGAGCGGTACAAGTGCTTCTGGTTTTCTGCTTATTTACATCTACTGGTTTTGTACTAGCATCTCCACAACAAAATTAAGTCTAACAATTTCCCCCTTTGTGGTGATGCCAAAACCTAGATGTCCCTTAGAACGTTAGTAGAATTGAGAAAACAGATTACGAAGCAATTAATATCCAGATGATCAAGACAAAACAATAAAATTAGTTTGTTCCAATATCTCTAAAAATAGCTTCATCTGGATTTTGATCCCTTCCAGAAGAATGAGGTCTGCTGCTACTCGCTCCGGTTCTATCTTCAGCAGTTCTATCTTCTTCCCCTTTTTTGGCATCATCGGCAATGACCCTGGCAAGCATTCAAAGTATAAGCTGCGGCCATTTCTATGTTGAATGAAATTAGAGATAGATTAGCAGTAGATGCAAAATAATGATCTGAATTCGTAAAGTGAAATAAAAATGAACGGTTAAATGAAATGTACAGCCGTCAGTAAACATAGGGAGACGTGTCGATATGTTTATGGATGGTAGAGAGAGAAAACAGGAGTGTCAGTTACTCTACTCATTTCAAAATTTTAAAAAAAATGGCGGGCTGTCCGAGGCGGTTGCTAAAATATCAGAAGCTGATTTGTCGTTTTATGATAATATCTACTGGAAGAAGGTAAAGTGCTGAAACAAATGCAACACTTCGACAAATTCTGGTAGATACACTGTTTTATCGAAAAGACAAATCGGTTTCTAATATAAATGCCATAAAAATGTTCCCCCTCAATTAATGCAGTAATAAAGGATATTAAACACCAAACGATTCTTGGCAAACTTTCAATCTGAACCATTGAAAATGAACAGTCGCAAAGATCTTTATCTCCTTTGAATACCACTATAAATACCTGCACAAGTTAAACAAGGTTAAGGGTACATAAGATCAAATGAAAACTAATGTGAATGAAGAAGCAGAATCTGATCCAGAAGTCGAAGCAAGAAAGTTCAGAAGACAACTTGCTGCGTTTTCTAAGAAGACGTATGAAGATATCGTTCTTTATATAATGATCCTTGGATCAATTGGTACCAGACTTGTGCTAAGTATCTATATGTCCACGAGATCTTAGGTTCGAGTCTGGGGAGGTACAAACTCCAGTGCCTGGGCTGGAGGAGTCATTGAGTAATGGGCCATGGGATAACCGACTCCCGCCAGTTGGATCTGAAACAGCCCATGGGAATTACAATAAAAAGGCGCCTTTTTTATTGTAATGCCCATGCATTGGAGCTTGTGCCTTCCCAGACTCGAACCTGAGATCACATGGATATATAGATACTCAGCACGAGTCTGGTACCAATTGAGCTACCGTACGACGCCTATGGAAAGCCCGTGAGGGAAAAGGCCCCATTGAGGGAGCCCAAGATCGGGATAGCCTTGGGTCGATCGGGGCAGTGGGCCGTATGGGCAGTCCACTAGGCCTGTAATGGGTCGATACAATAAAAGGCGCCTTTTATTGTAACGACCCATTACAGGCCCAGTGGACCGCCCATACGGCCCACTACCCCAATCGACCCAAGGCTATCCCGAACTTGGGCTTCCTCAAGGGGCCTTTTCCCTCACGGGCTTTCCATAGGCGTCGTACGGTAGCTCAATTGGTACCAGACTCGTGCTAAGTATCTATATATCCATGTGATCTCAGGTTCGAGTCTGGGAAGGCACAAGCTCCAGTGCATGGGCTGGAGAGTTCTATGAGTAACTCGTACGACGCCTATGAAAAGCCCGTGAGGGAAAAGGCTCCTTGAGGGAGCCCAAGATCGGGATAGCCTTGGGTCGATCGGGGCAGTGAGCCGTATGGGTGGTCCACTGGGCCTGTAATGGGTCGTTACAGGGATGCAGCATCATTTCCTTCCATAAGCATTCTAATGCAATAAGAGAGTGCTGGTGGATCGATGATACTGAAAAGCTTAGTAGGATAATCTGTGTAATCATTCTGCTGATATCTTCAATTGTACTCCTGTAATGTAATGCATCTGATTATATGAATAAAAGATTTTGTTTTTCCATACCTCTTGTGCTGTTCTCATTTCTGAATATTTCTACTGGATTAGAATAAAGAAACAGAAGACACGTGAAAACAGAAGATAATAAACAGTAGTTATGATAAATCAATTAATCCAAGAACATTACGAAAATACGAAAACTTATTCTCAGGAAGTGGTTTGGTAAAAATGTCTGCGGCTTGCTGATTAGTAGGAATGTATTCCAGACGAATATTCTTCTTTTGCACATGATCTCTAATGAAATGATGTCTGATATCAATGTGCTTCGTTCTGGAATGGAGTACTGGATTATGCGATATAGCAATTGCATTGATATTGTCACAAAATATGGGTGATTCAGAAGCTTGAACTGCATAGTCTTTAAGTTGTTGTTGTATCCAAAGCATTTGAGAACAACACCTTCCAGAAGCAAGATACTCTGCTTCTGCAGTAGACGTGGCTATGGAAGTCTGCTTTTTGCTAAACTAGGAGATCAACCTGTCACCAAGAAATTGACAAAAACCACTTGTGATTTTCCTATCCAGTTTACATCCTGCATAATCAGCATCTGAGTATTCAATAAGATTAAACGATGAGTCCTTGGGATACCAGAGGCCTACATTTTGAGTACCCTTCAAATATTTTAAAATTCTTTTACCAGCAATGAAATGTGATTTTTTAGGATTTGATTGAAATCTAGCACATATGCAAACAGCAAACATAATATCGGGTCTACTGGCAGTAAGATATAAAAATGAGCCAATAAGACCACGATACTGAGTTACCTCTACTGGAGTTCCCCTTTCATCTTTATCAAGTTTGGTAGACGAGCTCATAGGAGTGGAAGCAGCAGAGCATGCTTCCATCCCAAACTTTTTTTCCGGATTTACTGAACCTTACCACTCCCTTCACAGGAGAGACCTTGACATAAGCCTTTTCACCGATCTCCAATTTCAACGGTCTTCTCTTCAAATCTGCCAAGCTCTTTTGTCTATCTTGGGCTGTCTTGAGTCTTTCCTTGATTATGGTTACTTTGTCAACGGTTATTTGAATGAGCTCTGGTCCAGTAACAGCCTTTTCTCCGACTTCATCCCAAGTATAGAGGCGACCTACACTTTCGGCCATACAGAGCCTCATACGGTGCCATCTCAATGCTACTGTGGTAGCTGTTATTATAAGCAAACTCTATCAACGGTAACTGCTCACTCCAATTTCCATGAAAATCTAGAGCACACGCTCTCAACATGTCCTCGAGGGTTTGAATTGTCCTCTCGGTTAGGCCATCAATCTGAGGATGATAGGCTGCGCTGAGAATGACTTTGGTTCACATCGCCTTTTGAAAATTTTTCCAGAATCACAAGCCAGAGTTGCTAGATCGTGTCGAAGTGCTGCCCGACCGAAGACAGTGTTTGTTAGAGTTGTACCGAAGTGCTGCCGAAATTTCAAGAGAAAGCTTCGTACGAGAAATCTGTAAGTGGGCTTTTGTTACATATTTTGTTGTATTTTTAAACGTTGATATAAATAATGTGACATGCATATATGTGTGTCCTTATTTTCGAAAATGGCTATCTGTTTTGTTTAAAATTACGATCGCTTATGTGTTTTTTCTATGTTTCGAATTTTTTTTGATTCCGCTGTGTCTGTCTAAAAATCTGAAATTTTGAACTCTGAGAAATCTGATAAGTCCGTCTGTTGTTTCTGAATTCTGCGTACGCTGTTACAATTCGAATTTGAAATGGGACGAGAATTGTGATTCTGTCTGGCCCCCAATGGTGGGTATAAAACCATTTCCGTTTGGCCCCCAATGGTGGGTATAAAACCATTTCTATCTGGCCCCCACCGGTGGGTATAAAACCGAGTTCTGGTCTCACCCCTTAGAGACATATTGGGGACAATTTGACCATGGAAATGAGATGAGTAATAGTATTTTGTCTGTTCTGAAATGATCTGAATTGTTTCTGTTTTTTTTTATAAGTTCTGTCTTTCATTCAATTTGTTTCCGTCTTGTCAAATTAAGAATATTAAGTTTTGAAAGTATGTTAAAGAAAAATTTTAAAGAATTAAGTTCTATATGTATCTTTGGAATCGATCGACCCCCCACTTGCTGAGTGTTTTCCCAAAACACTCACCCCTTACAAATTTCAGATAAAAATGAAGAACAAGTGAACGAGGAGGAGCAAGAAGCGTTTTGAGGATGGTGATCAAATTCGAGAAATCAAGAAATTGTACTCTTTTCTAGTTTCTACAAAATCTGGTGTAAAAGTTTATTCTTTTGTCATTGTAAGACAGTTTTCTATTTATGAAAAAGACTGGTTTGATTTGATACGAGGCTTTATTGTCAAACGCAATGATAAAAAGACCAGAAGAGAGAGAAAGGCAATGATTGCAGAAGAAAGTAAGTCCGAATGGGCATACTCAAGTTCTGAATCTTCTGGTTCTGAAAGCCATTCAAGTGACAGTGATGCAGATGAGATCAAATGTCTGATGGCAAATACAGAATCAACCTCGACATCCGGAGAGGTATTTGACTTTGACTCTGATGAATTTACACGCACTGATTTAGTCAAAGCATTACACGACATGGTAGAAGAGTATTCGAGACTTTCTCAATCATTCGAGGAAGTTAAGATTGAAAATCAGAATTTAAGAAATCAGAACAGTAAGTTAACTTGCTTGCAAGTAGACAGCTGTAATGATTTACAAGCTGAGATGAGTAAATTAAAAACTGAGGATGAAAGAGTAAAAGCAGATTACCAGACGATGCTTTCTGAAAACCAGAAGTTATCGCTACTGGTGAATGCTTGGAATAAGTCCTATATTTCACTCGAAAAGATGAAAGAGTTACAAAAACAATATGGAGACAGAAGTGGTCTCGGATTTTGTAATGATGAAGGCACTTCTGAAACGAATACTAAGCCAAAACTGGATATGTGCAAAGGAAAGTACATTCATTTTGTGAAATCCAGTGTGGTACAGAAACCAGAAGTACCTACTGCTTCAATTGAAAGGAATGTATATCAGATGAGCAGAAGGATGCATTATGGTCTGGGTTATGTTGAACCTAAGGAAAGAGTTGACCAGAGTTCTGGATCCAGTAGAGGATTCAACTCAGGAAGACAACCTCCTATGAAGGTTAAAAACTACCAGTACTACAATTGTAGACCTGTTCAGAAGAGATACAGGCCAGACAACAGAAACAGAAGGGAAGAACAACATGCTAAGATGCATAATGTTAGAAATAACAGACTCTATGTTGCACACACCTCCATGGATACCCGAAGTACAAAAATTGTATAAATGTGGGTTCCAAAAGGACTAATAAAGCTTGGACCCAAATAGATTGGGTACCAGATACTAAAATTTGTGTTTGCAGGTACAAGTGAAGAAAACCAAGATCAGTAACTCAACATGGTATTTGGACAGTGGATGTTCCAGACATATGACTGGACAGAAGAGTCTACTATCAGAAATAGTGAGTTGTGCTGGACCAGAGATAACCTTTGGGGACAACTCAAAAGGTAAAACCGTGGGTAAGGGTAAGATTATCCATGGTAACATCACTATTAAGGATGTGCTCTTAGTTGAAAATCTTTGTTATAACTTGATCAGTATTAGTCAATTATGTGATAATGGATTTTCAGTAGCATTCCAGAAGCACACTTGCACAGTTAAAAATGCTGGTGACTCTACTGTTTTAACCGGAGTTAGAAAAGGCAACACCTACAAAATTTCATGGAACATAGATCATATCACTGCTCCTACATGTTTAGTTGCAGCTCTAAGTGATAAACACTGGTTGTGGCACAAGAGATTGAATCATCTAAATTTCAAGTCTATCAACAATCTCAAAAAGCATAACTTAGTCGATGGATCGCCAGACATAAATCTTCTTCTTCTGGTCATCCTTCTTTGGTTTTGGACGATCAGCAATGAAGTGTCCAACTTTTCCGCAGTTAAAGCATGCCATATCACCAGAAGGTGATTCCTTTTTGAAATTGCGGTTGGGACTTTGAAATGTTCTGTGATTCTTTCTCATGAATCTGGAAAACTTCTTAACAAATAATGACATTGCGTCATCGCTTATCTGTTCAGCGCTTCTCTCAGAAGTATTCTCTATAGCAGTAGCAGAAGATGAACTTGGGGCAGATGTAGCAGTAGAGTTAACAGTAGCTGCGAGAGCTTTGGTTGGTGGAATTGCTAAGGGCTCTTCTCCACTTCGAACTTCAAGTTCAAACTCATATGCCTTCAGATCTGAGAACAAGTCATGCAGTTCTAACTTGTTTAGATCCGTGGAAGCTCTCATTGCCATCGTTTTTACGTCCCATTCTCTGGGTAGGGCTCTCATTACCTTTAATGCAACTTCCCTGTTGCCAAAATCTTTTCCAAGAGCTGAGAGTTCATTTACAAGGCTGCTAAAGCGTTCATCAAACTCATTCATTGTTTCTCCAGCCTTCATCTTCATATTCTCAAACTTCTGCATGGCTACGGAAAGTTTGTTTTCCTTAGTTTCTTCGTTTCCTTCACAGATCTGAATCAATTTTTCCCAGATTTTCTTGGCAGTAGGACACATATTGATTTTGCTGAAGGTATTTTTGTCGAGTGTCTTGTACAGAATGTCCTTTGCAACGTTGTCAAGATTGGGTTTTTTCTTGTCCTCACTTGTCCATTCATATCTTGGTTTTTCCAGCATCTGAGGTGCGCCTTCAGTAATAGCAACAGCTGGATTTGGCTTTAAGATCTTTAATGGACCATATGTGATGACATATCACATGTCATCATCTTGAGCTGCAAGATGGGCTTGCATTCTGATTTTCCAGTCGTCAAAGTCTTCTTTTGAGAACATTGGAATTTTGCTGAAGTGAGCCATGTCTGTTAAATATTTTTCAGAACAAGAATAACTAGCTCTGATACCACTTGTTTAGGATCGGATTGAGTTTAGAAGGGGGGGTTGAATAAACTCAACGGCAAACTTAATCAATTTTTTCAGAATGATGTGCTAGAGTCCTGTTAGAGATACTAGCAGATTCTTGTTCAAGTTTAAAGACCAGCAGATCACAAGATAATGTGCGGAAAAGATATGTTGGTTAGTGGGTGAAAAATAGTGAAACAGAAAAGCAGTAGAAGGCACAAGGTTTGTTTCTGGAAGTTCGAAGATGAATCTTCTACGTCTCCTTTTCTTTTGTTTCCAGAAGGTATCACTAAAAGACTTTGGTGAATACATTACAACAATTGTAAACACCCACTTCAACAGGACTTACCCTTCGCCTACTGAAACTCTTAGTTTTACAACTCAACTACTTGAAAGATCTTGAGTTCTAGAAAGAACTCTTTTCCAGTTACAAATTCTTCTATTAATGAAGTGAATAGTTTAAGAAGAGATAAAGAAAATAGCTAGCACAAAATGATCTCAAATGATCAAGTGTATGCAATGAAGCGTGTGCTGCTTTTTCAGTTTTGAGCTTTTGAGATAACTGAGAGTTCTAGCGATGCTCGAATGATATTCTTTGATTGAGATTCGTTCACTACTTGTTTCTTGAAAAGTGCTCCGTCTTCATATATAGGCTTAAACCAACGTTAAAATCTGAACGGATCTTTTGACTTTTCAGTGATTCAGCTTTATTGCTGAAAATGGACCCTGTAGAATACATTAAAGCAATCAGTCTCAGTTCATACCAAAAATGGTAAGCATTCTTAAATGTTCTCGTACAACATTTAATGGCATTAAATGAAGCAATAAATGCTAGTATCACGTTAATAGATTAACGGTAATATTTAAAGACATGAGATACGCAACAATCTGCTAGTGTCTATTTCGGGTTTCTGGTTTTAGCTAAGAAGTCATTTGTTAATTAGATTAAGCAGTACTTGATAAGTGCTGCTACTGGTTTTAGCGCGGTACAAGTGCTTCTGATTTTCTGCTTATTTACATCTACTGGTTTTGTACTAGCATCTCCACAAAAAAATTGAGTCTAACAGAATCGAGTGTTCAAACCATACCTCGACAGGTTTGTGGTTGTTTTTATAGATGATATCTTGGTGTACTCACCAAGTGAAGAAGAAAACAGAGAATATTTACGTCTCACGTTACAGACATTGCGAGAGAAAGAACTATATGCCAAATTCAAAAAGTGTGAATGTTGGTTAAAGAGTGTGACATTCCTAGGACATATAATTTCTGAATTTGGGGTGTCAGTAGACCCAAAGAAAGTGGAGTCAATCAAGGATTGGTCACAACCGAATACAGTAACTGAAGTAAGGAGTTTTCTTGGTTTAGATTGCTATTATAGGAAGTTCGTGGAAGGATTTTCGTCAATTGCCATTCCTCTTACTAAACTTACTCAGAAGAACTCAAAGTTCATTTGGAATGAAGCATGTGAGAAAAGTTTTGAAACCCTGAAAGCAAAACTCGCAACTACACCAGTATTAATCCTCCTTGAAGATGGCAAGGACTTCACAGTATATAGTGACACTTCAAAAGGAGGATTAGGGTGTGTACTTATGCAAGAGGGTCAGGTAATTGATTATGCCTCACGGCAACTAAAACCATATGAGCAGAATTACCCCACTCATGACTTGGAGTTAGCCGCAATGGTATTTGCGCTTAAAAGCTGGAGGCACTACCTTTATGGAGTAAAATGTGAAGTTTTTGCTGACCACAAGAGCCTCAAGTACATTTTCACCCAAAAAGAATTAAATATGAGGCAAAGAAGGTGGATGGAACTTCTAAAAGATTATGATTTGGTAATCAATAATCATCCGGGTAAGGCGAATAAGGTGGCAGATGCTTTAAGCCGAAGAAACTTTGGAAAAGTAAGCTTATCTTCACTATCAGCATAATCAGGACTCCCGGAAACCATCAAATTGAAGCAGAGCCAAGACACCTCCATCTTTAAAATTAAGGAATAGATCCAAGAAGGAAAACTTCTTGAATTTCAAATTGATGAGAATGGTATCCTTTGGATGGAAGGACGGTTGTATGTGCCCGATGTCGATGGAATTCGAGAAGAAGTAATGACCGAGGCACATAAATCGAGGTTTTCAGTACAACCAAGAAGCACCAAAATGTATAGAGACCTGAAGAACAACTACTGGTGGAATGGAATGAAGAAAGACGTAGCCGTCTTTGTTTCCAAATGCTTAACCTGTCAACAAGTCAAGGCAGAACATCAAAGGCCTGGAGGACTTTTACAGGCATTGGAAATACCAACATGGAAGTGGGATAACAGCTCCATGGACTTTATAGTCCGACTACCAAAATCAAGACAAGGACATGATGGAATCTGGGTAATCGTTGACAGATTGACGAAGTCTGCACATTTCTTACCGGTACGGATGACTTACAACCTGGATAAACTCGCTACCTTGTATATGGACAATATAGTGAGACTACATGGAGTCCCGACAAGTATACTGTCTGACAGAACTAAATGTTAAACAATGCCGGATGTCACCGATGCTTCGGACTCGGGGCGTGACACTGGTTCAGTTGAACTGATCAGCTGGGATCTTCATCAGCTGAATACTTCATCAGCTGGCTGGGCTTCTGAAGGTTTCCTGCTGAACTACCTTTCAGCTGGTTAGTCAGTTAAACAGATTTAAGATACATCAGTTGGATTTTGTTCAGTTCATAAGATTAGCTGGTGCGTTCAGTTGGCGTATCCGATAGTCTTCAGTTTGGGCTGTCAACTGATTATTTCAGTTCCAGTTTTCTGCGCACTTAATGTAGATTATTAGAAACACAATTACAAGTTTTGTTAACAACAAAATCAAGTAAAGATTGCAAACATAAAATGTTCCAACAATCTCCCACTTTTTGATGCTCACAAAACTTGACCAGTTTAAAGCAAAATAAAATTTACAAATTATTTTTAAATCCCAACTGATTCTCTCCCTTTGTGAGAATCAAAAACAAATAACAGAAAATTTCATTTTGAGGGATAACAAGTTAAAATCAATTTAACAAAAAGAACAAACTCCCCCTCAAAAACTGAATTAAAGGAAATTTTAATAACAATTTTTCAGCTCGAGGGATGATTTTAAGGAGAAGCTCCCGCTCAGAAACTGATTAAAAACTCCCTCTTAAATGTCCCTTGTATTATACATTTACGTACACCAGCAAGTGTAAGGGAAATTGTTACTACAATAGCAGACTTTCAATAACATCAGATATCAGTTAGTTTACATATAGTAGAACTGAATATACTAACAACTGGTCGCCTTGAATGCTTTGAATGCTGCAACGATTTTGAGTCTCTTTGCCAGAAGAGCAGCTAATTTGACATGAACTTTATCTTTGTGCAGTCTAACTGGTCGAGCTGACTCAGAACTGGACTCAACTGATGCTGAACCGCATTGATCATCTACTCTGATCTGATATGGCAATGAAGCGACGGTATACTGCTGATGATTACTCATCAGTGTTTCAACTTAGTTGGGTTCGTCTGTTGATCAGCTGGACTGATAGATAGGCAGCTTAGATTTTGTACGCTGAGCAGTTTAGCTGAACTGCTGTCAGTAGATCTCAAAACCCTGAAAGCAGTTAAGATATTCAAGTTAGGAGTTTAGAGAAGTGGCTAAAACGTTTGCTGCGCAGCCATGACTTTCTCTTTACTCCAAGTAAACTCATATAAATTTTAAGAGGATTTTGTAATCTATTTTAAATACCAATTTAAAACACATTTTAAAATATCAGTTTTCAAATGTCTTTCTAATATCAAGTAGCTATGATACCAACTGAAAGATCGTGTGCTGGGCACCAAAGGTGCTTTAAACACAATATTCTTCAAGAGCTGCAATAGCTCGTGTTCTAAGAATGTTTACACCGATTAAGTAAATCAAGTTTGGTTAAAAACCAAGCGTAAAACACTCGAAGTAATCCTTCGTTAAGAAATGCTGATATATTTTATATACTGTGCAACTGAATAGCTGAAAAATGGTAGATTAATTTTTGCATTCACCAATTCAGTTATGGTGACAACTGAACTTATGGATACTCTTGCTAATCCAATTAGTTTGAAAACAACATTTGATCAGTTAAATACACAAGCTATGTTTATGGATGTTAGGAGACTTCAACTGCTCCTACGTCACCACTTCTACCTCCTCGGGTAGGATACAGTAGAAGACCTAGATTTATACAACTGATTGTATAAATCTTACACAGCTTAAGACTTACACTACTGCTTAACTGAACTCCTACTCTAGACTTAAGGCAACACCTTCCAGCCAACAATTTTTTAACGTCTGTGTGTCAAAGACTACATACATAAGTTTATTGTCTTTGTGTAAGACTGTATTTGAGTGGTGGTGTGTGTGCGTGTGTGTGAGAACTGAACAATGAATACACCAGAAGGGTTCTCACACACTGAGGGAAAATAGCTTCTGTACTAAGCTGATATATCTTGAATTGTTCCCTTTGCAACTGGGCGTAATGCTTCTTAAAAGCTGATGAATAATAAGCGTGCCCTTCTTGTTTTTCCACATTCTCTATGTTGTTTTTGCTGCTCGGTCCATTATTATCTTTTGACTGGACAAAAGCTTATGTACCTTTGCGCACATCTGGATTTCAATAATGTTGACTGTTGTGTTCCGCAACTTGATTGCTCCTAACTGAATTTCTGAACTGGTTAGATGAATTGGTCTACAATTGAAGAGGTGAGATCAGTTGGCTCGTCAGCTAAGCTGATTTCACTTGTTCAGTTGAACTGATCAGCTGAGATCTTCATCAGCTGAACACTTCATCAGCTGGCCGGGCTTCTGAAGGTTTCCTGCTAAACTACCTTTCAGCTGGTTAGTCAGTTGAACTGATTTAAGATACATCAATTGGATTTTGTTCAGTTCATAAGATCAGTTGGTGCGTTCAGTTGGTGTATCCGATAGTCTTTAGTTTGGGCTGTCAACTAATTATTTCAGTTCCAATTTACCGCGCACTTAAGGTAGATTATTAGAAACACAATAACAAGTTTTGTTAACATCAAAATCAAGTAAATATTGCAAACATAAAATGTTCCAACAATAATTGTTATATTTCGTAATTTTGTTATCAAAATTCTATTGTTCTAACTTCCGACATGTTTAATTAGTACACTTGTGTGTTATTTTGTTGTAGAACGTATTTTTATTGTCTCAGAGTAAATTTGGGCTAATAAGGTGATTTTTATCACATTTGAAATTGTCAAGATAAAAATGTGAAAAAAAGATAAAAACAGAAGAAGTCCTGGAACAAGACGTGGTCACGCCTTGTGATTGTTCTTCAGATGTCTGCAAAATTGAAGCTGGCGAGAATTTTAAGGAGTGAAATTTGAAATTTGTGAACAAATGCTAGAATTTTGAGTCCTAATTATGGTGTTTGACTTATAAAAAAAAATTCTTTGGGAGAAAATTTGTCATCGAGAGAATTAAATAGTAGATAGAGTTTTATTCCATTAAAACTCTATATTCTTTTTTTGATATCTTTTAACATTATATTTTTAAGTTAATGGGATTTTCCCTAGGGTCCAATTAACCTTTTACACGTGAAGAAGAGAAGGAGGCACAAAAAATTGGATAGAATTCAACAATCATTCATGTGAAGGACAAGAAAGAACCAGGCATAGTATTTCTTCTAGTTTTCTCTAGAATTCTAGTACTTTTCTTTTTATTATTTTTATTTTTTTTATGGAGATTGTAAACCGAGTCATGCGTGGCTAAGTTTTAATTTCTAATTGAAGGGATAATTCTGTTACTTCAATTTTATTACTGTGAGATTTTTGCGCTTTACTTCAAGTATTTGTTGGTTTATGATTAATTTATATGAAAGTTATATATTGATTAATCTGACAATTTAATTCGATATATAATTTTCTATTGCTATCCGTGAATTCGGTGATCCGTAATTATCGTGAACGATTGATACATGTGTAGCGCTAGATTTGGTGTATTGTGATATCATAACATATTTAGTCTAAATAAATCGACGAAAATAAATTTATCAATTACAGCTATCTCGATTGTTAAATTTCAAGATTAACTATTTTCAGAAAGCAAAAACGTTATTTTTAATTAATATGGAACGATATTGTGCTCAATTAGTTATTGATAAGTTTGGACTAGAAGATGAGTTTAGTAAATTAAATTAAGAAAACACAAAGATTTTAGCGGCTACCCCTATAATCTAAGATTAATTACATGGAAATGCATGAATTAATCAAATTTTAACTGATGAACAGTGATACGATTGAATATTGGAACCCCCCTTGAATTAAAATCTGCTCTTATTGAATTCTTCATTTTATTCCACTGATCTCGATTTATTAATTTATTTGTTTTAAATTTATTATTTCTCCTAGAGTGCTAATTTTAATCTTATTAATCTATTTAGTTTCTAACAAAAAAATCCCCCCTTCATTTGTTTTCCTTGAAAGATGTGAGGCCCATTTACTCTAACGACAAATAATGATCAAACAATAATGGTTTGATTTAAAACTGCAGCGGTAAAAGGTTTAAAATACTTTAAAACGGACCTCAAGGCCTAGAAAAATTTCGGCATGACCTTCCCGTAAGTAGGACATTCCGAAAACTCAAGCAGCATTTTATATCAAAATATACTCCAACTAGAGTCATTAAAACAAAACCAAAGTCGACAACCTATAGCCGCACTGGCCAGGACTAAATAGAATTTAAAACTTACCAAATACTCGCCAGATCATACGAACCACAGAATCGACTCAGGACATCATTCAAACAACCAAATATCACTACAAATACACGGGGCATCTCCCCGGTAAATAAAATGCAATACAAGACTGAAACAAACTCAAGACATACATATAGACTAACTGGAAAACTCCACTGACAGAACCAAGCAATCCAACCTCAATCCCGAGCTCCACTGGCGGAACCTCGGCCTGATGCTGCAAAACGACTCGAGAGATCTACCATGGTGCCCAATAGCAACCACAGTAGCCCCCCCAGTAAACAACTGAGGTTAGGATTCTGGTATGAAACAGTTCAACAATAACAACAATAATCATAAATCATGCATAATCATATAATAAAATGTAATATGCAATGCATGAAAGGCTCAACGAATAATCGGGATAATAGGAGCCAACAAACGGTACGATAACAACTGGAATAATGATCGAAGAACAACACAGGGGAGCTACATCGTCATGTAACTAAACCGCCCTGCCAAGTATGCGAGGTATGCCAAGCTGTGCTGAATAATTCAGAAAACAATCTAAACCGAGCCAACAGCAGCAGCCACGAACAGGCCTCGATTTAGGCTGAAACGAGCATCAAAAGTGGCGATTCATGGTTCAAAACGAAGCTACTGAAGTAAGGAAGAAAACCCCTCAAACCATTCGAGATTTCGACGCCGGACGGTAAAGTTATGGCCTCTCCAATTTGGTGACGAGATTGTGAAGAAAAAGGAAAACAAAGGCTACGGGAATGGGTTTGCTTCTTTCGCCTTTTCTTTAATTTAATAAAGTGGTGTATATGTGTAATAATAGACCACAACATTTAATAAATTGAGTCCATTTATCCGGATTTTACTTATTTTAAGAACTCGTGTGTTATTTAAACTCTATATATATTTTATATCGTTAAATTCTCCGATATTCTAAAATATATATTTTTAACACACTTCTTGAATTTATTTGGCATAAATAATTATTTTAATTTGTAACTCAATAATTATTCTAATTATACCAAATTACCGGATAATTAATTACAGTGCCTTACACTTCTCCACCCCTTAAAACAAATTTCGTCCTCGAAATTTCTGTTTATACACATACATCTTACACACGATACGAAACCAACAATACAATATTAAGAATCAAACAGATATGGATAAAATGCTCTCATCTTCTCTTCTGTTTCCCACGTTGATTCTTCTACTCCATGCCTCGAACACTGAACAGGTACAAGTGGTATAAATTTATTGCGTAAGACTTTATCTTTACGATCCAAGATACAAACAGGATACTCAGTATACGATAGAGAAGGATCAAGTTCAACCTCATCAGGCTGAATCACATGAGATGGATCGGGCTCATACTTACGCAACATAGAAACATGGAAAACATCGTGGATGCCAGACAATGACTGGGGAAAATCCAAACGATAAGCGCAAGTCCCAATACGCTCGACAATCTCGTAGGGGCCAACGAAACGAGGTGACAACTTACCTCTCATACCAAAACGAACAACACCTCTAAACGGAGAGATTTTTAGAAACACAAAATCTCCAACTTGAAATTCTAGAGGTCGACGACGTCTGTTAGCATAACTAGCTTGCCGATCTTGGGCAGCTTTCATTCTCTGACGAATCAACTGGACTTTATCATGCATTTCCTGAACAATCTCAGGTCCAGTCAACTGCTTCTCACAAAATTCATCCCAACAAAGAGGTGATCGACACCGTCTGCCGTACAAAGCTTCAAAAGGAGCCATACCAATAGTCACCTGGAAATTGTTGTTATATGAAAATTCTACCAGTGGTAAAGCTTCCTGCCAACTGTCTTTAAAATCTATGACTACAGCTCGAAGCAGATCCTCGAGTGTCTGGATCGTGCGTTCTGTCTGACCATCTGTCTGAGGATGGTATGCAGTACTCATCGCAAGTCGTGTACCCATTTCTTTTTGGAAACTAGTCCAAAACTTTGATGTGAATCTAGGGTCACGATCTGAGACTATTGCAACTGGAATTCCATGAAGTCTCACAACATTTTTAATATACAGACGAGCCATCTTCTTGTACGAATACGTCCTCTCATACAGAATAAAGTGTGCTGATTTAGATAATCTGTCGACAATCACCCAAATGGCATCGAAATGACGAGAAATACGTGGTAAATACGTGATAAAATCCATAGCCACGTGCTCCCAGTTCCACTGAGGAACCTCAAGACTATGCAGTAATCCTCCCGGTCTCATTCGTTCCGCTTTGACTTGCTGGCAGATTATACAACGAGACACAAACTCAGCCACATCCTTTTTCATATTCTTCCACAAAAACTGAGGCCGTAGAATATGATACATTTTCCTTCTTCCTGGGTGGATACTATATCGAGTACAATGAGCTTCTTTAAGGATTGTTGTACGAAATTCAGGAATATCTGGGACAACCAACCTACCATTCATCCGAAGAGAATCATCTGAGTGAATTGAGAAACCAGATTGGTGTCCTTGAGATACTAACTCATAAGATTTCAGAATTCGATCATCAGTTTTCTGAGCTGACTTTACAATTTGAATCAACTCTGGCTCAACAGAAATCTGAGATACACAAACAGCATTACCTTGGATTTGAAAATCCAACCCAGAAGTGCGAATATCCTCTCGTAACTTAGAAACACGAATCGAGGATAAATTAACATCAACAACCTTACGACTCAAAGCATCGGCAATGACACTCACTTTTCTCGGATGATACTGGATCTTACAATCATAATCTTTTAAAAGATCCATCCAACGTCTTTGTCTCATATTCAGATCTGACTGAGAGAATAGATACTTCAAGCTTTTATGATCAGAATAGATTACAAATTGCTCCCCAAACAAATAATGCCTCCAAATCTTGAGAGCAAAAACAATAGCAGCCAATTCCAAGTCATGAACAGGATACTTAGACTCATGCAGTTTCAACTGACGAGAACTATAGGCCACCACTCTGCCATGCTGCATCAGTACACAACCTAATCCTCGATTTGATGCGTCGGTACAAACAACGAATCCTCCAGAACCACTTGGAATGGTAAGAACTGGTGCAGAAGTCAATCTCTTCTTCAACTTGACAAAACTTGACTCACATTCATCAGACCAAATGAATCTCTGATTTTTCTGAGTCAGTTGAGTGATAGGTCTAGCAATCTTTGAGAAATTTTTGATAAATCTTCGGTAATAACCAGCTAAACCCATGAAACTACGAATCTCGGGCACATTGGTCGGTCGTGCCCAGTTCAGAACTGCTTCTACTTTACTTGGATCGACAGAAATACCATGTTGAGATATGACATGGCATAGAAACACAACTTTATCTAACCAAAACTCACACTTGGATAGCTTGGCGTACAACTGCTTCTTTTGAAGAATTCGAAGAACTAATCTCAAGTGTTTGGCATGCTCTTCCTCAGACTTGGAATAGACAAGAATATCATTGATGAATACAATCACAAAACGATCGAGATATTTACGAAATTCTCGATTCATCAAGTCCATAAACACAGCAGGAGCATTGGTCAAACCAAAAGAACCAAAAATTCAAAGTGTCTGTATCTCGTGTGATATTTATTCTTTATAGTATCTCGTGCGATATTTATTCAATCTTAGAATACACCGAAGTACCTTGCAACTGATCAAATAAGTCATCAATCCTAGGAAGTGGATATTTATTCTTTATAGTAGACTTATTCAATTGCCGATAATCAATACACATCCGCATCGTACCATCTTTCTTCTTGAAAAACAGAATCGGTGCACCCTACGGTGAAGAACTCGGACGAATATAGCCTTTACTCAACAAATCCTGTAATTGTTCTTTTAGTTCTTTCAGCTCAACAGGGGCTAAACGATATGGTGCTCGAGATATGGGTTCAGTTCCTGGAATTAATTCGATACTCAATTCGACTTCTTGTTCTTGTGGAAAACCAGGAATCTCTTCTGGAAACACATCAGGAAACTCACAGACTACAGGAATATCAGAAATCCGTCGCTCATCCTGCGATAGATCCATAGCGTAAACTAGAAAACCTTCATGACTAGAATCTAACACTCGATTCATCTCAATGGCAGAAACTAGAGGAATCTTGGCTTGAGAACCACGACCATAGAAATTCCATTTAGGAGCAAAGCTAGGTCTGAAACGAACTATTCCTCGATAACAGTCAACAGTGGCACGATTTGCAGTCAAAACATCCATACCAACGATACAATCAAAGTCATGCATAGGTAGGACTATGAGATTCAGATACAGAACATTTTAATCTTGAAACAAAACCGCATTGAACACCGCATTATCAGTTATAATCATTTTGCCCATCGGAGTAGCAACATATAGATTGGAATTCATACTAGTGGTGCAAAGATCATGCGAAACAACGAATGCATGAGAAACAAAAGAATGAGATGCTCCGGTATCAAATAACACTCGTTCTATAAAACAACATAAAATACAGTTACCGGTAATGACAGTACCTGGAGTTGCTTGAGCCTCATCCTCAGTCAAGGCAAATACATGAACATATGACTTATTCTCTTAACCACCTTGCCCTCTACTCTGATGCGAAGGGCGACTAGGCTGATGGGAAGACTGAGATGCTGCTGGAAATCTATTACTTTGAGCTCCACTACCTGCCTGGGCTGATTTCCCCGTCTTACTGGGACAAACTCTAGCAAAATGACCCGGCCGACCACAGTTATTACAAACCCCTTGAACTCCAACACACTGGTTACTGGAATGCTTGCCTCCACAGTGATCACAGTAAGGTCCACTATAGCGATATCCACCACGGTTCCCTGAACTCCCCGAACTCGAAGAACTAGAACCAGGCTTCTTAAATTGCTTCCCACGTGGACGAAGAGATGCAGAACCAGATTGATTGAACTGTTGCCTTCTCGAATGATGATGTTGGGTAGGAGCTCGATTGCCACTTCTCTTAAGACTAGCTTCAGCCCTTTTTGCTATTTCCACTGCTTCAAGATAATTCAGTGGCTTACCTGTAGAAACAAAAGGGTGTAGATGATCGTTCAGTCCTTCAATGAAACTTTCAACAACAGCAACCTGACTCGCAACAACATGAGGAGCATATCTCAGCATAGCATAAAAAGTATCAGCATACTCCGCAACTGACATATCGCCTTGTTTCAGGTTATGAAACTCAGAAGCCTTAGAACTGTAGAATGATGGAGGACAATAACTTTCCTTAAACTTCAGCTTGAACATATCCCACGATGGAACAATCCTCTGAGCATCTAAAGTCATCGATGTAGTAGACCACCACATTTTGGCACGATCTTTCAACAGATGCACAGCTAATCTCAATCGACACTCTGGAGGATACTCAATCAAATCAAACAATTCCTCAATCTCAGAAATCCACAATTCTGCTTTCTCAGCTCCCTCCAAACCACTGAATCGAGGTGGATGCATAGAATGGAAACGCGCAACTAATTCATCCATCCTAAGCTGGTCTAGATGATCAGCAGCTTGCTCAACAAAAGTATCATCAACAACACGGACACGAGCTCTACCACGTCCACGACCTCGACCTCGAGCTAAAGGAATCTCATCAACAGGAATTTCTCCACCACCCTCCATTCTATACGATAAAACACCAAAACTATTAGAATGGAAGTAAACAAATCATATAATCACATAAGCATGTCGTCAAGTAGCATACACAGGCGCAAGAACCATTTTAGTGCCAAGACTCAAGTGTGCTAGACTCTAGTTCGAGCGTATCCCAGTTTACGCTCTGATACCAA
>NC_133317.1:15989382-15991732 GCF_012295235.1 Primulina huaijiensis | reverse complement strand
GGTGACATCCCTAATGATGTCTTAAATGCAGTTCTATATGCCCATGATACATCAGTTAATCTTAAAGACTAATCTTTTCGATTTGGATTAACTGTTTTTTTCTAAAATTTGTTTTATTTCTCTATTTGCAAGTTCAACTTAACCATTACTTTGAGGATGATATGGGGTAGAAACTTTATGTGTAATGCCATATTTTCTTAACAAAGAAGAAAATGGTTTATTTATAAAATGACTTCTCCCATCACTAATTATTGCTCTAGGTATTCCAAATCGGCTAAAAATATTTTCTTTAAAAAATTTTATAACAACTTTATGATCATTAGTTCTACATGAAATTGCTTCAATCCATTTTGAAACATAATTAACAGCGACTAAAATGTACGTATATCCAAAAGATAATGGAAATGGACTCATAAAATCTATCCCCCAACTATCGAATATTTCAATAATTATGATTGGATTTAAAGGCATCATGTTTTGTTTTGAAATTGATCCCATCTTCCTACAGTTTTCACAAGATTTGCAAAATAAATGTGTATCTTTGAATAAAGGCGGCCAATAAAATCCACATTGTAAGATTTTTGTAGCAGTTTTATTGGATGAAAAATGACTTCCACATGCTTCAGAATGACAAAATTTAATAACATTACTTACTTCACTATCGGATATGCATCGTCGAAAAATTTGGTCAGGATAATACTTAAACAAGTAAGGATCATCCCAATAAAAATTTTTAAGTTCTATTAATAATTTATTCTTATCCTGTGAATTTCATTGAGAATGCGTTTTATTTGTAACAATAAAATTTACAATGTTAGCAAACCAGGGCATAATAGTAGCATAAAACAACTGATCATCTAGAAAATTTTCATTTATTGGTATTTCATTATGAGATGATTCAGTCATTATTCTAGATAAATGATCGGATACGACATTTTCTTTTTCTTTTTATCTTTAATTATAATATCAAATTCTTGTAACATTAAAATCCACCGTATTAATCTTGGCGTAGCATCTTGTTTATTTGATAAATATTTTACTGCAGAATAATCAGTGTAAACAATAATAGTAGAACCAATTAAATAAGATCGAAACTTATCTAATGCAAATACTACTGAAAGCAATTCTTTTTCAGTAGTTGAATAATTTATTTGGGGACTATTTAAGGTTCTATTAGCATAATAGATTGCATATGGTTTTCTTTCTGTTCTTTGTCCTAACACAGCTCCTATAGCATAATCACTTGCATCACACATTAATTCAAATGGTAAAGACCAATCTGGAGGTTGTAAAATAGGTGATGTAATTAAAAGATTAATTATTTTTTAAAAGCATTTTCACATTTCTGAGTCCATTCAAATTGTGTATCTTTTGTTAAAAGATTCGAAATTGGTTTAGATATTATGCTGAAATTTTTTATAAACCTTCTATAAAAACCTGCATGACCCAAGAATGATCGAACTTCTTTGACCGTTTTTGGTGATGTTAAATTAGCAATAACATCAACTTTGGCTTTATCAACTTCAATTTCTTTTTCAGATATCACATGACCTAACACAATCCCAGATTTAACCATATAATGTCATTTTGCCCAATTTAAAACAAGATTTTTTTCTTCACATCTTTTTAATACTTCTTCTAGGTTTTTAAGACAATTTTCAAATGAGTTTCCAAAAACATTTATATTATCCATAAAAACTTCTACAAATTCTTCAATCATATATCACTGAAAATACTTAACATGCATATTTGAAAAGTAGCCGGAGCATTACATAAACCAAATGGCATTCTTTTAAATGCAAAAGTTCCGAAAAGACAAGGGAAAGGAGTTTTTTCTTGATCTTCTAATGATATAGGTATTTGATAATACCCCGAATACCCATCAAAAAAACAGTAATAAGAATTTCCTGCTATTTTTTCTAGAATTTGATCTAAAAATGGTAGTGGAAAATGATCTTTTCTAGTTGCATCATTTAATTTTCTATAATCAATACACATACGCCAACTAGATGGAATCCTAGCTTGTAATAACTCTCCCTTTTCATTTTTTATAACAGTGATATCTGACTTATTAGGTATTACTTGTGTTGGACTTATCCATTTACTATCTGAGATTGGATAGATAATTTCAGCATCTAATAGTTTTAATTTTTCATTCTTAACAACTTCCTTCATATGTGGATTTAACCTTCTTTGTGGTTGTTGATATGTTTTAGCATTTTCTTCCAAGTGAATTTTATGTGTGCAAATTAAAGGATTTATACCTTTTATATCTTTCAAAGTCCATCCAATTGCATTTTTATATTTTTTAAGTAATTTAATTAAATCTTCTTCTTGATTTGGTAGAAGA
>NC_133317.1:15977703-15984208 GCF_012295235.1 Primulina huaijiensis | reverse complement strand
GTGTTATACTCAGAACAGATCAATGATTAATAAGAATCATATGAAAACACCATATGAGATCTGGCATGGAAGAAAAAGTATAATTACTTATTTCAAAATATTCGGCTGCAGATGTTTTATCCTTGATAATGGTAAAAATTATTTAAAAGCGTTTGATGCTAAATCTGCAGAGGGAATATTTCTTGGATACTCATCAGTTAGTATAGCCTATAGAGTCTTCAACAAGAAAACCCTAAATGTTGAAGAATCAGCTCATGTTGATTTCGATGAAACTGAACTAACTGATAAGCCAACTGATCAAGTTGAGCTAGCTGATCGATTTACAGATATCAGTTTGGAAGATGATAGCAAAAATGAAAGTCACAGCAATCAAAACAGATTTCAAACACCTGAACCAGAAGTACTGGACCAATCAGATGTACATAAAGTCGTTGCTGATGATCAGTTGATAGAGCATAATGATAACACTCAAATACCAGTTGACGAAGCACCAACTGAGACTGAAAATTGTGTTCAGTTACCAACTGAAGAAATTGCTGATACAACAAATACTGAGTACAGATGGAAAAAATCACACCCACCTGAACTGGTAATAGGAAATCCATCAGATCCAGTAAGAACTCGAAATCAAATGCTAAATTTATTTATCCATTCAGCTTTTGTTTCACAACTAGAACCGAAGAAAACTGATGAAGCTCTTGCTGATCCTAACTGGGTAAATGCAATGCAAGAAGAGCTAAATCAGTTCACTCATAACAATGTCTGGAACTTAGTTTCAAGACCAATTTCCAAAACTATTATAGGTACAAAATGGGTGTAGAGGAACAAACTGAATGAAGATGGCTTAATTGTACGCAACAAAGCAAGACTTGTGGCACAAGGTTATAGGCAAGAAGAAGGAATTGACTATGATGAAACTTATGCATCAGTTGCAAGACTGGAGGCAATAAGAATCTTTCTTGCTTATGCATCACACAAGAACTTCAAAGTATACCAGATGGATGTGAAGAGTGCTTTCTGAAATGGTCAGCTGCAGGAAGAAGTATATGTTGAACAACCTCCAGGTTTTGTAAATCATAGTTTACCTGATTATGTTTATCATTTGAACAAAGCCCTGTATGGTCTTAAACAAGCTCCCAGAGCTTGGTATGAAACCCTTTCAAAATTTCTAACTGATCATGATTTTTCCGTAGGATCAGTTGATAAGACTTTGTTTAAATTTTCTAAAAATAATCATATCTTACTTGTTCAAATTTATGTTGATGACATTATATTTGGGTCAACTAAACCCAAATTGTGCGAAAAGTTTGCTAAGTTAATGCAGGACAAGTTTGAAATGAGCATGATGGGTGAACTGACATTCTTTCTTGGACTGCAAGTGAAGCAACTGGAGACTGGTATATTCATCAGTCAGACTAAATATACAAAGGAATTGCTAAAGAAATTTGGAATGGAATCATGTTCAGCTGCAACCACTCCCATGAGCTCATCAGTTAAAATGGACACTGATCAAGGGGGAATATCAGTTGAGGCGACGTTGTACCGAGGTTTAATAGGTTCATTATTATACCTAACTGCTAGTCGTCCTGATATTATTTTTGTAGTTTGTATGTGTGCCAGATTTCAAGCAAATCCTAAGCAATCACATTTCTCAGCTGCCAAAAGACTTTTGAAATATCTTAAAGGCACACAAAATGTCGGATTATGGTATCCTAAATACTCTTCTTTCAATTTAGTTGGATATTCAGATGCAGATTATGCAGGATGTAAGCTAGATCGTAAAAGCATAAGTGGATCATGTCAGTTTCTTGGAGACCGACTGATTTCTTAGTACAGCAAGAAGCAGACATCTATAGCTACCTCAACAACTGAAGTAGAATATCTAGCTGCTAGTAGTTGCTGTGCACAACTGATCTGGGTCCAGCAACAACTGAGAGATTATAGAGTAATTACAAATGAATCGCCTATATTTTGTGACAATACGAGCACAATTGTCATTACCTATAATCCAGTTCTTCACTCCAGGACAAACCATATAGATGTCAGACACCACTTCATTAGAGATCACGCTTTGAAAAAGGACATTCGACGAGAGTATATATCAACTGAGCAACAAGCAGCTGACATCTTCACCAAACCATTACCCGAGACTAAGTTTTCTTACTTTCGCAATATTCTTGGTTTAATTGATTTATCATAAGAAAATTGTTAATGCTACTTTACTAATGAAATTGTCTGCAGAAAATAAGGACACAACAATAAACTGAAAATGATATGTTATTAAGAATAAAAACGATTCCATCTTACAGTAGACAATTCAGAACCAACTGAATCCTGCCATTCTGTAATAAAATTGTTCAATTCATAAATTCGGATTCTAGAGAATGATTTAGTTATAGAAATCTTCTTAATCACATGCCACTCCTTCCACAGCATTGCTTGTAACAGAACCTTGTCATCGACAAGCTCTGTAACATGTCTGACTTCAAATCGTTCCAAGTATCTTCTGGCTGTTGCTGCTTGAACTCGAGAAGGAGTCGCACCACTACTACTTATTCTCTGCAACTCATGAATTTTGAACCATGTTGACATCACCTTTTTCAAGACATATTCTTCCATCTTCTTCTTCAACTCTTCTAAATAAGCACTTGTTTCTTCAGTAACGTGAACATGCGTACTACTACAAGCATCGGAAATATCTGAATCTGCCATGTTTAAATGATATTATCTCACAACTCACTGCTATTATCTTATTTATAGACAGGTGACATTTAATGTCAAAGAAGTTGAAGAGTCTCAAGCCAACAAAGCTTTTTCTCAATTACCCAGGCTTCTTATCTATCAGTTGCTTATTTGATATCAGTTTGTTAATTACCAGTTGATTCATTTTTTCAACTGATATCAGTCTGGTTTTTAAATCTTAACTGATTTCAGTTTACAGTCAACTAATATTAGTTCTTTAACAGTTCATTTGTTCAGTTAGTAATTCATTTACAACAACTAATGAAACTGCCAATTTGCAGGAAAGAAAAAGACAAAATTAACTCAGATAAATATTCTATTCAAGCATAAACATTAGCTCGCATTACAGCATAATATTTTTCCTCTACATCAATTATCCACATCTTCAACCAAGTGGATAAAGGTGGAGTTGACGTCTTGGCAAAGCTGTGTGAATAAGCTATGCGCCTCAGGATCTTCAATTCCTTCCGGAGCATCAGCTGATGACTATGACCATCCTTATAGACGTCAATCCCCGCACCTTCCTCAGCTCTGCCACCCATTCAGGAGTGGTAGCCTCTCCAGTGTTATACAAGAACTCAAGTTCTTGTAACTTCTCCCAGTACTGAAGATTCTTATAGAAGACTTCATCTTCTATCTCAGCCTTTCTGGCCTCCAGAGAAAACGGCGAAGCACTCGAGCTACTCGCACCAGCCATTTCCTTTATCTTAAATATTTCACTAATATGACTGAAACTAACTGTGTTACTTTTATTTATAGCCGAGAGTTATGGGCTGACACGTGTCCAAAAATTTGAACAGTCGCACACATGTGTATTTCTCCTCGCCTCGATTCAGTTCTCTCTTTTACACGCACAAAGATTTTCTCAGAGCAAATACCTTCTCAAAGCTTATTTCTTGAAAATTACAGGTTTTTTCATTATCTGAAATGGCAAACCAAATCCCCGCGCATGTTCTAAATGCTATGGCCATTGATTTCGATTCAGTTTTATCATTAACTGAGGTTGAGGTGAAGAATGTTTTTCTGAAACTAGAATCAGCTGGGCTGAAGACGTTTCTAGGGCAATCTTCACAAACCATCTATCCAAAGGAAATCAATGATTTCTATACAAAGGGTTTTGTTACTATTGATGGAAATATCTCTATTACTATCAATAATCAGCTAATGATCATATCTGAAGAAACTTTTGGGGAAATCTTCTCTCTACCAACTGAAGGAATTATCAGCTTCTCTGAGGTACAAACTGCTGATATTGAAGAAATGCAATCTCTGTTATCTGCTGATGGACGGAAAATCAAAGTCTCCGATCCTAAGAAAGAACTGAAGCCAGAAATTCAATTGCTGGCTGATATTGTTGCCAAGGGCATTCTGGCTAAGGCTGGTTCATTTGCAGCCCTTACTCTTGAAAAATTTCAAGCCATGACCGTGATAATGGCAGAGAAGAAAATGAACTGGAGGCATATTATTTTCAGTATTTTGCGAAATATGCTTCAATCTACCAAGCAGTCCAGAGGTTATGCAGTTCAANGAGGAAACACCTTTTCAGCTGATTACCAAGAAGCAAAGGACTCAAAAAACAAAGCCAGTGGCTTTGCTGACAGCTGTTCCTGAGAAACCAAAGGCATAAGATACTCAACAGCCTATTCAGGTTGTTCCCTTGACAGAAATTCCTGCTGATAAGGAGAAAAAATCAGCAAAAGCTTCAGCTCCCTTGACTCAAATCAAACGACCTTCAATTCTTGCTCCTGCTCGATCTAAGTGAATTGTTATTCAGGAAAGAGTGGACTCTACTCACTCTGGACTAAACATTCCACATATTCTTACTGATGAGAAAAGAAAGGGCAAGCTGATAAAAGAACCAAGGCCCTCAAATGCTATTCAAACTCATATTGACCTCATATGGGAACATGTCAATGCCTTTGCTGCATCAAAAATGAAAATTTTTGAAGTTTGGACGAAGTTTAGAACACATACTTTTGCCAAGCAGCTGAAGAAGAAGTCCAAGCTGAACACATTTATCAAATTGGAGACAAATGTTCTGAGAGTGGTCAAGGCTGCAACAATAACTCAGGCCTTGGAGCGCAAGAACAACTTCTTTGATCAAGTCCGAGCTAAAAAGTTGGACCAACTGATCGAAAAATTGAAAGCCAACTATCTTCCCACAAGTCCAACTGCATACAATGATCGAGCTGTGATCGCTCAGCTAGAAACTAATCTATTAACTCTGCAATCTCAAATAAAATTTTGGGAGACGGATCAGGAACTTGTTATTCATGAAGGCACTTCAGAAGATGAAGAAGCTTATTCACCTTTTCGGCACCGTGAACCATCTCCTGAACAAGCTGCTACAACTGACGAGCCAATTCAGAATGTGCCTCAACCTACTGCTGCTGATCATCAAATATATTCAAAAGCTGACTTGACACTTACAAATGTTGATGAGATCATTCAGCTAGTAGTGAAAGAACTCCCAACCAATGCAGCTTCAACAGAATCAGTTGATATCTCAACTGATCAAGCACTTGTTACATCTCCTCTCCTTGTATCTGCTGAACAAGAGGTTCGAACTGATGTGCTCATTCAATCACATGATGAGCGTACTGAAGTCAATGATGTCACTGAGGAAACTCGGTTGCCTGACTCTCCGCAGAAAAACAAAGTTAACCAACAGCCAGAACAATCAGTCACTGATCCATCGACTGAAACACAACTGAATCAGCCAGATAGCCCTTCTACTGCTCTTATTCTACCTTCTTCCCTTCAAGTCCAACAAGAAGTACAAATGGAGGATGCGCCTGAGCTTACACAAGAGGTTCCAGAGGTATTTGAAAGAACTTTGGTGATATTTGATCAACCCTCCAGAGAACAAGAACCAGGGACATCTGAACAAGCCTCTCCTCCTCCTTCCTCCGACATGGATTTAGTCCTTGAAGAAATTCAGAACATGCAGCACAATATGCAGCAGATGATTACTGAAATAAAGAAAATTCAATCCACACACTTATCTCATACAGTCAAATTGGATTCTTCAACTCAATTTGATTCAGCAAAACTGAAAGCTATTCAAGCAAACATGGAGTCTCTTACTCGAACTGTGCTTGAATTGAAGAATAACAAAGGTCTAGCTCAAAGTCTCTACACAACTCAGGATGTCATCAGTCAAAGAGTTGAGCGACTAGAATCTTCTGTTTCAAATAAACTAGATTTGATGCAGACTCTTTTCCAATCTACTGCCTCAAGTATCTCCTCAGATGTCAAAATTCTTTCCATTGACGTTCGAAGACTATCTGAGAAGGTGGCTCTGTTTTACAAAAAGGGGGAAGAAATCAAAGAAATGCTAGAACAGCAGAAGAAATCCTCTTTTCAGAAGTAGCCATTTCTGTACTCATGAAGTACATGATTCAGTCGAATCTCTTATTTTATCTACATATATGATTCAGATGATCAATCTCTTATTTTATCTATAAAAGAATTCAGTTATTATTATTTGCTGAGTTTTGTCAAACACCATAAAGGGGAAAATTGTTGAAAACCAAATTCTGGATTCTGGAGTTTGACAAACTGGTCAACCAACTGATACGCGCAAGTACATTCAACAACTGGACTTAATAACTGAAATCAGCTAACTGATCAGTTGGAAACTGATTTATGCTAAAGCACCCTTCAACTGAACATGTCTCGGGAAAGAACGATCAACCGACAAAGAGACATAGAAGATTGCAACGCCGCACTTAAATCAATACAGCTTAGAACAACGCATTTC
>NC_133317.1:15946080-15974124 GCF_012295235.1 Primulina huaijiensis | reverse complement strand
TGTATAATATAACAATAAAAATGATGAAAGATTTATTGTATCAAAACTAAACAACAAATCAAGAATATCAAGCATTTGATGTAAATTGATAACAACAAATAATTTATTTTTATACCTACAATAAAAAGAAACTAGCAAAATGAAAAGAAATAACGAAAAAATATACAAAATATAAACAATCTTAATTCACCAAGAATTCATCCTCTTCACCTAGATATAATAGATTTAGCTTTCCATGAGCTTACTTTTGATCAACACTAAAAACATCACTCATAATTGGGAAAATGAAAAATATATTGGAACTTAGAACTTTTATACACACTCACACTATATTGTATAATGAGATAGAATGATTCTCAAGCTAGCACAAGGCCTCTATTTATAGGCCAAATGAGAGAAAGGGTCAAAATTTTATTAATGTCATGTAGTTGTAATAATAGTATTTGTCTAATCCAACTTCAATTCCATGTCCCTTTTTTCAATGCTTTGTTCCACGACTTTAATCACCGAATTTGACTCTGCTCAAAACAAAAAACATGTGGGAAATTGTCTGGAGATGAATTTGGCCACTTGGTTCACCTCATTTGGTTAAATATTGAAATGATTATGATTTTTTAACTATATGCTGGTCATGGTGAAAGTAAATTTGTCCTCCTTTTGATACTTTCACAATTTGATCATCTTAATGAATGTTTTAGGCAATCATTTCCTCTGCAAAGTTGTAAATAATTTCTCAAGGATTTCAAACATGTAAGAATCACATCCATTTGAATTTTCTAGCTTTATTTATCATTATTTTACCAACACGTAGAAAACCTGAAAATAATACATATTTAGTAACACATTTAAATTTAAACAAACAATACTAAAATAACATAATTTTAATGAAACTTAAATTTTAAAATATAGGTTTTAACATATAATAAATTATTAATTTTAAGTTTCATCACGCAGCAAGGCCTGCACAAGAACAGCATCTGCGCTATCCTCCCTTGCTCACTCACGGTTCCTTCTCCTCTCGAGCCATCATCCACCCAAGCTGCACCGGCCCCTGGCCCGACCGTAGACCATCTCCCTTAGACCCCATATGACCCACTTGGCTCGCCACCAGGCCAGCCGCAAGGCCCATAATTCCCGTCTAGCTTCTGCGCGGCTTCCCTTTGGCCTCTTAGGTGGAGTACTAGCTTGCTAGGACTTCTTCTCAGCCCTAACCGAGACCCAGCTATGACCCAAGCTAGGCCGTGCATAAAGTTTCCCTTGAACCCGTGCCTTGACCCCCAAATCATGATAAGTATTTCAAGCTTCTTTCTATTTCTTGTATGCAGCGTTTTGGGGTGATTAGGACTCTTTAAACTTGTGTAAAACATAAACCTAACCCTTCCTAATCATGGCAGCACCTTTGATACATAAATTTCATGAATTTTGGATCAAAATACATGTTTTGAAAACCATACAATATGTATATACGAAAATATTAAAGTGTGTGCCTTGTTTTTCTTTCAAAACATGTTCAAATAAATATTATGGTGTGATAGATGAGTGAAGGAAAGAATATGACGTGTCTTTGCGTATTTAACGCACGATTATTCATTGACGATTGCGAAGAACGGTGGCGTAGACTCCTAGGCTGAAATCCCCTTGAAGCTCACAGTTTTCTCTTAAAATATTTAGGGGTGTGTGTGTCGTATGTAAATTGGAGAATTGGTGTGCTGAATTCTTGAAAGTGGCGTGGGTAATATGGGGTTTGGGGTGGGGTTTTAGCTTATAAATAGTTAATTAATCATTAATTAAGCTTAGGCCCATTAAGCACACAAATTAGGTCCATTAGTGATTAATTAAAATATTAAAAATAGTTTTGATTAAATAAGTTTGTGAATTTACTAGCCAGGTTGCCAAAACGTTCGTATTTTTGTTGAAAATCTAACACCGATAAAAATTACGTCCTGACGTATAAAATCACCTCAAAACCCCTTATTTTCAAAAATAAGAAAAAGCATCACCCTTAATTTAAATAATTAAAAAAATTAACCAATAAAAACATTTTCTATTTTTTAGCCCTCGATCTCCGTTCCTCGATCGCAACTCGAATAATCTTTAAAAATACATTTTTATGCAACAATGTAGAAAAGTATATTTCAAACATGCAAATATGCACAACATAATTAATTCATGCAATTAAAATATTTAATTAAAATACAAGATAATTTAATAATTGCATGCATATTGTTCGCGTGGACCTTCGAATTTTCGGGGCGTTACAATTACTATCAATCATTGGCTTTAATCATATGAATTTCAATGAGACAATTGAACAAACACTTGGTAGGCACAATGAATTGCTAGCTCCTTTGTCAATGAATTCAATGAGATTCTTTGATCAATGAACATATATCGATACATAAATCAAGAATATATCAAAGGGAAGGATCTATACATCAATAAACATGGCTTTATACATATATTTATCATGTGAGCAAAAGAAAAGCCTCTACTTTTAACTCAACAAGCAAGTGGTTGCAATGATGACTTGAAGAAATTCCTACAATAATATACACATAAACAACCATTAATCATCTTCAATAACCATAGGGATCAACCAAACCAACTTAAACCTTCATCTTCTCAAACCCTTAAAAACTCCAAAAGATAGAATCCTTACCTTGAAGCTTGAAAACTTAGTAGGAAAAGCTAATAAATTCGCTAAAATCCTTGCATTTGAGATGGAGAAATGAAGGAGAGAAACTTGAGGGAGAAAAGAGCTTGAATCGTTCCAAGGGAGAAGAAAGAAGTTAAAAATGTATAGAAGCCTACAACATAAATAATCCCTTCAATCCATCAAAATCGCATTTTTGAAAAACACTTTCGCCCCGACTAGCGCCGCGGCGCCACATTTTTGGCGCTGCCGCGCTGCGACGAAGCCCTGGTAACACTGCGGCGCTGCCGCCTGCGCACCAGCAACATCAGAAGCACTGCAGCGCTGCCCCTGCACCTGAAAATCATCACCAATCCACTTAAACTTCATCCTCTTCCAATGCCATGCAATACCAATGAAATTAAACATCCAAATAGATCCTCAAATCATCCATAAACAATAGCCATTCCACATAATCTCAACCATCAAACCATATAAAATATCAATTACCAATATAAACCATTAATATCCAATAACCATATTCATTAAACACTCAAACAAAATAATAACATCATAAACAATAACATGATAAAAGGTTGGGATATTACAATCTCCCCTCCATATAAAAATTTCGTCCACGAAATTTGCTTACCGTCAAACAAATTCGGATAACGCTGTTTCATCTCTTATTCCGTTTCTCATGTGGCCTCTTCAATCACATGATTCCTCCAAAGGACTTTGACAAGACCAATCTCTTTATTCTGTAACACGTTAACATTGCGATCAAGTATTTGAACCGGCACTTCCTCGTACCTCAAGTTAGGTAAAAGGTCTAAAGATTCATACCCAAGAACATGAGATGGATTAGAAATATACTTACGTAGCATAGAAACATGGAAGACATTGTGAACTCGATCCAAATCTGGTGGCAATGCAAGAGGATAGGCTCGGTCTCCAATCTTGTCAAGAATATCAAACGGCCCAATGTATCGAGGACTTAATTTACCTTTCTTGCCAAAACGCATCACTCCCTTGAGAGGAGCTATTTTAATGAAAACATGATCACCAACCTCGAATGCCAAAGGTCGTCGTCGTACATTGGCATAACTTTACTGTCTAGACTGAGCGGTCTTCATTCTCTCATGGATCAATGACACAACATCTGCTGTTTGTTGAACCAACTCCGGGCCCAACATCTTCCTTTCACCTACCTCTTCCCAATACAAAGGAGATCGACATTTCTTTCCATATAAAGCTTCATAAGGTTCAATGCCGATTGAAGACTTGTAGCTGTTAATTGAAGACTTGTAGCTGTTATTATACATGAACTCCACCAAAGGCAACTTGGAATCCCAACACCCCGGGAAATCAATCTTGCAAACCCTTAACATATCTTCAAGAATTAGGATAACCCTTTTTCATTGCCCGTCGCTTTAGGATGGTAGGTGGTACTAAAAGCCAATTTCGTTCCCAATGCCAGATGTAAACTCTTCCAAAACTCTGATGTAAACCTTGGATCACGATCTGAGACTATCGATACCGGTATCCCATGAAGTCTCACAATTTCTTGGATATAAGCCTCAGCATATTGATTCATAGAATATGTCGTCTTGACAGGGAGAAAATGCGATGACTTGTTCAATCGATCCACAATCACCCAAATAGAATTGAATCCCTTCTGTGTCCTTGGCAACCCGACAACAAAATCCATGGTGATTTGTTCTCATTTCCATTGCGGGATAGGTAATGATTGCAACAACCCGCTGGCCTCTAGTGCTCAATCTTAACCTATTAAACATTCAGAAACAAATAACATGATGTATTTCTTCACACCTGACCACCAATAAAGACGTCGAAGATCTTGATACATCTTGGTACTAACAGGATGTACTGAATATGGCGCTGTATGAGCTTCAAGTAGTACATCTCGTCGAATGTCATCGCCCATAGGAACACATATCGTACCTCGAAAGGTCAACAAACCATCACGATTCAACCCAAACTCTGAAACCCCTGTTAGATCACTTTTTCTCTTCAACTCTAATAACTGAATATCCGACTGTTGTTCCCTCATAATTTGATCAAAAAAGGTTGAGCGAAGGACTAATGCAGATAATTGAGCTACTGTACCTTGAGATACCAAAGTTATCTCATTCCTTTGCAAATCAAGCAACAATGGTTTTGAAATTATAGAACCCAATAAAGCACTCAACTTACGACTCAAAGCATCCGCAACCACATTAGCTTTACCAGAATGATAGCTAATGGTGCAATCATAGTCCTTCACAAGTTCCAACCCTCTCCGCTGCCGCATATTCAATTCTTTATGTGAAAATAACTAACTCAAACTTTTGTGATCCGTAAAAATTTCACACTTCTAATCATAGAGATAATGCCGCCAAATCTTTAAGACAAAAACCACAGCCGCCAGCTCCAAATCATGAGTGGGATAATTCTTCTCGTAGTCCTTCAACTGACTAGAAGCATAAGCTATCACCTTCCCACGCTGCATCAGTACGGTACCTAACCTCTGCTTTGAAGCATCTGTATACACAACAAAATCTTCAGTACCACAAGGAAGTACTAATACAGGGGCAGAAGTTAGCTTATCTTTCAATGCTTGGAATGCTTGTTGACACTCTATGGTTCATTTGAACTTGACAGACTTCCTCATCAAACTCGTCAGTTGCAATGCTATCTTGGAAAAATCCGCTATGAACCGTCTGTAATATACTGCCAAACCAAGAAAACTTCTAACCTCTGACACTGTCTTTGGAATGGACCATTGTTTAATGGACTCAATCTTGGATGGATCCACCTATATTCCCTCTTTCGAAACGATATGGCCCAAAAATGCCACCTGCTCCAACAAGAATTCACATTTCTTTAACTTAGCATACAATTGCTTATCCCTCAGCAGGTGCAACACAATCCTCAAATGCTCACAATGAAGTTCTCGTGTCTTTGAGTAGATCAAATTGTCATCAATAAAAACAATGACAAAAGTATCCAAATACAACTTAAAGACACGATTCATTAAATCCATGAAAACTGAAGGAGCATTGGTTAGTCCAAATGATATCACCAAAAATTCATAATGTTCATACGTCGTTCTAAACGCAGTCTTCGGTCTATCCTCCATTTTTTATCTTTCTACTATTTGTATATTCAAAAACTTTATCTATGCAACTAGCATGGGTATACAGATAAAGATGTGTCAAAACAATAATTTCAAATATTATTAAAATAAAGATTGTTTATACATAGAGTTTCAATGTGAACACTCGGCTAACACTTGGCTCGACGGGCACCTACTATAACAATCTCCCACTTGCACTAGAGCCAACTACCCATATGCTTCAAACCCATCGATTCACGATGCTTCTCGAATAATGGTCTAGGTAAAGGCCTAGTTAGTGGATCAGCAACATTATCTGCGGAGCCGACTTTGTCAATCGACACTTCTCCTCTTTCCACAATCTCTCGGAGGATGTGGTACTTTCTCACTACGTGTTTGGATTTCTGATGAGACCTTGGCTCCTTTGCTTGAGCTATAGCTCCCGTGTTGTCACAAAACACCGGGACAAGAGCAACTCCATTAGGAAAGACGCCCAACTCTTGGACGAAATTCCTTATCCAAACAGCCTCCTTTGCTGCAGCTGATGCAGAAATGTATTCTGCCTCGTGGTGGAATCCGTAGTACTGTCTTGCTTGGAACTCTTCCAAGAGACAGCAGCACCATTGAGTATGAATACAAACCCAGAGGTTGACTTTGAGTCATCGATATCGCTTTGGAAGCTAGAGTCAGTATAGCCTTCCAATTTCAGTTCTCCACCCCCGTAGACCAAGAACAACTTATTGGTCCTTCTCAAATACTTGAGGATGTCTTTCACAGCTTTCCAGTGTGGAAGACCAGGGTTCGATTGATATATACTCACTAAACTTAGTGCGAAAGCCACGTCAGAACGTGTAGATATCATTTCATACATGATGCTACCAATTACAGATACATAAGGAATGCTTGTCATTGTTGTTATCTCTGCATCAGTCTTGGGAGACATAGACTTGGATAGGGACACGCCATGACACATTGGTAGATGTCCTCTCTTGGAATCATCCATCGAGAACCGCTTCACGATGGTATCAATGTATATGGACTGGGTGAGACCAAGCAATCTTCTTGATCTATCTCTATAGATCTGTATTCTCAATACAAAATATTCTTCACCCAAGTCCTGCATCGAGAACTTACTCGTTAACCATATTTTAGTTGATTGCAACATCCCTACATCATTCCCAATGAGTAGAATGCATCAACATAAAGCTCTAGGTATGTCACAGCAGTCCCACTGACCTTCTTATACACACAGGGTTCCTTAGGATTCTTAGTAAAACCTAACTCTTTTATTGTACTATCGACTCTGAGGTTCCAACTCCTAGATGCCTGCTTTAGATCATAAATAGATCTCTGAAGTTTGCATACCATATGCTCACTTCCGATAGATGTAATTACTTCAGGTTGAGACATGTAAATCTCTTCCTTAATATCCCCATTAAGAAAGGCTGTCTTTACATCCATCTGCCATATCTCATAGTCATACCATGCAGCTATGGCTAGAAATATCCTTTTAAACTTGAACATTGCAACTGGAGAAAAGGTTTCCTCAAAGTCAACTCCTTGTCTTTAAGTGTATCTTTTTGCTACCATTCGCGCCATGAAGGTCAATACCTTCCCATACGCCCCAAGTTTCCTCTTGTAAATCCATTTACACCCTATGGGAATAGTTCCCTCAAGTGGATCCACAAGATTCTACACTTGGTTTGAATGCATGAAATTCATCTAAAATTCCATTGCTTCAAGCCACTTGGATGAATCGACATCAGATAACGCTTCCTTGAAGGTCCTTGGATCACATCCATGGTTAGGCTCATCATGGCTCTCTTCAAGAAGCAGACCATACCTCATAGGTGGTCTCGAGACTCTCTCGGATCTTCTAGGAGCTTGTATCTCCTCTCTTGGCTCTTCAGGTGTGGGTTCTTCAATTGTGGGTGTTTCTCGAACCTCTTCGAGTTCTATCCTCTCCTCTTTTCTATCCAATAGAAATTCTTTTTCCAAAAAGGTTGCATTCCTAGAAACAAACTCCTTTGTTTCTTGGGAATGATAGAAATAATATCCAATTGAATTCCTTGGATATCCCACAAAGTAACATAAAATGGATCGACTATCCAATTTATCTCCCACTGCCTGCTTCACATAAGTAGGGCATCCCCATATTCTAAGATAAGAATATTTGGGAGGCTTACCCATCCATCTCATATGATGTCTTATCAACTACCTTTGAATGGACATTATTCAACAACAGTGCCTCTGTCTCAAGCACATAACCCCAAAAGGATGGCGGCAACTCCATGAATCCCATCATAGACCAAACCATGTCCATCAAAATCCGGTTACGACGCTCTGAAACACCATTCAAATGCGGTGTAGTAAGCGGAGTCCACTGCGAGAGAATCTCATTCTCCCTAAGACACTCTTGGAACTCGCCACTCAAGTACTCACCACCTCGATCCGATCGAAGTGACTTGATGCTTCGTCCCAATTGTTTCTCTACTTCATTTCTGAATTCTTTGAACCTTTCAAAGGATTCATATTTTTATTTCATCAAATACACATACCCATACCTCGAAAAGTCATCGGTAAAGGTTATGAACTAGGAATATCCATGCTTAGTGGTGAACCAAATCAGGTACAAACAAAACATCTCTTAAAATCAACTTAAAATCATTGTTCAACAATAAATAAACATCTCCTACGGTCTTGGCAGCAACTCTTGCTCCATTGCCCATCCTCAAGAAGGTCTCACCATCCCTAAGTCTCCTACTTTTTCCCATCACCTGCGAATCATGACAGAGATGTGAGCCACAGCCGGTATATAATACCCAAGAAGTAGAGTTAATTGAAAAGTTTACTTCGATGTAGAACATACAATTTCCAGAACCTTTCTGGCTTGGATATTCTCTGCAGTTACGCATCCAATGTCCAGGCTTCTTGCAGTGATGACATATGTCAACAATCTTGTCAGCTTTAACTAGTGTAGCTGCCACAGCGGGACTCGGAGATTGCCTCTTCAAGGGCACGTTCTTCTTGGGACGTTGGAAAGAACGCTTCTTTCCCTTCCCATGTGGACCAGTCTTCGTACCAATGAAGAACCCACATAAAGAACCGACTTCTCTTTCTTGATGATGGATTCAAAGGTAACAAGCATATTCACGAACTCCTCAAGGGTAGGCTCTAGCTTGTTCATGTTGAAATTCACCACAAAAAAATCAAATGAGCTAGACAGTGAAAAGAGCAACACGTCAGTGGTCAACTCCGACGGCAACGTAAGATCCATACCAACGAGCATGTCCACAAGCCCAATCATCTTTAGGCCATGCTCATGGACCGAGGCCCCATCTCGCATGCGTAAAGTGATTAGCTCCTTGACGGTAGCATGCATAAAAGGTCGAGTCTGCTCACCAAAGAGATCCTTGAGATGCAAATGAATGTCAGCTGAACTCTTTGCATCCTCAAAACGCCTCTGTAGCTCATCATTCATAGAAGCCTGCATATAACACTTCGCTCGCAAGTCATGGTCACACCAATCCTTGTAAGTCTGCAATTCCTCAGGAGTGCAGCTAGTCGGAGCCTAAACAGGGGGCGACTCAGTCAGTGTATATGCTATCCTTTCCGAATTCAAGACGATTTTCAGGTTTCTTAGCCAATTGAGATAATTAGGTCCAGTTAAAACTTGTTTTTTGAGTATAGGAAATAACGGATTGCAAATCGAAGACATTGTCAAATTTGTACTGAAAATTAAAACAGATAAATGTTAATTACTATTTTAAAATATTTAGTAAGATATAAAGTATGGACTTTTACTTCATAAATGTTTACTCCAACTGTTTTGACATCTTTCACTACCCTCTATTGAAAAAGGGAAACTCCTTTCCTCAGTAGGTACGTAAGGTCCAATTAGTAAATTATGATCCCGAATAATATCAGCCAATCATAATTCCTCAAAAGTTGTTTCCAATTGCATCTCCATGCAACCCTCTACGTAAACTTTTGTCTCACGTTTGATTAGGACCCAATAATATGACGTCGTTCATCTTTACGTGTCAAGCCTTACCCATCGATGTTGAACCTTAATGGACGGTCGCCATGAGTTCCCTCAATAATATGAGCCGAAATCATGGGAGTTCCACGTAGTTCACATCACAATGTCAATGGATGTCACAGCTTTCCGGCGTCCATTCCATCCCTCCCCCCCCCCCAATAATATGAGCTGAGCCCCGAACACGGGTAGCGTTTATCATGTACTCATTGTCGATGGAAGACATGAAAATTAAAAACACCTTTATAATTCTCCTTTTCGGGCTTGATATTAATTTTAAATCTTATTCAAAATGAGGGTTTTTAATTTTGAAAGGTCTCATCATTAATTTTATTTTAAANGTTTACAAATAAATATCCATGGCAAATAGGGATACATCTCATGGGGTGCGAACGGGCCATAAACCAAGCCCACTTGAAAATTGATAATTATTACAATCATTCAACACAAAATATCCTAGCATATACCTAGCAAATTGGGCTTGGACTTCTGATCATCCTTCATGCATAATATCATATATCATACACCATCAATTAATTATCACAATAATCAATTGATCCAATATTATATATCTTGATCCAATCACTAACCGCCACGATTATAAATTAAATTAACAAATTATACAAACTCCTTTGTCTACTTTCTAATTAATTTATTTATAACCAAATTTCTTGTAAATCACCATTTATTATAAATAATTAAAGTCCAACTGTAACGTCTGCCTTTCCTTTGCTTAAAAAGTACTAGAAAATTTTTTTTTCTCACTCAATTTTCGGCCATGTGCATATATTACATAAAAATATTTACAAAATATATTGCTCCATTTTAAAAATAAACCAACCAACTAGTATTTGAAAAATCAAGTGAAATAGTTAAAACTTGAAATCGTCAATTGTTTTACCAACCTAAAAAGCAATAAACTTAAAGAGTATAATCCTCTCAAAAAACACTCAAAAGCAAGCATGAATAGTCTTAAAAATCTTTTAATGTAAATCGTAAGCATAAATCATAAGTGCAGAAAAACTAGAAGCGCTGGTCCTCGGGTTGTGTACACCGAAAGTCCAGCAAAATCAACCATCAAGGCCTCCCGTAACATTAACATCATCATTACCTGCATCCATCACACCTAGTGAGTCTAAAGACTCAACACACCATTATCTTGATATCAAATAATACGTATAAAACCACATGCAACAATGAAAATATTTTTTTGTAAAAATATCATTTTCATGACATGTATAACATGAACCTTAATCTTTTCTTTTTCCTCAAAACATAACATAAAACCTTTTATCATGATCATAACATTTTTCCTTATCCTTCATTGAATTCAGATCGTTAATTGTGACTTTCCTTAATCCTCAAAAAGTCGATGAATCCATCTACACGTAATCACAGTACTGGGTGGTAGGGGACATCAGCAACACTCTCACCGGTCAACTGAGCCCTGGCCTATCCTTATCGAATGGAAATACGATCGTCGGGGCTCTCTCTGGGCCTTCTCTCATAAATGGGCTCCCTCTAGGGCCTTCTCCCCTCACGATATCCCCACTCTTATCCTCTTATCCTCAATGGTGTCATGATAAATACGATCGTCGGGCTCCCACTGGTACCATAACCCTCACGATATCTCCAATAGAACATCATTATAGTCACAATTACTTCACTTCATTCAACGTTTTACATTTCCATCACTTTTAAAAATCATGCATAACATATCATTTTTATTTTTTGAAACCAAGCATGCGACATGTCTTTTAAATGTCAACCTTAAATCATAAAAATCAATGGACATTTAAAATCATAATTTAACATGTAAAAATTCATAAATATTTGAAATAATCATAATAGCATACACAACAGCTTTCAAAGCACGGCCATGACGTTTACTAATTTATAGGTGTAAAAAGACCGTTTTACCCCTAGACGTAAAATTTCACGTTTTTAACTTTTTCTTAATTCCATTGACTCTAATATGTCCCAAATAATTATTTAAGCCTACATAAATTTTCCTATATTTTTATTTAGCTTAAAAACGAAACTTTTTAATTTATCTTTAATTAATCGTTTTGACGGTGTTTTAATCCCGAAAAATCCTAAACTTTAATATAAAATTCCTAAATTCAAAACTTAGTCTTTTTATATTATTTTAGCCCTTGTGAACCACGACTCGACCCCCCCGTGAGCCGTGTTTCAATTATTTTAGTTTAGAAAACCCTAAAACGACCTACAACTGTCCCACCCGAGCCATGTCCCGATTTTGTCGAGTCACCCTCGAGCCACCTTGAGCCAAACCCTGACCAACACCCTTAGACACCCTACTGGACCTTAGGACCCCTAGGAAACAGCCCCAAACCAAAAACGTGACCCCCTTACCAATACCATGCAGTGGCCGAGAGATGCACTTTGTGTGTACTCTAGTTTTGTGGACTTAGCAACCTAGCCGACGCCCCAGCACCCGAGCCAACCTCTAGTGCACCTACCTAGGATCCTAAAGACTTGTCCTAGCCTAGCCTCTGAACTCTGGACCTCGCCCTTGCTTCTCTGCAAGCCGTGTAACCCCTGCACAGAAACTGCACAAGGCTCTTGGGTAGGAGTCCTTGTGTGCAAGGACTCCTCTCAGCCCTCTAACCCGAGTCATAGCTTGGCTAGGACTCTACCCTTGACTCTACCAAGCCCCTGGCCAGCCTTGAAACCAAGCCAAGGCCAGCCCTCCCCTTAACCATGAAACCCGATCCCATAAACCCTTGACAGAAAAAAACGATTCCAGCATGTTGCTTATTTCCTTCAACTTTGAGGTGTTTTAGGCGTGATTATGTGACTCTAAAACAGGTGTAAACCACTCTTGATCTTAACTTACCTCATGGCAGCCCCTTAACCAAATAATATACAAGTTAATTGAATCATAAGCCATGTTTTAACATCACATATGCTTGAAAAACGAAATATAATCAAGTGCTCCTTGTTTATTCATGAAAAACAATTCAAATATTTACTACGGTGTGAAAGACGAGAAAAGGAAGAAATATGGCATGCCTTTGCGTTTTATACGCACGAATTAACGTTGACGACGAAGAACGGGCAAGAACCTTGGCTTGTATTCCTTGTGCTTTCCTAGATATTTTCTCTTCAATATGTGGTGTGTGTTGTCGTGTATATGAGTGAGTTTTGGGAGAACAAAATTCTGAAAAGTGGCGCGCACTTCATGTAGGGTTTTTGGGTGTTTAATTTATTTTATATAGTTAATTATGTCCTAACAAGGCTTTAGGCCTATTAAGCATAAGTTTAGGCCCATTAGTCTTAATTAGGATTTCATTAAAATATTAAAATAGTTTTGGTAAAAATAAGCTTGTGAATTTAATAGTCGGGTTGTCAAAAAGTTCGTGTTTTTGTTAAAAATCCAACAACGATATAAATTACGTCCCGGCGTATAAAATCACCTCAAAACTCCTTATTTTCAAAAATATGAAAAAGCAACATTTATATTTTAAATAATCAAAAACAATTATTAAATAAAAACATTTTACGTTTTTCAGGCATCGGTCTCCGTTCTTCAATCGCAACTTGAATAATCCTAATAAATACGATTTTATGCATGATGATAATAAAATCCCATTTAACAATTAGTCATGTATGTCACATAATCAATTAAGCAATTAAAATCAATTAATTAGCCATTTTTCATATTTCCTACATTCGCTTGCGGTTGGATTACGTCGTCTTAGTTTTGGACCTTACACCAACTTCAATTATTTATTTCATGAGAAAATATGTACAAATTTTGTAAATTTAAACTTAAGGGCCCATAAAATCATTTTTCACCAAAAACATTTTGGCTCATTTAAATTTCACAAAATAAGTTAACCATCTAATAGCCCAACAACTTCAAGGTCCATGACACTTTGATATTCCAAAACACTTTTGAAAATCCTAGTCGTCATCGCCGTCACTGGAGCTCCGTCGCGGGATTCTGGCCAACATGCACAAAAAAAAAATTATTTGAAATAAGGGGCTGTTCGGGCAGCCCAAGCCCAAAAACCGCCCCAAACGGACTTTTATTTTTGCTGCAAAAAATTATCTCATGCGTTTAGAAATCGACATCAATATAATATCATGTATATGCTACACAAAATAGTAACCATAGGTCATGGTACCACTTGAAAAAAGATCGATTAAGGTGCCCGCTTGCGCAACGGAAGTTTCAAAAATATTTTTCTAGCAAGAAAATCGAGCACCCTAAACTATAGTGCATAGAAAATATACGAAAACACAAAATGACATTCATAGAGTGTTTTAGAAAATTACCTATTAATCATAAAAAAATTGATTATGGCTCCAACTTTGTTGTTAAACAACTAAGCTCTTCAATGGCAAGACAAATCTTCAAGCTTCCAAGAGCACACGTTGCTCAAAAATTAAGCCCACCACCAACAACGAAGATCCCCTCTAATTTTGTACTAGAAAAATTAGAGGATTTTTCTTTGGAGAAGAGAGTACAATCTTCAACAATTGAAAAAGTAAAATGAAGGAGAATGTGTCTTCAAAATTTCGGCCAAGGGGTTTTGCAAGGAGGAGAGAAGAAGACTTTCTTGGTTCTTGAAAAAGTGATAAAGTGCATGAGCATGCCATGCATTGTTTTATNGAGAAGAGAGTACAATCTTCAACAATTGAAAAAGTAAAATGAAGGAGAATGTGTCTTCAAAATTTCGGCCAAGGGGTTTTGCAAGGAGGAGAGAAAAAGACTTTCTTGGTGCTTGAAAAAGTGATAAAGTGCATGAGCATCTTCAACAATTGAAAAAGTAAAATGAAGGAGAATGTGTCTTCAAAATTTCGGCCAAGGGGTTTTGCAAGGAGGAGAGGAGAAGACTTTTTTGATGCTTGAAAAAGTGATAAAGTGCATGAGCATGCCATGCATTGTTTTATGAAAAAGTTGCTTCCAACCCTTCACCTCCCTTGCATGCTTTTCTATTTGGGTTTGTAACCATTACAAAGCCAATGGACTTTTATTTAAATATCTTAAACACATTTGAGACCATTAAAACTTTACTTGAATTTACTCAAGCCCACTAGTTAAATAATTATTTCTTATTGGGCTCTACAAGGCCCAATAGTGTTTAATTAATTCAACACTTGATTTAATTTAATTTAGTCTATAATAATGTTTATGAAAATTACATTCCCCATAATCTTCTTATAGAAGTCATACTTCTATTTTGTTTACGCTTATAAACTCCTTTATAAGTCGTTCAATACATTGAACTATTTTACTTCTAAACGGGAGCTAGAAAGTTAGCGCTGGTGTGGCCCTCAATGGTTCAATAATACAACTAGCTGTGGGTTCACATCTCAATGTGATTCGGGACTAAACATGTCCTTATACGAGCATACCCAGTTGCTTAATTCTTACTTATTAACTCCTTGATAATAAGAACGTCAGAACTCAAGTCTGATAGTACCCAACCAATCATGTTAAACGCCTAGCAGTATCGCTTACATGATTCCCTAGGTATCAAATGATAGTGCCTGCAAAAACTAATTTATTACGGTTAGCATACAGTACGGTCCCTTCAACTCATATATCCCGATCGATTCGACAACTATTGGTTTATCGAGAGCTGTCAAAGAATCGATACTATGTGTCATGTCGTAGTTGCATCGATGGTGTAATTTATGAAACCCCTTTCATAATTACCACCAACACTCTGATCAGATATTTCATACTACATACACATAGGATATCCATACCCGAAGGTAAGCGGTGAATCCCCGACTACAATGCATCGACTCCTATATGTTTCGACAGAATACCCAACCTTGTCACCTGATGACCCCATCAGAGTCTGTAAACAAGTCAAAGTGCAATGCTAGCATACAGAGTCTCAATGTTGTCCCGTGTCATAAGGACTAATGGTGTACAATCATAAAATAGGATGTTTCCACTCGATAAGTGAGAACCAGTTTGAAAGTCCTATATGGATGGAGGGTTGTTCAGTGCACTCTGCAAGGAGCACCTATGTGCATGCCCGGACATCACAATGTCCCCTACCAATGAAACATGGTACTCACATCGCAGATACTAGTCTCAAACTTAAGCGGCCTATATCCTTCTTATCGGCGGCTGAATCGACTAGGAAGTGTTTAGAATATACAGTATTCCAAATTTGAGTTTCATGATACTCATCATATGAACATCTCATATTCTTTCTACTATTTGTATATTCAAGGACTTTATCTATGCAACTAGTATGGATATATAGATAAAGATGTGCCAAAACAATAATTTCAAATATTATTAAAATAAAGATTGTTTATACATAGAGTTTCAATGTGAACACTAGGCCAGCACTTGGCTCGACGGGCACCTACTCTAACAAAATGTGGGGCCCCAAACCTCGCCACGTAATCATACAACATGTGACGTCATATGCNATTTATTACGGTTAGCGTACAGTACGGTCCCTTCAACTCATATATCCCGACCGATTCGACAACTATTGGTTTATCGAGAGCTGTCAAAGAATCGATACTATGTGTCACGTCGTAGTTGCATCAATGGTGTAATCTATGAAACCCCTTTCATAATTACCACCAACACTCTGATCAGAGATTTCATACTACATACACATAGGATATCCATACCCAAAGGTAAGCGGTGAATCCCCGACTACAATGCATCGACTCCTATATGTTTCGACAGAACACCCAAACTTGTCACCTGATGACCCCATCAGAGTCTGTAAACAAGTCAAAGTGCAAAGCTAGCATATAGAGTCTCAATGTTGTCCCGTGTCATAAGGACTAATGGTGTACAATCATAAAATAGGACGTTTCCACTCGATAAGTGAGAACCAGTTTGAAAGTCCTATATGGAGGGAGGGTTGTTCAGTGCACTCTACAAAGAGCACCTATGTGCATGCCCGGACATCACAACGTCCCCTACCAATGAAACATGGTACTCACATCGCAGATACTAGTCTCAAACTTAAGCGGCCTATATCCTTCTTAGCGGCGGCTGAATCGACTAGGAACTGTTTAGAATATACAGTATTCCAAATATGAGTTTCATGATACTCATCATATGAACATCTCATATTCTTTCTACTATTTGTATATTCAAGGACTTTATCTATGCAACTAGTATGGGTATATAGATACAGATGTGCCAAAACAATAATTTCAAATATTATTAAAATAAAGATTGTTTATACATAGAGTTTCAATGTGAACACTAGGCCAACACTTGGCTCGACGGGCACCTACTCTAACAAAATATGGGGCCCCAAACCTCGCCACGTAATCATACAACATGTCACGTCATATGCATAAAAATTTTCTTTTCAACGACGTAATAATATAANCAGAATCAATAACAATAGGTTCCATAATCTATGAAACCAAATCAATATCAGCATGCAAATGAAATCGAAATCATATCTTGACTCGACTCGACTCTAACTCTAGGGATCCCAGTGTGAATAAGACGTCACAGTCTGCCACCTACCCTCCCAATCGGGGTGACGGTACGTCTTATTCCTAGACTTCGATCATGTCTATATCGAATGTCTACAATCGGAGTCAATTCTCCTCCTATGCGTCGATATCACCGAACGTCTAGCTTGGCAAGTCTGCCAATGTCTTTCCTATCTTAAATGCTTGAATATAAATCTATAAACAAAGCATCAACATATAAAAAGATAACAATCTAGTATGTGATTTTGGGAAACTCAAATCAGATCTAATTCGAGTTATATCTCTCCGAATCAACATGAATTATACCTTTCTTGACGTAGTTTCGGTTTGAATAAGTCAAAGTCTCGTATTCTTGATATCGAATCTGTCAAACCCGATCTGAAATGACATATATACAATGCACCATATCAATCTTTAACTTCAAGCAATACATATACGGATTACTATCAAATCTCGATACAATTCGACGGCATAACGGCGAAATCTTGCGATACCGATCAAGTCAACAACAATCGATACTAAATCACAACTCATAATCAATATCATAAACATTTCAAACTCTGAAAATCTGCATACTTTCCACTCAAGACATGCTGGAATTTCATACAATTTGCATACGACATCCGATAATCGATCCGTTTACGGCGTTATGATCTCTAGCTACTCAAGAACATATATATCTGATAAAATCACAATTCCTCCAACATATATATCTCGAAACATGCTGGAAATGAACAATACTTACCTCCTTTTGAAGCTATTGAAGAGAGGAGCACGAATCTAGTCTCGGATCGAAAATCGGATGGTTAGATTCTTCAAAATCAAATGTCTAAGGAGAAATGAAGTTTGAAGGAATTGTTGTAATTTCTCTCTCACTTCCTNACAACATCACTCTCATACTACTGCAACGACAAAATCAACGATGCGTCGTACCCCAACTCTGGCGACAGCAATATCGTGCAACGAATAACATCCACGATACGTCGCACCCCTACTCCGACGACAGCAATATCGTTGAACGAATAACATCAACGTGACGTTTCCCAACAACAACTGCCAACAACATCAATAATAATAAACAACAACAAATATAATATCAAATCACCCAATTCCGGTTATTTACCATCGTTCAACACAATAGTATTTATCCATACTAAACAATAATAATGTATGCTCGTACGTCAACACGTACCTAATAATCGAGTATATATATATATCTGGCTATTTCTTTGATCCCGAGGCTTGTGATGTATCTAAATAATTCAACAACAATTATCAGATCATTGTCACCGTATCAACATAGACATAACAGCCTCAATATATAACATCAAATGTTCCAACAACAATGAATTCAACAAAATATAAAACTCGATTATAAATTCTTATCGTTCAACAACTAATATTCTGGTGTATTTAATTCACAATACTTGTGGGGACCCGGGCTCTAACTCGATTATCATTGGGATTAAATGGATCTTTGCTAGAAAATGTGGGTCAAAAATTTGCTTTTAACATAACACACATACATAAAATTTATTGCATTTCATTAAAAGCAAATACATGTCTCATTTCAGTTATACAATCAAACTAGTACTTAAAAGTATTAATACATGCCTAATACCACAACTAGTTATTCTGCTACGCCCGTGATCACCACGCTATCAACTCTCAATCATCCTCGTCTCGACCCTGATCCTGCCCCACCTGTTGTTATGCACACATACAGACACAACAACAGCNATGTGATGCTTTTTATTATTTTTGAAAATAAGGGATTTTGAGATGATTTTATACGCCGGGGCATAATTTTTATCGGTGTTGATTTTTCAACAAAAATGCGAATGTTTTAGCAACCCGACTAATAAATTCACAAACTTATTTAAGCAAAATTATTTTTAAAATTTTAATTAAACACTAATGGGCTTAATCTACATACTTAGTGGGCCTAAGCCTTATTAGTAGCTTAATTAAGTATTTAATATAGAAAACTCACCCCATACCCTACCATATGCACGCCCACTTCCCCAACAAATCTTAAACACTCCAAAACTCTCCCCCACAAGCAAGGAACAGAGACACACACCCTTAAATATTTTAAGAAGAAAACGTGAGCTTCAAGGGGAAAAAGTATCATGTTCTTCAAGGTTTCAAAGCCAAGGTCGATCGTGTCGCCGTTCTTCGCAATCGTCAATGTAACATCGTGCGTTAATTACGCCAAGGCACGCCATAATTCTTTCTTTTAAAAATCTATCACACCATAATATTTATTTGATCATGATTTGAAAGAAAACTTGACACACAATTTTATTTTCGTAACTATGTGCATATAGGTTTCAAACTTGTGTTATTTGATGCCAAAATCATGTTTTTATGTTTTAAAGGGAATTGCCATGAATTAAGATGATATAGGGCATGTTTTACACAAATTTAAGGGCCTAGAATCATGCAAAATATGCTGCACACACACAAGAACAGAAGATGGAACCATAGGAAACACACAAGAACAAGAACCGTAAGTTTGTGTAATTGGTTGTGGTTCATGTGGCTCGATCTCTAAGCATGGGGCAAGAGGGCTCGACCAGGTCTCGAGAGGGGCTAGTTCTGGACGAGGGCCAGGGTCAGGAAGGGTCCTAGCATGGCTAGGACCCCTGGTGCGCAGTTTTGGAGGAGTCTCATGCAGCAGGGACTTCTCTCGCTCGATCTGTGAAGATGACAGCAGCCAAGGGGTTCGCTGCTGGGGCTATGTGAGGGCTCGTTATCCTAATAACGATTTATTAACATGCAATCATGATTAATAATTAAACAGCGGAAAAGTGAGATAAAAATTTGCGTTTGGGCCTATAAAAATTTCGGCATGACCTTCGCATAAATAGGACATACCAGAAAATCAAATATTCAAAATACACAACATATGCCCTCAATAAACACAACAGCATAACATGTGCCAGCCCGACACAATCATGACATATACAAACCCAAAATATCATAGAGCCGACAAGGCTCGATAATACCATAATACAATCCTCCAAATATATACATATAGTATCTGGGAGACAGCAACACCATGCAGTACCTAAATACAACTGAACACACTCTCAAGGAGCTCTGGTACTTCCCGAGGCTTCCTCTCGAGTGCCTGAGGTCGAACCACATGTACCACATGTCATGTCCACACACAAAAGACACGACAGCCCCATCTCAGAGGTCAGAAACCCCAGTACGAGACATCAAGAAACCACGATATATGAAATAGAAATGCAATGATGCCATGCATGAATGCAATGCATGTATAGGTGCAAGATATCAGGAGTCAAACGATCGATATCAACAATCATACACATATGCTCGAGCTGGTCCACGACTCAGCGGACCGTGCCTGGGATATGGCTCAGCCTCGAAGCCAGCAACTACCTAAGCCAGACCGAATCAAGGTAGCCAAACATCTCCAGAACACCATATCATATCATATATATAACGGATCTCAACCGAAATATAATTGGATCTCAATAAAAGATAGACTCAATATGATATGTTCAATGGTATTGATGTGTCTAACTAAAATAAAATATGTGTGAACAAAAGAAATATTTTATTTTATTTTGCACATCAATTACCAACTGATAATATGCGATTCAGCATATAAAATCACATAAATCAACAAATAGCACATAAATCATACACATGATCATCAAATGTCTATGTCAGACATCGTGAAAATAACTGATCTTTACGTACCTCAACTAATTTACCAGTATCTTAAATCCTCAAGAAAGTTCTGGAAATACCAACTCTGACAAATCACCTGAATATTAATTTAAATGGTCTTATTATCATATAAAAATTCCACAACCATTTAAATTCAACTATTTAGACATTTTAAATTCCTAAAATTCCAATATTCGATTAAAATGCCTAAAATCAGTCATTTTTATTTTATCGTCGCAAAATATTCTTTTTAGCTTTGAAGGACGCTAAACTAATATTTAAGAGACTGCGATAAATTCTAGGTTCACCAGATTATACCTCCAACTCGCACAATTCCGGAACGTACAATAATCACCCAATAATTAATTAGTAAAGATACCATATTTGAGTCGAAATTAACTTAAATGCACATAGACAACAATTCGCACCGATACAGCTTGTACTTCCAATAACAGTGGCTAAACTCGAGCTTAAACCGAAGCGAACCGGCAACAAGCGGCAGCGCGCGGTGGTGTAGGGGCGAAGTTCGGCCGGAAAACAACAGTGAGAAGCGGCAGGGACTGAACTCGTCGGAAGAATGAGTTAACTAGCTGTGAAAAACATCTTAAGCTCAACTATAAGCAACCTACAACCAAAAACTATCGAATTCAGTCAAGAAATGGTTGGAAAATCGTCACCAACTCCGACGGCCGAAAATCGAAGTAGCAAAATACCTTGAAATATTGGTACCAAAATGTAACTCTCGTCAAGAGCTTTCCAACCATATATTTATTTGAATTTTTTGACGACCGGTGCGGCCACAATCGGCGGTCAAAGCGGCAACGGTGGTTTGGAGTTTTGAAAATCAAGTTTACGGGTTGTAGGAGAGAAAAGGTGCAAATCGGTGATGATGATGGTTATCTTTTATATAAATATAAATAAATATATATATGTGTGTGTTTATCTTTCCTTTTTTTAGGTTCGAAATTTGACCCGATCTATTTTATTTCAAATCTCATATGCTATAAAATTTAAATATGCATTTTCATATCGTCTATAATATGTAAACACACTATTTAATTATTTGACTTACTTATTTTACATTCCTCAATGTAAAATAATTAATCTTAATTATCGCCAAATAACATATAATTAAAATCGGGTCATTACATTTCTCCCCCTCTAACAAAAGATTTCGTCCTCGAAATCGAAACACACAACACATCTTATATACAATCTAGTCACACATCTACCACTGATAGTACATAGGAAAGTCAGAGTACATGGAATAATTTGTGACAGTTTCAAACAAGTGAGGCCCTTCTTGTTGCATTTTAGCCTCCAGTTCTCATGTAGCCTCTTCAGTCCCATGTCTACTCCATTGTACCATAACCAGCGGAATCGTCTTATTTCGAAGTTGCTTATCCTTTCGATTAAGAATCTGTATAGGAAATTCAACATAGCTAAGAGAACTGTCCAACTCCACATCTTCGGGTCTCAGAACATGAGATGGATCGGGCTCATACTTCCGTAGCATAGATACATGAAACACATCATGTATAGCAGACAAACTCTGCGGCAAGTCCAATCTATAAGCCAATAAGCCGATCCTCTCAACAATAGTATACGGCCCAATATAACGTGGAGCTAACTTCCCTTTTCGCCCAAATCTCATTGTGCCACGGAACGGTGACACTTTCAAGAAAACTTGATCGCCAACCAGAAATTCTAAGGGCCTACGTCTTTTATTTGCGTAGCTAGCTTGACGATCCTGAGATGCTTTCATTCTTTTTCTAATCAAATTAATCTTTTCATTCATTTTTTCAACAAACTCAGGTTGTACCAATGGTTTTTCTCCAACTTCATTCCAACATACGGGCGATCGACACCTTCTACCATACAAAGCTTCGAATGGTGCCATCCCAATAGTTGTTTGAAAACTATTATTGTAGGAGAATTCAACCAATGGTAAAGATTCTTTCCAGTTTCCACCAAAATCCATGACCACTGATCGTAACATATCCTCCAAAGTTTGTATAGTCCTCTCTGTCTGACCATCTGTTTGTGGATGATAAGTTGTACTCATTGCCAACTTAGTATCCAAAGCATTCTGAAGACTACTCCAAAACTTGGAAGCAAATCTAGGATCTCGGTCAGATACAATAGATACTGGAACTCCATGCAATCGAATAACATTATCCACATATAATCGTGCCATTTTATTATAATCATAAGTACGATCGTATGGAATAAAGTGTGCTGATTTGGACAATCTATCGACTATCACCCAGATAGCATCACAACCTCTATTCGATCTGGGCAAGTGAGTCACGAAATCCATTGCAATATGTTCCCGGTTCCATTGGGGTATTTTTAACTCTATAACATACCTCCAGGTTTCATTCTCTCGGCTTTAACCTGCTGGCATGTCAAACATTTCACTACAAATTCTGAAATATCTCTCTTCATCGCATCCCACCAGAAATATGGCTTCAATATGTGGTACATTCTATGAGTACCGGGATGAACACTATGACGGCTACAATGTGCCTCTTGAAGCAATGTTTCTCTCAATCCTGTGACATTTGGTACCACTAACCTGTTATTCATTCGTAAACAACCATCTGATGAGATATTGTATTTATCTGGGTTACCAGACAAAACCAAGTCTTTCGATTTCTGAACCTGTGGATCATTCTTTTGAGCTTTCTTGATCTTTGAAATAGTTTTCGGCTCAAATTGCAAAGCAGGAACAATAAAATGATTGCCTTTCGGCTGAAAAGTCCAACCAGAAGTACATAAATCATCATAATTCTGCGAGACATGGATAGATGGTATCATAACATCCTGATACTTCCGACTTAATGAATCTGCAACCTGATTCATTCTTCCTGGCCGATACTGTATTTCACAGTCAAAATCCTTCAGTAAATCTAACCATCGTCTCTGCCTCATATTAAGTTCTGATTGAGTAAACAGATATTTCAAACTCTTATGATCTGAGTAGATACTAAACTGTTCACCATATAAATAATGTCGTCAAAATTTTAAAGCAAAAACAATGGCTGCTAGTTCAAGATCATGAACAGGATATCGGGATTCATGTGTTTTCAATTGCCTTGAGGCATAGGCAATAACTTTTTCATGTTGCATTAAAACACATCCCAAACCTCTTGATGATTCATCAGTACAAACCACAAATCCACCTGACCCAGATGGCAATGCCAACACTGGTGCTGTTGTCAGCTTCTCTTTCAATGTAAGAAAACTCTTTTCACATTCATCTGACCAAATAAATCTTGCATCTTTCTTGGTCAGTTGGGTAATAGGTCGAGCAATCTGATAAAATCCTTCAATGAATCGTCTATAATAGCCGGCCAATCCCATAAAACTTCGAATCTCCGGTATATTGGTTGGTCTAGCCCAATTCAAGACTGCTTCAACTTTACTCGGATCTACCGATATTCCTTGGGCTGATATCACATGACCCAAAAATATCACGCTATCCATCCAAAATTCACAATTCGACAACTTAGCATACAATTGAGAATCTCGAAGTGTTTGAAGAACCAAGCGTAAATGCTCCTTATGTTCCCGCTTTGATTTCGAATACACCAGTATATCGTCAATAAAGACAATAACAAATTTATGCAGAAAATTTCTGAATACTCTATTCATCGGATCCATAAACACTGCTAATGCATTTGTTAAACCAAACGGCATTACTAGAAATTCATAATGCCCATATCTAGTTCTAAAAGCTGTTTTCGGAACATCTTCTTCTCTAACCCGAAGTTGATGGTATCCTGATCGAAGATCAATCTTTGAATAAACAGAATTTCCTTGAAGCTGATCAAACGAGTCATCAATTCTAGGTAGAGGGTATTTATTTTTAACAGTGACTCGATTGAGCTGCCGATAATCAATGCACATTCTCATGGAACCATCTTTCTTCTTTACAAATAGTACCGGTGCTCCCCAGGGTGACATACTAGGGCGTCTATAACCTTTTTCGAGTAAATCCTGTAACTGCTCTTTCAATTCTTTCAGTTCTGCAGGAGCCATTCTGTACGGCGCTCTAGAGATCGGCGTAGTACCCGGCATCAATTCGATGTTAAAATCAATTTCTCTCTGCGGTGGAAACCCTGGTATTTCTTCAGGAAAGACATCGGGGAATTCTTTCGCTACTGGGATATCAGATAATTTCGGTTCTTTCTTTGTAGCATCCACAGCATAAATCATATATCCCTCATTTCCTAAAGATAATAATCTGAACATTTCCATCGCTGAGACTAACGGTATCTTATCCTGTGATCCTCGACCATAAAAATTCCATTTGCTACCATAGTATGGCCTAAATCATACTACACCATGAAAACAATCTACAGTGGCTCGATAACTAGACAGTGTGTCCATACCAATGATACAATCTAAATCATGCATCGGTAATACAATCAAGTTTGTGATCATAATGCTATCATCGAAATCTACACACAGTCTAATACAATTTGCCCAGATGGAATAAATCGACCAGCTCGCATAGACACAAATACAGTTTCATGAAATGGTGTAGTCCAAAGTTCATATTCATCAACCTAATCAGATGCAATGAATGAATGAGATGCCCCAGTATCAAATACAACTCGCGCAATATGATCGTAAATAAGGCAAGTACCTGCGATCACCTCGCCTAGAGCCTCTCTAGCCTGATCCTTGGTCAAAGCATATACTCGGGCTTGTTGGGGACCCGGAAAAGATTGTGGCACATTACCCCTGACCTGTGGGTAACTAGATTGCTGATAGGACGGTGCAGGAGCAAATGGTCACTGAGATGAGCCACCTGGAAAACTACCTCTGGCATAAGGCAACTGCTGTGACTGCATCTGTCCCTGTGCACGGCTCGGACAAACTCTGGCATAATGCCCTGGCTGCCCACAATTATGACATGATCCCTATACTCCGCTACACTGCGCAGTAGGGTGTCTACCCCCACATCGATCACAGAAATTCATGGGGTACTGTCCACTTGTCGCACTTTGTGAACTGCTCGAACTAGAGGAACTGGACTGATATTTCTTTTTAAATTGTTTTCCTTTTGGTCTGAATTGTTTTTGTTTTTGTTTTTGGTATGACTGTTGAGATGGAAAAGATGGTGTACCTGCTGAAAAATAGGAACCACCACTAGGCATTGGTGGAGCCTGTGGTTGTTTTCCTCGTCTCAACCCCGCATCAATTCCAATCGCCTTGTCTACAGCTTCTGCATAAGTTGTAGGCTACCCAGCCATAACCATAGCATGTATTTGAAAGTCCAGTCCTTCCAAAAATTTTGAAATTTTTCTTTTTTCACTGACAGTCACATGTGGTACATAAGTGAGAAGAGCAGAAAGTTGTCGAGCATATTCTTCAACAGACATATTGCCCTGCACTAGTCGATAAATTCTGATTCTCTGCTGAGTAGTAGGATGGTGGAGCATATTCTTGGAGAAATTTAGCACGAAACACCTCCCAAGTGATCTGACTACCTGTTTGTTGCAGTCCATTGGTAGTAGCCTCCCACCAACGCTGTGCACGATCCCGTAGTTGGAGAACTGCCATAGTTAACCTTCTATCATAATCATAATGTACGGTGTTGAACAGAAATTCTTTTTGCTTCAACCATCCTTCTGCTCGATCACTTGCTTCATTCCGAAAGAATTTCGCAGGATGCATGTTCTGAAATCGAGCTACAGCCAATTCCATTTCATCAACTCTGTGCACCAACTGTTCTACCTCAACATCAGCTTTATTGGCTCCCTCTGCAGCAGGACGACCGCGCCTGATTTTTTCAATCTTTTCGACCTTGGTTCCGTAGGAGCAAGTCAGAAAGATTAAGAAATAGAACCATCTGATTTAATTCGTTCTCAATAGCCATGAAATGATCATCTTANTTGCCCCAGACTCCTGAGCCACTTCTTTTCCTTTCCTTTTATTTCCTCTAGTTGCCATTCTACAAAATTTAAAGTTAAATTCCCAAAGTATTCAATAACCTCAATATAATCCAAAGCACCGAAATAAAACTCCAATGTACAGTTTACATGTCATATCCCTAAGATACTAACATGTAATTCACACCGGACAAGAGCAAGTAATTTCAAATAATCAAACGCATGCGCACAAATTTCTTGTGCCTAAACTCGAGCGTACTAACTCTAGTACGAGCGTATCCCAAATTTTTCATAATTTCATAAAGCTTAAAATTATGCGTTTCAATTAACTCGTTAATTAGCGTTTCGTGCTGGGATTAAATTCCGAATAAATCCAAAACTCGTTATTTTGATCCCAAATTTTAAACATAACATTTTTAAAATTTATCTTACCCTTCCAAACAACGAGCCACACCCGGGGACCCATGGATTCAATTTTAGTCTTATTATTTTTGTTTTTGACACATATTCGAACACACCGAGCCAATCTCTCAAATTACTCGAGCCACGCCCAAGCCACCTTGAACCAAAACCTAGCGAACCCACCTACGGACCTTACTGACCAAGCCCAGCCTGAAAGACCAGACCTGGACCGCTCAAAATACTCCTGAACAGAAGGCCCATTTGCATGTGTGTGTGCGTGTAGGGTGTTCTTGATGTATTGGGTTCTCTAGTTGCCTAGGACTCTACCAGCCATCTAACCATAGACCACCCATGACCCTAACCTTCCTTGGACCACGCCCAGACCAACCCAGCCCCTGGAACCCAAGCACGAAGCCTCTGAACTCAGAAGACACAAGCTGCGCGAGATGTGCTTCTTCACGTTTACAGCTTCTTCCCTCGAGCCAGTTGTGACCTAGCCGCACCAGCCCCTAGCCTGACCCCTGCCCATGACCGTTGGACCCTGATGGACCTACTCTAAGCCACCTAGCCTGTAATGACCCGATTTAATTATATGTTATTTGGCGATAATTAAGATTAATTATTTTACATTGAGGAATGTAAAATAAGTAAATCAAATAATTAAATAGTGTGTTTACATATTATAGACGAGATAAAAATGCATATTTAAATTTTATAGCATATGAGATTTGAAATAAAATAGACCGGATCAATTTTCGAACCTAAAAGAAGAAAA
>NC_133317.1:15882169-15945871 GCF_012295235.1 Primulina huaijiensis | reverse complement strand
TCCGGAATTGTGCGAGTTGGAGGTATAATCTGGTGAACCTAGAATTTATCGCAGTCGCTTAAATATTAGTTTAGTGTCCTTCAAAGATAAAAAGAATATTTTGCGACGATAAAAAAAAAATGACTGATTTTAGGCATTTTAATCGAATATTGGAATTTTAAGAATTTAAAATGTCTAAATAGTTGAATTTAAATAGTTGTGGAATTTTTATATGATAATAAGACCATTTAAATTAATATTCAGGTGATTTGTCTGAGTTGGCATTTCCAGGACTTTCTTGAGGATTTAAGATACTAGTAAATTAGTTGATGTACGTTGAGATCAGTTATTTTCACGATGTCTGACAGAGACATCTGATGATCCTGTGTATGATTTATGTGCTATTTGTTGATTTATGTGATTTTATATGCTGACTCGCATATTATCAGTTGGTAATTGATGTGAAAAATAAAATAAAATATTTCTTTTGTTCACACACATTTTATTTTAGTTAGACACATCAATACCACTAAACATATCATATTGAGCCTATCTGTTATTGAGATCCAATTATATTTCGGTTGAGATCCGTTATATATATGATATGATATGGTGTTCTGGAGATGTTTGGCTACCTTGATTCGGTCCGGCTTAGGTAGTTGCTGGCTTCGAGGCTGGGCCTTATCCCAGGCACGGTCCGCTGAGTCGTGGACCAGCTCGAGCATATATGTATGATTGTTGATATCGATCGTTTGACTCCTGATATCTTGCACCTATACATGCATTGCATTCATGCATGGCATCATTGCATTTCTATGTCATATATCGTGGTTTCTTGATATCTCGTACTGGGGTTTCTGACCCACGAGAGGGGGCTGTCGTGTCTTTTGTGTGTGGACATGACAAGTGGTACATGTGGTTCGACCTCAGGCGCTCGAGAGGAAGCCTCAGGAAGTACCAGATCTCCTTGAGAGTGTGTTCAGTTGTATTTAGGTACTGCGTGGTGTTGCTGTCTCCCAAATACTATATATATATATATTTGGAGAATTGTATTATGGTATTATCGAGCCTTGTCGGCTCTATGATATTTTGGGTTTGTCTATGTCACGATTGTGTCTGGCTGGCACATGTTATGCTGTTGTGTTTATTGAGGGCATATGTTGTGTATTTTGAGTATTTGATTTTCTGGTATGTCCTATTTATGCGAAGGTCATGCCGAAATTTTTATAGGCCCAAACGCAAATTTTTAACTCACTTTTTTCCGCTGATTACTGATTAATCATGATTGCATGTTAATAAATCATTATTAGGATAACGAGCCCTCACAGTTGGTATCATTTAAGCTTAAATATTTATTATAAGTCTAAGTTTTTAATTTGGGATTTTTATATTAAGGTTTGTTTTAAATCGGGATTAAAACGCATTAATACGTCACATTTAAAGATTAATTTAAAAGTCCTCGATTTAAGATAAATAAAAATATGAGAAAATTCATGTAGGCTTAATTAATTATTTAGGTCATGCTAGAGTCAATGAAATTAAGAAAAAGTCAAAAACAGGAAATTTTACGTCCAGTGATAAAACGGTTTTTTTACACCTAGAAATTAGTAAACGTCATGGCAGTGCCCTGAATGCTTTTTTATGTACTAATATGATTATTTTCTATAGTTATGGATGTTTATGGAATTTTATATGTTAAAATTATATTTTAAACGTTTATGAAATTTTATATGTTAAAATGATATTTTAAATGTTTAAGGAATTTTATATGTTTATGATTTAATATGTCAAAATGTTATTTTAAATGTTTTGATGTTAAAATGATTATTTGTAAATGTTTATGAAATGTTCATGATTAAATTATGATTTTTAAATGTCCATGGAATTTTTTATGATTTAAGGAAGACATTTTAATGACATGTTGCATGCTTGGTTTCAAAAACAAAATTATATGTCATGCATGATTTTTATAAAGTAATGAGAATGTAAACATTGAAAGAAGTGAAGTAATTGTGACTAATTCGATAATGTTGGATATTTCGTGAGAGTGAAGGTCCCAGTGGGAGCCCGACGATCGTATTTTCATTATTACGAATATGAGGTAACGGTATGAGGTAAAGGTAATAATAGAAATATCGTGAGGGGAAAAGGCCCAGAGGGAGCCCATTTATGGGAAAAGGCCCTAGAAGGAATCCCGACGATCGTATTTCTATTCGAAAGAGGATAGGCCAGCGCCCAGTTGACCGGTGAGAGTGTTGCTGGTGTCCCCGCCGCCCAGTGCTATGGTTTCATGTAGATGGATCCATCGACTTTTTAAGGTTTAAGGAAAGTCACAATTAACGATCTGAATTCAACAAAGGAAAAAGAAAAGGAAAAGAAAAAAGGAAAAATGTTTATGATCATGAAAAATGCTTTATGTTATGTCATGTTGAGGAAAAAGAGGAAAGTTAAGGTTTATGTTCGCACGTCATGAAAATTTTTATGTTTAAAGTTGATACATCATTATGAAAATGTATTTATTTAAAGTTCATGCATCATAAAAAGGTTTACGGAAATGTTCATGTTTGATGTTTATGCATATTCATGAAAACGATATTTTAAGTACAAGTATTTTTCACTGTTGCTTGTGATTTTATATGTATTACTTGTTATCAAGAATATGACGTGTTGAGTCTTTAAACTCAATAGGTGTGAATAATGCATGTGATTATGATAATAATGTATATGGAGGTCTTGATGGTTGACTTGACTGAACTGAAGGTGCACATAACCTGATAACCGACGCTAGCTTTCCGCAATTATGTTTATGATTTATGTTAAAGATTTTTACGACTTTTTATTTATGTTTTTGATTGATTTTGAGAGATTATAGTATTGGCTGTATTTCTCAAATATATAGTTGGTTGTTTTATTTTAAAATGATGTCCAAAATATTTTATGTAATTTTTGTGGTTCGGCCGATGCTTGGGAGGTAATAAAAAAAAATTTCTAGCACGTTTTAAGGTAAAGAATGGCAGACGTTTCAGTTGATATCAGAGCAAAGGTCCTGTAAAGGGTTGTGCCACCATCAGCGCCGGAAAGATCAGTCGTCAAGCCTCAATCTGTCAGTTTAAATGCTTTACATGCTTTTATGATGTTACTTGCATAAGTACATGAATTATATGCTCACGTCACATGTTTAATAGCTTTATGATAATATATGATTTATATGCTTTAGAATTTTTATATATGATACGATATGAAATAAGAAATTATTTTATTTCAACGTATGTTGGTTTTGTGGTGGAATTGGACTATATTGATTTTTTTTGGGTTTTAGTATTGAAGTTTTACTTTTTGGGCTATAAGTTAATCATGAATATTATGAATGCTTTGGGACACGTAGATTTTCTAAGAAAATATTTATGATTCATGGTTACTAGTTGAATTAATTTTTGAAAATTAGACGTAATGAATAATGATTTAAGGATTTGCAACAATTTGGGAGTAAGAAAATGTATAAATTGAGATTTTAATTTTTGATGAAAGGTAAGATTAATTATAGGAATTGATTTTTGTGTGAATAAGTTTAAATTATTGAAATTTATGTTATGGGAAACCCGTAGAAGGAAATTAAGAATGCCAAAAACATATGAGATAATGGTAGGAATTTTTGAAATTTTTGGACCAATGTGATATTTTTGGGAAAATTAAGAATTTATTTTGCAATTATTAATGAATTTGGGGACTAGTTTAGCAATAAGCGATAATTTGATGGTTTAATTGGTAGGAATTTTCGATGATTTGGGCTTGTAAGAATATTTGGAACCTTAGGATATCTTGGTTATAGTGTTATAAGGAATATTAAGCAAGGTTTTTAAGGATGAATCAATAATAAGCTCGAAAATCTAGACGTTAGCGGATGCGTTTGGGATTTTAATGTTGAAATATGATAAGTTGATGAATATTTTGGGTATAAAATAAGGAAAGTAATATGCGATAAGTATGGTCATCCATTTTTTAATATGAGAATTGTAAGAAAAAATTGAAATTCGAAGTTATAATAGTAATAAGCCCTAAGTCATTATGGGTCTTTTTAAGTGCGATTTGCAAATAATGATCTAGAAGGAAAATTTAATTGTGATCAAGGAGACGTAAGGACATTCTAGAACTTAAGTTTTATCATAGTAGCGCAGCGGAAGCATGGATTTTTGGGATACTAGAACTAAGTCTAAACTTTGGGTTATTAAGGATAAGCGAATTTCGAGAACGAAATTCAATTTAAGGGGGGAAGATTGTAACGCCCCGAAAATTTAAAGGTCCACGCAAACCACATGCATGCAATTATTAAATTATCTTGTATTTTAATTACTGGTTTTAATTGCATAAATTAATTATGTTGTGCATATTTATATGTTTAAAATATATTTTCTACATGGTTGCATCAAAATGTATTTTTAAAAGTTATTCGAGTTACGATTGAGGAACGGATACCGAGGACTGAAAAATAGGAAATGTTTTATTGGATAATTGTTTTTAATTATTTAAAATATGGGTGATGATTTTTATTATTTTTGAAAATAATGGGTTTTGAGATGATTTTATACGCCGGGACATAATTTTTATCGGTGTTGATTTTTCAACAAAAATGCGAATGTTTTAGCAACCCGACTAATAAATTCACAAACTTATTTAAGCAAAATTATTTTTAAAATTTTAATTAAACACTAATGGGTTTAATCTACATACTTAGTGGGCCTAAGCCTTATTAGTAGCTTAATTAAGTTATAGAAAACTCACCCCATACCCTACCATATGCACGCCCACTTCCCCAACAAATCTTAAACACTCCAAAACTCTCCCCCACAAGCAAGGTACACGGCACACACACCCCTAAATATTTTAAGAAGAAAACGTGAGCTTCAAGGGAAAAAAGTATCAAGTTCTTCAAGGTTTCAAAGCCAAGGTCGATCGTGTCGCCGTTCTTCGCAATCGTCAACGTAACATCGTGCGTTAATTACGCAAAGCGCGCCATAATTCTTTCTTTCAAACATCTATCACACCATAATATTTATTTGATCATGATTTGAAAGAAAACATGACACACAATTTTATTTTCGTAACTATGTGCATATAGGTTTCAAACTTGTGTTATTTGATGCCAAAATCATGTTTTTATGTTGTAAAAGGGGCTGCCATGAATTAGGATGATATAGGGCATGTTTTACACGAATTTAAGGGCCTAGAATCATGCACAATATGCTGCACACACACAAGAACAGAAGCTGGAACCGAAGGAAACACACAAGAAAAAGAACCGTAAGTTTGTGTAATTGGTTGTGGTTCATGTGGCTCTATCTCTAAGCATGGGGCAAGAGGGCTCGACCAGGTCTCGAGAGAGGCTAGTTCTGGATGAGGGTCAGGGTCAGGAAGGGTCCTTGTGCGCAGCCTTGGAGGAGTCCCATGCAACAGGGACTCCTCTCGCGCGATCTGTGAAGATGACATCAGCCAAGGGGGCTCGCTGCTAGGGCTAGGTTGCTCAGGCTAGGTCCATCAGAGTCCAAGGGTCATGGGCAGGGGTCGGGCTAGGGGCTGGTATGGCTAGGTCGCAGATGGCTCGAGGGAAGAAGCTGTAAACGTGAAGAAGCACATCTCGCGCAGCTTGTGTCTTCTGAGTTCAGAGACTTCGTGCTTGGGCTCCAGGGGTTGGGTTGGTCTGGGCTTGGTCTGAGCATGGTCCAGGGAAGGTTAGGGTCATGGGTGGTCGGTGGTTAGATGGCTGGTAGAGTCCTAGGCAACTAGGGAACCCAATACATCAAGATCACCCTACACGCACACACACATGCGAATGGGCCTTCTGTTCATGAGTATTTTGAGCGATCCAGGTCTGGTCTTTCGGGCTGGGATTGGTCAGTAGGGTCCGTAGGTGGGTTGGCTAGGTTTTGGTTCGAGGTGGCTCGGGCGTGGCTCGAGTAATTTAAGAGATGGCTCGATGTGTTTGAATATGTGTCAAAAACAAAAATAATAAGACTAAAATTGAATCCATGTGTCCCTGGGTGTGGCTCGTGATTTGGAAGGGTAGGATAAATCTTAAAAATGTTATGTTTAAAATTTGGGATCAAAATAACGAGTTTTGGATTTATTCGTAATTTAATCGCCGCACGAAACGCTAATTAACGAGTTAATTGAAACGCATAGTTTTAAGCTTTATAAAATTATGAAAAATTATATTTAAGCTTAAATAATTATTATAAGTCTAAGTTGATAATTTGGGAATTTTATATTAAGGTTTGTTTTAATTCGAGATTAAAACGCATTAATACGTCACATTTAAAGATTAATTTAAAAGTCCTCGATTTAAGCTAAATAAAAATATGAGAAAATTCATGTATGCTTAATTAATTATTTGGGTCATGTTAGAGTCAATGAAATTAAGAAAAAGTCAAAAACAGAAAAATTTACGTCCAGTGGTAAAACGATCTTTTTACACCTAGAAATTAGTAAACGTCATGGCAGTGCCCTGAATGCTGTTTTATGTGCTAATATGATTGTTTTCTACAGTTATAGATGTTTATGGAATTTTATATGTTAAAATGATATTTTAAACGTTTATGAAAAATGATTATTTGTAAATGTTTATGAAATGTTCATGGAATTTTATATGAATATGATTTAATATGTAAAAATGTTATTTTAAATGTTTTGAGGTTAAAATGATTATTTGTAAATGTTTATGAAATGTTCATGATTAAATTATGATTTTTAAATGTCCATGAATTTTTTTTAAGATTTAAGGAAGACATTTAAAAGACATGTTGCATGCTTGGTTTCAAAAACAAAATTATATGTCATGCATGATTTTTATAAAGTAATGAGAATGTAAACGTTGAAGAAGTGAAGTAATTGTGACTAATTCGATAATTTTGGAGATTTCATGAGGGTGACTGTCCCAGTGGGAGCCCGACGATCGTATTTCTATTATTACGAATATTAGGTTACGGTATGAGGTAACGGTAATAATGGAAATATCGTGAGGGGAAAAAGCCCCAGAGGGAGCCCAATTATGGGAAAAGGCCCTAGAAGGAATCACGACGATCGTATTTCTATTCGAAAGAGGATAGGTCAGGGCCCAGTTGACCGGTGAGAGTGTTGCTGGTGTCCCCGCCACCCAGTGCTATGGTTTCATGTAGATGGATCCATCGACTTTTTAAGGTTTAAGGAAAGTCACAATTAACGATCTGAATTCAACAAAGGAAAAAGAAAAGGAAAAAGGAAAAATATTTATGATCATGAAAAATGCTTTATATTATGTCATGTTGAGGAAAAAGGAAAAAGTTAAGGTTTATGTTCGCATGTCATGAAAATTTTTATGTTTAAAGTTGATACATCATTATGAAAATGTTTTTATTTGAAGTTCATCCATCATAAAAAGGTTTACGAAAATGTTCATGTTTGAAGTTTATGCATTTTCATGAAAACGATATTTTAAGTACAAGTATTTTTCACGGTTGCTTGTGGTTTTATATGTATTACTTGTTATCAAGAATGTGACGTGTTGAGTTTTTAGACTCACTAGGTGTGATTGATGCTGGTAATTATGATAATAATGTATATGGAGGTCTTGATGGTTGACTTGACTGGACTGAAGGTGCACATAACCTGATGACCGACGCTAGCTTTCCGCAATTATGTTTATGATTTATGTTAAAGATTTTTACGACTTTTTATTTATGTTTTTTAATGATTTTGAGAGATTATAGTATGGGCTGTATTTCTCAATTATATAGTTGGTTGTTTTATTTTAAAATGATGTCCAAAATTTTTTATGTAATTTTTGTGGTTCGGCCGATGCTTGGGAGGTAATAAAAAAAATTTCTAGCACGTTTTAAGGTAACGAATGGCAGACGTTTCAGTTGGTATCAGAGCAAAAGTCATGTAAAGGGTTGTGCCACCATCAGCGCCGGAAAGATCAGTCTTCAAGCCTTAATCTGTAAGTTTAAATGCTTTACATGCTTTTATGATGTTACTTGCATAAGAACATGAATTATATGCTCACGTCACATGTTTAATAGCTTTATGATAATATATGATTTATATGTTTTAGAATTTTTATATATGATACGATATGAAATAAGAAATTATTTTATTTCAACGTATGTTGATTTTGTGGTGGAATTGGACTAGGTTGATTTTTTTTTGGGTTCTAGTATTGACGTTTTATTTTTTGGGCTATAAATTAATCATGAATATTATGAATGTTTTGGGACACGTAGATTTTCTAAGAAAATATTTATGATTCATGGTTACTAGTTGAATTAATTTTTGGAAATTAGACGTAATGAATAATGATTTAAGGATTTGCAACGACTTGGGAGTAAGAAAATGTATAAATTGGGATTTTAATTTTCGATTAAAGGTAAGATTGGTTATAGGAATTGATTTTTGGGTAAATAAGTTTAAATTATCGAAATTTATGTTATGGAAAACCCGTAGAAGGAAATTAAGAATGCAAAAAACATATGGGATAATGGTAGAAATTTTCGAAATTTTTGGACCAATGTGATATTTTTGGGAAAATTAAGAATTTATTTTGCAATTACTAATGAATTTTGGGACTAGTTTAGAAATAAGCGATAATTTGATGGTTTAATTGGTAGGAATTTTCGATGATTTGGGCTTGTTAGAATATTTGGAACGTTAGGATATCTTGGTTATAGTATTATAAGGAATATTAAGCAAGGATTTTTAAGAATGAATCAATAATAAGCTCGAAAATCTAGACGTTAGCGGATGCGTTTGGGATTTTAAGGTTGAAATATGATAAGTTGATGAATATTTTGGGTATAAAATAAGGAAAGTAATATGCGATAAGTATGGTCATCCATCTTTTAATATGAGAATTGTAAGAAAAAATTGAAATTTGAAGTTATAATAGTAATAAGCACTAAGTCATTATGGGTCTTTTTAAGTGCGATTTGCAAATAATGATCTAGAAGGAAAATTTAATTGTGATCAAGGAGACGTAAGGACATTCTAGAACTTAAGTTTTATCATAGTAGCGCAGCGGAAGCATGGATTTTTGGGATACTAGAACTAAGTCTAAACTATTGGTTATTAAGGATAAGCGAATTTCGAGAACGAAATTCAATTTAAGGGGGGAAGATTGTAACGCCCCGAAAATTTAAAGGTCCACGCAAACCACATGCATGCAATTATTAAATTATCTTGTATTTTAATTACTGGTTTTAATTGCATAAATTAATTATGTTGTGCATATTTATATGTTTAAAATATATTTTCTACATGGTTGCATCAAAATGTATTTTTAAAAGTTATTCGAGTTACGATTGAGGAACGGATACCGAGGACTGAAAAATAGGAAATGTTTTATTGGATAATTGTTTTTAATTATTTAAAATATGGGTGATGATTTTTATTATTTTTGAAAATAATGGGTTTTGAGATGATTTTATACGCCGGGGCATAATTTTTATCGGTGTTGATTTTTCAACAAAAATGCGAATGTTTTAGCAACCCGACTAATAAATTCACAAACTTATTTAAGCAAAATTATTTTTAAAATTTTAATTAAACACTAATGGACTTAATCTACATACTTAGTGGGCCTAAGCCTTATTAGTAGCTTAATTAAGTTATAGAAAACTCACCCCATACCCTACCATATGCACGCCCACTTCCCCAACAAATCTTAAACACTCCAAAACTCTCCCCCACAAGCAAGGTACACGGCACACACACCCCTAAATATTTTAAGAAGAAAACGTGAGCTTCAAGGGNTTGGTTGTGGTTCATGTGGCTCTATCTCTAAGCATGGGGCAAGAGGGCTCGACCAGGTCTCGAGAGAGGCTAGTTCTGGATGAGGGTCAGGGTCAGGAAGGGTCCTTGTGCGCAGCCTTGGAGGAGTCCCATGCAACAGGGACTCCTCTCGCGCGATCTGTGAAGATGACATCAGCCAAGGGGGCTCGCTGCTAGGGCTAGGTTGCTCAGGCTAGGTCCATCAGAGTCCAAGGGTCATGGGCAGGGGTCGGGCTAGGGGCTGGTATGGCTAGGTCGCAGATGGCTCGAGGGAAGAAGCTGTAAACGTGAAGAAGCACATCTCGCGCAGCTTGTGTCTTCTGAGTTCAGAGGCTTCGTGCTTGGGTTCCAGGGCCTGGGTTGGTCTGGGCTTGGTCTGGGCGTGGTCCAGGGAAGGTTAGGGTCATGGGTGGTCGGTGGTTAGATGGCTGGTAGAGTCCTAGGCAACTAAGGAACCCAATACATCAAGAACACCCTACACGCACACACACATGCAAATGGGCCTTCTGTTCAGGAGGATTTTAAGCAGTCCAAGGCTGGTATTTCGGGCTGGGCTTGGTCAGTTAGGGTCCGTAGGTGTGTTGGCTAGGTTTTGGTTCAAGGTGGCTCGGGCGTGGCTCGAGTAATTTGAAAGATGGCTCGGTGTGTTCGAATATGTGTCAAAAACAAAAATAATAATACTAAAATTGAATCCATGGGTCCCCGGGTGTGGCTCGTTGTTTGGAAGGGTAGGATAAATCTTAAAAATGTTATTTTTAAAATTTGGGATCAAAATAACGAGTTTTGGATTTATTCGGAATTTAATCGCCGTACAAAACGCTAATGAACGAGTTAATTGAAACGCATAGTTTTAAACTTTATAAAATTATGAAAAATTATATTTAAACTTAAATAATTATTATAAGTCTAAGTTTTTAATTAGGGAATTTTATAATAAGGTTTGTTTTAATTCGTGATTAAAACGCATTAATACGTCACATTTAAATATTAATTTAAAAGTCCTCGATTTAAGCTAAATAAAAATATGAAAAAATTCCTGTAGGCTTAATTAATTATTTGGGTCATGTTAGAGTCAATGAAATTAAGAAAAAGTCAAAAACATGAAATTTTACGTCCAGTGGTAAAACGATCTTTTTACACCTAGAAATTAGTAAACGTCATGGCAGTGCCCGGAATGCAGATTTATGTGCTAATATGATTATTTTCTATAGTTATGGATGTTTATGAAATTTTATATGTTAAAATGATATTTTAAACGTTTATGAAATTTTTTATGTTAAAATGATATTTTAAATGTTTAGGGAATTTTATATGTTTATGATTTAATATGTCAAAATGTTATTTTAAATGTTTTGAGGTTAAAATGATTATTTGTAAATATTTATGAAATGTTCATGATTAAATTATGATTTTTAAATGTCCATGGATTTTTTTTATGATTTAAAGAAGACATTTAAATGACATGTTGCATACTTGGTTTCAAAAACAAAATTATATGTCATGCATGATTTTTATAAAGTAATGAGAATGTAAACGTTGAAAGAAGTGAAGTAATTGTGACTAATTAGATAATGTTGGAGATTTCGTGAGGGTGACAGTCGCAGTGGGAGCCCGACGATCGTATTTCCATTATTACGAATATGAGGTAACGGTATGTGGTAACGGTATGAGGTAACGATAATAATGGAAATATCGTGAGGGGAAAAAGCCCCAGAGGGAGCCCATTTATGGGAAAAGGCCCTAGAAGGAACCCCGACGATCGTATTTCTATTCGAAAGAGGATAGGCCAGGGCCCAGTTGACCGGTGAGAGTGTTGCTGGTGTCCCCGACGCCCAGTGCTATGGTTTCATGTAGATGGATCCATCGACTTTTTAAGGTTTAAGGAAAGTCACAATTAACGATCTGAATTCAACAAAGGAAAAAGAAAAGGAAAAGAAAAAAGGAAAAATGTTTATGATCCTGAAAAATGCTTTATGTTATGTCATGTTGAGGAAAAAGAAGAAAGTTAAGGTTTATGTTCGCACGTCATGAAAATTTTTATGTTTAAAGTTGATACATCATTATGAAAATGTATTTATTTAAAGTTCATGCATCATAAAAAGGTTTACGAAAATGTTCATGTTTGAAGTTTATGCATCTTCATGAAAACGGTATTTTAAGTACAAGTATTTTTCACTGTTGCTTGTGGTTTTATACGTATACTTGTTATCAAGAATATGACGTGTTGAGTCTTTAGACTCACTAGGTGTGATTGATGCAGGTGATTATGATAATAATGTATATGGAGGTAATGATGGTTGACTTGATTGGACTGAAGGTGCACATAACCCGATGACCGACGCTTCTAGTTTTTCCGCAGTTACGTTTATGATTCATGGTTTATGTTAAAGATTTTAAGACTATTTATTTATGCTTTTGAGAGATTTTTGAGAGGTTTAGTATAGGCTATACTTTTCAAATTTATTGCTTTTGAGGTTTGGTAAAACAGGCGACGATTTCATTTTTATGATTATCTCATTGATTTTTGAAATACTAGTGGTTGAGGTTTTATTTTAGCGGGTAAAATTATTTTCTTGTGTTAAATGTCATGGCCGAAAATTGAGTGTAAAAAAAAAATTTCCAGTATATTTTTAAGAAAAAGAAAGGCAAACGTTTCAGTAAAGATATGAGAAAAATCCTACATCCGACAATAAAATAAACCAGCGTATAAAATGCTTGTATCCTCTCAAAACATGAAATCATACAAGTGCGGAAAAATCATAGGTCCTTGGGTCGTGTCGCCCACCAGGTCCGCTGACTCAGAGTCCAGCACCTCCAGTCTCCTCGACATCGAACTCACGTGCATCACACACGCCTAGTGAGTCTAAAGACTCAACACACCTGTACCAGGAATAACAAATACATATACGGGCATACAGCAATGAAAAGTATCATACTCAACATATCCTTCATGGACTTAAAAACATAACGTAAACGCGTCGTGTAAAATCTTAACGTGTCAAATCATGTCATCATATACGTATACATTTTCATTTAGTTGAATTCACTTCATTAGTTTTAACTTTCGTATCAGCTCTATCGATGGATCTATCTACGTAAAACCGGGGTACCAGGCGGCGGGGGACATCAGCGACAGTATTACTCGTCCACTGAGCCCGGCCTTAGCTCATCCTATCTGATATCATCGTATACATATACATCGTCAGTCACAACAAAATCTCATCTTTCAAAAATATCATATTCCCCACTTAATAAAACATGCATATACGTAACAATTTCCTTAAAACCAAGCATGCAACGAATTTATCATAATTGCATAAAAATCGTAAACATGATGCATAAATATTTAAAATATCATGAATTTGTGCTCAGGGCGCTGCCAAGACCAAAATCTCATCCCTGGTGCAAAATCATTTCACTCCTGGACTTCTAAAATTGACCCAAAGCTTACCGAACTCCTTAAAATGTCCTAAAACATTTTTAAAAGTGTTTCTAGACGTAAACTCGAGCTAAAATAAGAACTTAACCGATTCGTTTTAAAACTTGGATCGAGGTCCTGGTTTTAACCCGCATCGACCCGAAATTCAACCGAAATTTTCCCAACTTTTTCCCATATTTTAGAAACACTTAAAAGATCCTAAAATACTAAAATTGGACCTAAAACGTTATGGCTGAAAGTTCCAGAAAAATAACCAAGTCTCGGCCCTTCCCTATTAGCCTAACCGACGGCACCAGCTATGGGTCTGCCGCCCCTAAACTGGCCTAGGACCTCTCTGGAACCCATGAACACACGGCTGCTCACCCATGCAAGCCGTAGCCTCACCCCGAAGGACAAACTTCTGAAACACACAAGTCGAGCTTCCTATCTTCGCTAGGCTCAAGCGATCTTGCCGTCAACTTTGGCACAGTTTGAGCCAGTCCTTACCCCAACTCAGACCCATCAAGGTCTGGTCCAGGGCTGGAAAAGGCCCTCACGCGGCCAGAACCACGGAAACCCGATCGAGCGCTCCCCTCGCACAAACCACCAACTACGATCGACCCTCACAACACACTGGTCTCGACCAAGATTCCATCTCCCATAACTAAGCCCCATAGAACACAACCTGCACAGCCCCCAACAACACAATACAGCCGCCCCTTGCACAAACACAGAAAGAAAATGTGAGTGACAACCGAAAGAATGTAAGAACGCTAGAGAAATCGTAAACCATGCATACCCACGTTTGGATCGAGAGTTTCACAAATAAATAAACATATTACAGCATGTATATATCGTGTATGGTGCGTAAAGAATGATACGAATGCGTGCCTTGATGATTGTTATAGGAAAAACGATCGAGGAACCACAGCCCTGGAGATAGCTTTTTTCTTGAAGTGAAGAAATGGTACCACTGATACCTGGGCGGCTACTGAAACTAAATTAGGTTTAGTGGGAGCTTAGGGAAATACTTAGGTGCTAAATATAAGGTTTAAGATTAAATAAATGGGCCCTAAATGTTAATCAAAAGTTTAAAAAAATATATTTAAGCCCAATAAGCTTAAAAACTGGCCCATTAAATCTAAACACACTCCCAAAAAATATTTCGTTTTAGAAAGATTTTGAAAATATTAGCCGAAACCTCAAAACGTCCTCATATTCGATAAAATTTGCGTACCGATGAAAATAAAATCCTACGGGTAAATACCCCAATCAAATCACATTTTCGAAAAATACACTTAAAACGTTTTAAATTATTTTATAAAAATAAATCGTGGAATAAAATAATTTTCCTGAAAATTCTCCGGTCTCCGTTCCTCGTTCGAGCGTGAAATACACCAAGAAACCCTAACGCATGAACTTTTAAAATTTCGTGAATTAAATCCTATCATGCATGAATTATGCATAAAATGCAATAAAATAATTAAGTTTATATTTAAAAATAAAAATCCTAGATTGCATGCAGTCAGGTTACGTGAATTAAATTCCTAGACCTTACACAACTATTAAAATCTCTAATTATAATAAATTGGAAATAATTCAAAACAACACCAGTATAATCTTCTTTTCTTCGTTCAAATTATACATTATTTAATAATCTTCAATTTCTGTATGATTTAACAATTTATCAGATTTATTTCATAAATAGACAAATTTCAAATATCATCAAAACTATAAAATTTATACCTCAAATCGAAAACCTCGTGTCAACGATTCCAGAACTGAAGTCGGTTCGTCGATTGAATAAACCGATAAATCACAAGATCGAAAAGAAAATTCAAAACTGTCTCCTCACTTTTCTCTCACTCTCGCCTCACCTCTCTTTTCAACTAACATATGATGCGGTGAAATTGAATTTCAATCAATTCCATCGCCTCACTTTTTTTTTATTTTATTAAATATTATATTATATTAATAAAATAATATAATAAAATATATTTAACATTTCCAACGCCGATATATCCATTTGGACAGTCAAACGATCAAATTTTCCACAACTCAAAACATGAAACTTCTATATCTTTGAGTGTTATATGTTATGTCCAAATTTCAAATTATTTGGACTTCATATGACCGAAATACGTCATATTTTATTCTTTAAAAATCATTACTTATTTAGTAATTTCATATTACTAAATCAACAACTTGTGATATTTACTTCAGACATTACACTCCAGCAGGTTACCAAAGATATCACTTCTTTATTTCTCCTAGTAGATCAATTGAAGAAGGACAGAGTGACAGTCTGTAGAACCCGTAAATCAGATTACGTATAAGTCATGCATAATTCTAGTATTTAAATTAAAATGATTTTATTTCATGAGTATTTAAATTCTTTTCTTTAAATTTAATTATTTTATGCAGTAGTTTAATTACTACCTTTTTAGTTAAATAAGTGAGGTCGGACTGGAGTTGGAGTAATGAGATAAATTTTAATAATGAGAAAATATTCCTAGACTTAATTTGAGATAAAGAATAAGTTATTTTAATGAAAAAAGAAGTTTAAGGAATTATTTAATTAATTGGAGATAAGTAGTAAATAAATTCCTTTTTGTCCAAGAATTTAATTAAAAGCTTAAATTAAAATATGTGACCAATTGAGATAAGATAATATAGGTTTATTTTATTTAAGAAATTGTAATTTAACATGTTGGTAATCTAATTTAAAGATTTGGCCATGCATGCAAGATAATGCATATCCTAAACTAATTTATTAATTCACTAAAATACATAATTAGTGTTTAAAACTTTAAGGAGATAAAATTCAATAATTAAACAATTTTTCCCTCCATTTATTTTGTAGAATTTCGGCCATGCCATCAAGGCCCGGTGAGTTTGTTCTATATACCGATGCTTCGAAGCTCGGTCTTGGCGCAGTATTGATGCAGCATGGGAAGGTGATAGCATATGCTTCTCGTCAGTTGAAGACTCGTGAGAAGAATTACCCTACCCATGACCTAGAGTTGGCAGCCGTTGTATTTGCTTTGAAGATCTGAAGGTATTATTTGTCCGGAGAGAAGTGCCAGATCTTTACCGACCACAAGAGCCTCAAGTACTTCTTTACGCAGAAAGNTCGTTGTATTTGCTTTGAAGACCTGGAGGTATTATTTGTACGGAGAGAAGTGCCAGATCTTTACCGACCACAAGAGCCTCAAGTACTTCTTTACGCAGAAAGAGCTGAATATGCGTCAGAGGCGTTGGTTGGAGCTTGTGAAAGACTAGGATTGTGACATTAGCTACCACCCGGGTAAAGCTAATGTAGTTGCGGATTCACTGAGCAGGAAAATTGCAGTGATGGCCCATTTGACGATCCAGAGACCTCTTCAGTCTGAGTTGCAGAGGTTTGATCTAGAGACTTATCCTCGAGGTAGAGTTCCCCGTCTATCTACCTTGACTATCCAGTCTTCTCTCATTGACCGTATTCGCAGTGGTTAGTCAGCAGATGAGCAATTGGCAAAGTGGAAGCAGAGAGATGAGGCNGGTCTGAGATGCAGAGGTTTGATCTAGAGACTTATCCTCGAGGTAGAGTTCCCCGTCTATCTACCTTGACTATCCAGTCTTCTCTCATTGACCGTATTCGCAGTGGTTAGTCAGCAGATGAGCAATTGGCAAAGTGGAAGCAGAGAGATGAGGCCAAGGGCAGTGGTTTGTATTCAGTTAGTGACGGTATTGTGAGATACCGAGACAGGACATAGGTTCCTAGCAGTGATTCCATTCGAGCGGATATTCTATCAGAGGCCCATATGTCACCGTACTCTATTCACCCTGGGAGTACGAAGATGTACAAAGATCTGCAGTTATTATATTGGTGGCCAGGAATGAAGAAGGACATCAAACGTTTTGTATCCGAGTCCCTAACTTGTCAGTTAGTGAAGGCAGAGCATCAGAGACCTGCAGGTTTGCTCAAGCCTCTTCCTATTCCCGAGTGGAAGTGGGAGAATGTTACCATGGACTTCGTGACCGGTTTACCGAAGTCAATCAGAGGATCAAATGCTATCATGGTGATTGTTGATCGTCTTACCAAATCAGCGCACTTCTTGCCTATTAAGACGACTTTCACCATGGTTCAGTATGCAGAGTTGTATATCCGGGAGATATTCCGACTTCATGGCATTCCAGTTTCGATTTTATCTGACAGAGACCCCAGATTCACTTCCTCATTTTGGAAAAGTTTGCATTCGATGATGGGTACGAAGTTGATGTTCAGCACAGGTTTCCACCCTCAGACCGATGGGCAGTCAAAGCGAGTCATTCAGATTTTGGAGGATCTTCTCCGTGCTTGTGTTATCGATTTCTCCGGGAGTTGGGAGTTGAACTTGCCATTAGTGGAGTTCACCTTTAACAACAGCTTTCAGTCATCTATAGGAATGGCTCCGTATAAAGCATTATATGGTCGCAAGTGTAGATCTCCTGTTCATTGGGATGAGGTAGGAGAGATAGCCGAGTTGGGTCCAGAGATTATTCAGCAGACTGTCAATATAGTAGCCCAGATCCATGACAAGATGAGGACTGCTCAGAGTCGACAGAAGAGTTATGCGGACCAGCGGAGGAGAGATTTAGAGTTCGCCGTGGGCGACCATGTCTTTGTGAAAGTGGCACCTATGAAGGGTGTCATGCGATTTGGGAAGAAAGGGAAGCTCAGTCCGAGATTCATTGGACCATTTGAGATCCTTGACAGAGTTGGGACTCTAGCTTATCGTGTTGCTCTTCCGTCGAATCTGGCCGGAGTACATAATGTGTTCCACGTCTCTATGTTGAGGAAGTATATGGCAAATCCTTCGCATGTCCTAAACTTTGAGCCGTTGCAGCTTACCCCGAACCTATCTTATGAAGAGAGACCAGTGCAGATCTTAGACAGGCAGGAGAAGAAGCTTCGGAACAAGCTGGTTAAGAGAGTGAAAGTCAAATGGCTTAACCATTCAGAGGAGGAAGCTACGTAGGAGTCTGAGCCAGAGATGAGGAGTCGGTATCCCGAGATATTTGGTGAGTTTTAATTTCGAGGACGAAATTTCTTTTAATGGGGGAAGGGTTGTAGAACCCGTAAATCAGACTACGTATAAGCCATGCATAATTCTAGTATTTAATTTAAAATTATTTTATTTCATGGGTATTTAAATTCTTTTCTTTAAATTTAATTATTTTATGTAGTAGTTTAATTACTACTTTTTTAGTTAAATAAGTGAGGCCGGACTGGAGTTGGAGTAATGAGATAAATTTTAATAATGAGAAAATATTCCTAGACTTAATTTGAGATAAAGAATAAATTATTTTAATGAAAAAGGAAGTTTAAGGAATTATTTAATTAATTGGAGATAAGTAGTAAATAAATTCCTTTTTGTCCAAGAATTTAATTAAAAGCCTAAATTAAAATATGTGACCAATTGAGATAAGATAATCTAGGCTTATTTTATTTAAGAAATTTTAATTTAACATGTTGGTAATTTAATTTAAAGATTTGCCCATGCATGCAAGATAATGCCTATCCTAAACTAATTTATTAATTCACTAAAATACATAATTAGTGTTTAAAAATTTAATGAGAAAAAATTCAATAATTAAACAATTTTTCCCTCCATTTATTTTGTAGAATTTCGGCCACCTTAAGGATTTGGATTAAATAAGTTGACAACTCACTATTTTTGAATCCATTCCATATCCATTCTTGGTAGATAATCCCTTCATTTTTAATCAACAATAATTAATGATTTAAGCAATATCCCACCCCATTTTATTAAGCATAATTTCGGCCACCTTGATAAAAGATTTAAAAATATTTGGCAACTCTCCATCCTTAATTCATTTCCTTATCTCTTCATGGTAGATAATTCCCTAAATTTTATTCACCACTAATTAATATTTAAGCAATATTTCTACCATGTTTATCTAGCAATATTTCCCTTCTTTTTAAGTGATAAAAAATAGGCCACCCCCTATCTTAAAAGATTTAATTTTTGTTTAACAACTCATCTTTTATTATTCTTCCCCTTAATCTTTTCCAGATAGATATCTTTCCCAACTTTTAAATCACCAACAATCAAATAATTAAGCACTTTTCCCTACCTTATTTTTTATTGAAATTTTCGGCCACCCCTTGAGGAGATTTGAAAATATTGTCAACTCTCCACCTTTAATTCTTTCCTTAATCCTTTCATGGCATAGATAATCCTCTCATTTTAAATCCTCATAAATTAATAATTAAGCAATATTCTCACCCCAATTATCTAATAAAAATCGGCCACTCTTGTTGAGATTTAATGTTGATTGCCAACTCACCACCTTGATTCATCTCCCTACTCTTTACTTGGTAGATAATCCCCTCCTTTTTAATCTCCACTAATTATCAATTTAAGCAATATTCTCCCATGATTTGGTAGACTAAAATTCTGCAAACACCTCTCCCATATCCCTCTCAAATCCCTTGATATCACACCCCATTTTCTTATCTCTCAAACTCTAGGATAGAAAGATTTGATTTGCCATTTAAACTCTCCATTTAATTAGTAAACTCCCTTCATTTCCTAGCCACTCTCCCTCACCCTTATTCTCAAAAATTCTGAGCATTTCAGCAAGAAAAAAACGTGAGTGCTCTAGGAAAAACAAGAGAGAAAGTGAGAAAAGAAAAGAACTCTGTCTCCTCCGCGCAGCGTCGTTGTGTTGTTTGTTTTTCTTTCAAAACAAACCAAGGCATGTATATGTTATTTCGTTCACTCTTCAATCAAGTCATATTAATATTTTAAAACATTTCATGTGCATGATTTAGAAGGCAAAAACCGAAATATTGTGAACCATTTTCGAAAACATGAGTGCAGATTTTTGTGGTTTCTCTTATACCTCACGGTTTGCTTCTTTTTGTGAGTACAGGTGGTTGGCTCGACCCTAGGCTCCCAAGGCGGCATCTATACATGTACTAGGACACGTTAGGATCATATTGGTCCATTCGTTCAAGCCCCATACCCGCTGGAAATTCATAAATGACAGCAACACTTCCATTGTGTCATATTGAGTCTCGAAAATTCTGTGTTGCCATCAAGGGTGATGTTCTTGATATTGGCTGCCCTAGGGGCCTATAGCCATGGTTAGAACATTCCCCTATCATGTCTAAGACGTGACAAAGTCGCCTCTTTCAGGCTTGGTCCATGGCGGAATCGGTTTTAAAACAAAAAGAAAGAACAGCACCTCCCCTTCGACCCCTTTTAAAAATTCTGCATGTGTCTTTCGAGTTTGGCGGCATGGTGTGGATCTTGGTTGGCCTCTGACCCTTAGACATGGTTCATACCATACCCCTCGATGTCTAGATTGTGCCATGGTCAAGCAAATGGCCAGTGGAACGACGCGGGACAGCAAAGGAAACAAAACACACCCCACGCACGCAAGGGTGCACTCGGGTGGACGTTCGGTTGGTTAAGGGGATGATTCGAATTGTGGTTGGCCTTGGGCCCTTAGCCATGGTTCCAACCTTCCCTTAGGATGTTGGCAAGAGGTTTTGGTTGGTGGTTCAAGCCCCAATGGCCGGTAGCCTCGAAAACGACGCAAGGAAACGCAAGCATGCTCCTGTATTTTTGGACAGCAAGTCGGTGCTTCGGTTCAAAGGCTCGTTTGAGTTCTTGGTTAGCTTTTAGCCTATGGCCTTGGACTGGACAGTGCCTCATTGAGTTAAAAAGGTCTAGTTTTTGGCCGTTTGTGATTCGGATCATTTTAGAGGTCGTACGAGAATTTACGGTGCAATGTGCCAAAGTGACTCTCGAAAGAGCGTTTCACGTTTTTGGCCTCCATTCACTAAATTTCGAGTACTGTAAATTTAGGAGCATTATTTCATCATTTTTAAGAGTATTTTAATCATGACTAAATGTTGGTTCGGTGTTGGTTCGGGTTGGCTCGGAGTCATGATTAAATACTAAGTCAGTAGGCGTAATTGTCTCGTTTTTGGATTCAATTACAAAATTTGGTCAAGAAAAATCAATTGCATATTTTTCATGTTAGATTTAAGTCGCAGCGAGCCTGGGAACGATCCAACCCATTTGTTAAAATTAATACAGGACATTTAATTACGTTATTTAATTATATTACGTGCATAAAAATAGAAATTATTCATTTTTGAGATTTATGTGATATTGTTTGTGGCCATTGTACTATTGTGAGATTATTACTTCACCCGGTCGCCAGTTACCGGTCAGTTCAGTTTTGTACCACCCAGTATACTGTGGCATTAGTCTGATCAGACGATTAGTATTTCACCCGGTCGTCAGTTACCGGTCCCGGTCGTCAGTTACCGGTCAGTTCAGTTCAGTTCAGTGCAGTTCATGGGGCCACTTGCGTAGAACATAATCTCAACAAAATTATCATCCAGGCTATTTTATTACAGAGCTCTATTGNTAGAAATTATTCATTTTTGAGATTTATGTGATATTGTTTGTGGCCATTGTACTATTGTGGGATTATTACTTCACCCGGTCGCCAGTTACCGGTCAGTTCAGTTTTGTACCACCCAGTATACTGTGGCATTAGTCTGATCAGACGATTAGTATTTCACCCGATCGTCAGTTACCGGTCCCGGTAGTCAGTTACCGGTCAGTTCAGTGCAGTTCATGGGGCCACTTGCGTAGAACATGATCTCAACAAAATTATCATCCAGACTATTTTATTACAGAGCTCTATTGGGCTAACAGTTCACTTATGATTTTCAGTTCAGTTATGCACATATTTATAATTATACATGATAAGATATTTACAGTTCAGTTATGCAAGTACTATAAATCCTGATAACATGATATTTTCACTTCTCATGTCATTTTATTATTATCTATTTACTTGTTATTTACGATATATGCATGCTGAGTCTTTAGACTCACTAGACTTGATTGTTGTAGGTACTGATGATGTCGGAACTGAGGGCGAGGACCAGTGAGCCAGCTCGAGTCGACAGTAGTGGGACCCAAGGACCTTATTTACCAGTTTATTTATTATTTTTGCGAAAACTCATTTTATTACCATGAATTATTTTAAGCTGTCGTTTTGAAGCATTATTTACTTCCGCTGCTATTTTTGAACATTAAACTTTATTTATCAGTTTATTTATGAATGAGGCATTTTATTTAATTAAAGAGAAAATTTTTAAATTTTTTCGTAAATTTTCAAGCACGAATTTAGAGGCCTCTACACAGTCCCAGCTCTTTTCCAAACTCAGGACATGTTTATCAATCGGAATGATTTCATACAGATAAGCATGACAAATAGAATGGATTTGATGCTGGAAAAAATGCTCAATGATATATCCCAAGTCACTTCTGAAATCCGTATTTTATCTAATAAAGTTGGTGGTGTTGAAAAAAAGGGTGAAGAAGAGCAGCAACTATCCAAGAAGGGACCAAATCAACCAACTTATAAAAGAGCTAAGAAATAAAGATCAGTTAGAAAACAGTCTCTATTCATTTATTTGGCAGATTATCATATTAGGCGACATTCTTCATTCTTTTATTTAATTCTTTCATTCTTTGTACGAATCTGTACAGTGAAATATTATTTGCAAATAAAAGTGTAATGTCCGAAAAACCAACCTACGTAAACCACATGCATGCAAAATTGTTTTAGTTCCTTAATTGTTTTATTTAATTGCTTTTAAATGCTTGCATGATATTTATTATATGATTAAATGTATGATTGCATGATTAAATGATAATATGACATGATTTCATGAAATTAAGGATTTTACCCGAATATTCGATAATAGGCAGGGAAAGGAGACCGGGGACGACAAAGACAAGAATATATATTTTTATTTAATTAACAGCAAGGCTTCCTAATATGATTTAAAAATGATTTAATTTTTCTAAAAATGTTGGAGTTCGAATTGATTTATGAGTCGAGATCGATTTTTTCCCGAGAATCCGGTTTTGGACAAACAAAGAGTTTTAAAAGATCAAAAATATTATTTTATGGAAACTAATTTTATAAACTTTTTTATTTTAATTAATTAAGTTTTATTGGGCAAAATTTAATTATTTAATTAGGCTCAATTATCCTTAAGCTTGCAAGCCCAAAACCAAAGCCCATTATCATGTTAATTTATTTATAAATTAGTGTCCTAAGTCTTTCCTGTAGAGGCCTCTAAATTTGTGCTTTAAAATTTGCGGAAAAATTTAAAAATTTTCTTTTTCATTAATTAAAATGACTCCTTCATAAATAAACTGATAAAATAAAGTTTTATGTTCAAAATAGCAGCGGAAGTAAATGTTTGTTTGCAAAATAATAATTTAAAATAATCCAACAACGAGAAAAATGTTTGAGCCTAAAAATAGTAAATGCTAAAAATGAGATCCTCGGGTTCCACTACTGCCGACCCAAGCTAGCTCACTGGTACCCGCCCTCGGTCCCGAAATCATCAGTACCTACAACAATCAATTCTAGTGAGTCTAAAGACTCAGCATGCATATATCGTAAATAACAAGTAATAATAATAAAATCGCATACGAAGGAAAATATCATGTCATGATTAATTGTAATGCGTGCATCACTGAACTGAAATCGCATCATGAATAATTAATATTACATGCATAACTGAACTGAACTGAACTGAAAGTAGTAAGTGGAATGTTTGCTCCGTAGAGCCCTGTCATAAAATAACGTGTAATAATTTTCTGTTGAGATTATGTTATACGCAAGTGGCCCCCTGAACTGCACTGAACTGACCGTTAACTGACGATCGGGTGAAATAATGTACGTCTGATCAGACTAATGCCACATTATACTAGGTGGGACTGGTAAGTAGCCACCGGGATGAACTGAACCGGTAAGTGACCACCGGGTGAAGTAATAATAACAGCGAAGTGGCCCCAAGCAATATCACATAAATCTCAAAATGAATATTTTACATTTTGCACGTAATATAATTAAATACAAAAATTAAATATCCTGTATAAATTTTACCATAAGGGTTGGACCGTTCCAAGGCTCGCTGCGACCTAATTATGTCATGAAAAATATGCAAATGATTTACTTGACCAAACTTTGTAATTGAATTCAAAAACGAGACAATTACGCCCACTGACTTAGTATTTAATCATGACTCCGAGCCAATCCGAACCAACACCGAATCAATGTTTAGTCATGATTAAAATACTCTTAAAAATGATGAAATAATGCTCCTAAATTTATAGTACTCGAAATTTAGTGAATAGAGGCCAAAAACGTGAAACGCTCTTTCGAGAGTCACTTTGGCACATTGCACCGTAAATTCTCGTACGACCTCTAAAATGATCCGACTCACAAACGGCCAAAAACATGACCTTTTTAACTTGATGAGGCACTTTCCAGTACAAGGCCATATGCTAAAAGCGAACCAAGATTCCAAAACTCACCTCTGAACCGCAGCACCCATGCTGTCAAAAATTACAGCAGCATGCTTGCGTTTCCTTTGCATTGTTTGCGAGGCTACTAGCCATTGGAGCTTGAACCACCAACCAGAGCCTCTTCCCAACATCCTAAGGGTTGGTTTGAACCATGGCTTAGGGCCCTAGGCCAGCCACAATCCAACCCACAACCAAAATGGTTCGAAGCTCCCACCCGAGAACGCATGTACACGCGTGGGGAGGGTTGCTTCATTTGCTGTCCCATGTCATTCCAGTGGCCATTTGATTGACCATGGCATGATCTAGACAACAAGGAGTATGGTATGAACCGTGGCTAATGGCTAAGGAGCCAACCAAGATCCACACCAACACCCAAAACCGAACACACACTACACATGCAGAAATGAAGGTGCGAAGGGGCTGTTGTGTATTGTTTGTTTTAAAACCGATGGTACCATGAACCAAGCCATGAAAGGGCTTCTTGGTCATGTCCTAGACATGCTAGGAAAGGGTTAAAACCATGATTACAGGCCCAAGAGCCAACCAAGATTCGAACCATCCTTAGACAAACCAAAACCAGAATTTTCGAAACTCATTTCTGCACTATGGGGGGTTTGCTGTCATTTCTGAGTTTCCAGCGGGTATGGGGCTTGAACGACTGGACCAATATGATCCTAAGATGTCCTAGTACATGTCTAAATGCAGCCTTGTGAGCCTGGACCCGAGCCAACCACCTGTAATAGCAGAAACAAGCCAAACCCGTGAGGTAGCAAAGGAAACCGAAAATCTGCATGTTCATTTTCTGAAAAAAGGTTGATGTGTTTCGGTTTTTGCTTAATAAAATCATGAGTATGATGTGTTAAAATACTAATGTGGCTTGATTGAAGAGTGAAAGAAAATATATACATGCCTTGAATTGTTTGAAACGAAAACAAATCAATTACGACGACACGGCGCGGAGGAGACGGAGTGCTTCGCTTTCCTTTCTACTAGTTTTTTTTTCCTCTCTTCTTTTCTCCTTGCTTCCTCACGTTTTTCCCTCTCTCAAATGTTCTGAAATTCGGTGATAATGGTGGGGAGGGAGTATAGGAAGATAATTGGGAGGTTGCAAGATAAATGGAAGGGAATAATTCTTGCTATCCTTGAATTTGAGAGATAAGGAAAGGAGAATGATATCAAAGATTTTGAGGTTGATTTACTAGGGTGATGGCCAAAAATATCATTGCAAATAAGGGTAGAAAATTGTTTAATTGTTTAATTATTGAGGATTAAAAGTTGAGGGATTATTTACAAAAAAATGGATAAGGAAAGGAATCAAGGAAATGAGTTGTCACATTTTTTTTCTTTTAAATCTCCCAATAGTGATTTTCGAAATCTTCAAATAAAATTTGAGGGTAGGGAATTGCTTAATTAATAATTTTCATTGATTAAAAGGTGAGAGATTCATCTCCAGGAAAAGATTAAGGAAAGGATTAAATGTGGAGAGTTGACAATATTTTCCAATCTCATAAGGGGGTGGCCGATTTTCCTTCTTTCAACTAAGGGTAGAAAATTGTTAAATTATTAAATAAATGGAGATTTCAAATTGAAGGAATTATTTACCATGACAGGGATATGGAATGATATCAAGATGGATATTGAAGGGATTTAAGAGAATGAGTTGACAATTTATTTAAATCTATCAAGGAGGGGGGCCGAAATTTTAATTAAAAATGGAGGGGAAATATTTCTCAATTATTGTAATTTAAATCTTTAAAGTTTTATCTACCCATTAAGTATTTTAGGGAATTAATAAATTAGTTTAGGATAGACATTACCTTGCATGCATGGCTAAATCTTTAAATTAAATTACCAACATGTTAAATTACAATTTCTTAAATAAAATAAGTCTAAATTAACTTATCTCAATTTGTCACATATTTTATTTTAGGCTTTTGATTAAATTATTGAACCTGAAGGAATTTATTTACTACTTATCTCAAGATAATTAATTAAATTTTTAAACTTTCTTTTACATAAATTATTCTTTGACTTAAATTAAATTTAGGGATATTTTCTTATCATTAACTTTTATCTTAAACTCCAACTCTGGTCCGACCTCACTTATTTAACTGAAAAGATAGTAATCAAACTACTGCATAAAATAATTAAATTTAAACAAGAAAATTTAAATCCTCATGCATAAAAATCATTTTAATTTAAATATTAGGAATTATGTATGGCTTATATGTAGTCTAATTTACGGGTTCTACACTTTCCAACCACACAACTTTTTCACCCATCAGCCAAAACACACCTTCACACACAATTCATAATTTCGAAAATATAAGGAGAAGGAAAGCTTGTGTTCTTCGTCGCCCGTTCATCCTTCCTTGCCGACGATTAAAAATTCGAGCGTTATAAACGCAAAGGCACGTTCCTAAACTCTTTTAAAACGTCATACAAATCATAATATTCTTGATTCAATTGATTATGCATGAATAAAACTTGGGATCGGTTATTTTACGGTAGGATACGTTTTTTTCAAAGTTTTAACGAATTTACGTTTAATCGAAAAATGTTATGAATCCAAGGGTTAAGCTGCCAATACGTGATAAAAATACGAATGAATTGGGACAAAACATGATAAAATAATCGAGAGAACATGCTCGAACCATAGGGTATAAGAAGGGCCGTGGGTTTCTTTTTGAAGGTTTGTGTGCTTGTGTGGTTCAAGTGGCTCGTTAATATGCATGGGTCTTAGGGGTTCGACCAGGTCTCTAGGAGGGCTCGTGCTGGACGTGGTTCAGGGTCAGGAAGGGTCCTAGCATGGCTAGGACACCTCGTTTGCAGCTTTGGAGTCCCATGGAGAAGGGACTCCTCGCGCGATCAGGTAAGGGTGACAGCAGCCAAAGAGGTGCCGGCTGCTGGGGCTGGGTGGCTCAGGGTAGGTCCATCTGGGTCCAAGGGAGTTGGGCAGGGGTCGGGCCAGGGGTTGGTGCAGGTGGGTGCGTCGTTGGCTCATGGGAATTGTGAGAGTGGCATGGTGAGATTGTGTGTGATTGGGTCTGGGCATGGTCCAGGGTTGTTTAGGGTCAGGTGGGCTCGGCGGAAAGAGTCCTAGTGCCACTAGGAGTCTTGGGCGAGAAGGAAGCTTGCGTGCAACTTGGTGCCTTCGGTTGCTAGGCTTGTGCATGAGTTAGGGGCTTGGTCCAGGGGTCGGGTTTGTCAGGAGGGTGCCTAGGTGGGTTGGCTCAGGTTTGGCTTTATATGGCTCGACCATGGCTCGAGTATTTTGGGAGATGGCTCGGGTGGTTCGTATAGGTGTCAAATTTTGAATTATATGAACTAAAATTGGAACCATGGGTCCACGAGTGTGGTTCATGGCTCACAAGGGTAGAATTAATAATAAAAATGTTAGGTTTAAAATATGAGGTCAAAATAATGAGTTTTGAATTTATCTGGGATTTAATGGCCTCACAAAACGCTAATTAAATAATTAATTGAAAAGCCTAGTTTAAGCTTCATAAAATCATGAAAAAATATATTTAAGCTTAAATAATTATTTAGAATAATCTCATGTCATTAAAAGTGAGAAAAAGACAAATTCAAGAATTTTTACTACAGGGGCAGCGTCCCGAAGGATCATAACACATGTTAAATGATATTTTGTGATTTATTATGATGATTTTGATGATAATATAATATTTTACGATTTATGGTAAAGCTGTGCATATTGTACTGTTTAAAATGTTATTTTTGGAAAGTTATGGTATTTTATGTTTATAAAGAAAAGGAAAATATTTTGAGAGATGTCAATTGACTGAGACAAACAATATGATATATGATTTTGTGGAAATGACGTGAGGGCCAAGGCCCTCGAGGGACCTCGTTTACGGGCCAAGGCCCCAAAGGGACCCCGTGTATTGGAAAAGGCACCAAAGGGGTCCCGACGATCGTATTTCCACGGTGGAGCCTAGTGCACATCCCCATGGACCATGTGGAGCTATGACTGCAGTTGACCAAAGGATAAAAACTAGTCAATTTCAAATATCAAACTTCATCCAAAATGATATATGATTGAAAGCTTATGATAAAAATGATTTTATGATATATTATTTATGATGATGATTAAAGATGTTTTTAAAATGATTTATTTATGCTTAAAAAGATTATTTAAATGATTTTTAAAAGATTTATTTATGCTTAAAGTTATTTTAAAATGATTTTACTATTTATGATTTAATTATGCTTAAATAATTTTTAATTGATTTATTTAAATCCAAAAGCTATTTTAAATAAAAGTATGATTTTAATGCATGTGATTATATATGTATTATTTGCTATCCATGTTTAGAACGTGATGAGTCTTTAGACTCACTAGGTTCATATGATGCAGGATTCGATGATTTATGAAAGGTGCTGACGACTGAGTGGATCGAGTGTAGCAGTACACACCCGGTACACATCCGAGGGCCTTTATGTTTCCGCACTAGCTAGATAGATTTATGATTTAAATATTCATGTTAAGGATTTTATTTAGAGATATTTTTATGCTTTATTTTATTGTTAGTTGATCTTTTATTGTTAGTTGATCTTTTAAAGGTCGAGATAGGAATTTTGGTTAGTCGATGATTTATGATTTTATTTTATGCACTTGAGATTTCATATGGTAATTTAATATGATTGTTAGAATGTTAAGTTATTTTATTTAGATAGTATTTTTGATTTTATGATTTATGATTAGTATGTAAAAAAAATCAAGGTCATTTCAAAAAGATTATTTTATCTATAAGGTTCAGTTTTTATCAGTTCTTGAATTCTAAGTTTTGTCAAACACCAAAAAAAGGAAAATTGTTGGAATCAGAATTTTGGAGTTTGACAAATTGAGCGTCTAAAGATTACCGAACTGATCAACTCAACTGAACGTATCGTAACTGAAACGATTTGAACTGAAGTTGTCCGACTGAATATTAATGCATTAAAAGGCAACTGAACTGATTAAAGCTAACTGAAGTTGTGTAGCAAATTGAACTATCAGTTACACAGTTAGTTCATCAATCGGCTATGAAAGTCAACTGATAAATCAGTTTGACACGTCATCAGTTAAGGAGCGTAGCTATCAAGCGACAATTTGTACAAGAGCTGACTGCAACTTGTAGTGGGAGCACCGCATATTAGAATGACACAGTGTACGATTGTCAGAAAAATGATGACGTGTCTACTAAGGACAAATCAACGGATATATGACGTTTAAATGCATTCAATATTACCGTTGAGAGCAAAGCCTGTAAATATCCAAGAAGATCGGCTGAGAAGAAGACTTTGCGCGCACATTCTTCTTGAGTTAAAAGCTTTCTAAGATCAGTTACGAAAATCTCACACTTTAACAGATAAATTCATAGCTTTCAAGCTATATTTTGAGCACTAGCACAAAAACTTGCTGTCATTATATTCGATCTTTTTAGATCAGTTGTGCTTAGAAAAACATATCAGTTGCGTACTGATAAAAGCTGTAAAAATACTAAGAATTTCAGTTTGGCAGTGTTTAAGAACAAACTGAAGTGGGTTATTACAGTTGCTGTAATTAATCAAAGCTTTTTAGTAAATATCATATCCTTAATATAGAAAGGGTGACGTAGGAGCCTTTGATGTATCCGAATATCCATAAAACTTTGTGTTCTTTATTTTCAAGTATTCAATATGTCCTTTAGCTTGTTTCCGCATTTTAACGTTAACTGATTGACATTGACAACAAGATTATTGAATTCAATTTATCACTAAATTGATTCACTCTTTCAAAAAGACTAAAAAATCGTAAAGTGTTTATTCAACTCCCCCTTCTAAATACTTTCACTCACCTAACCGACCCAAACAAATAGGTTGTTTATCATATTTAACAAGCCTGACTCGAGCTTGGCTCGTTTTTGAGATCGTAAAACATAGAATTGAGCTCGATTTTGAGCTTTATCGAGCTTGTTAATATTAAATATATCTATGAACTAATTTTAAATCAGACATAAAAATATAAATTCATTCATAAATGACCAAAACGACAAAAATAAAAACTAAAAAACATAAACTCAGTATATTATTAAACATTCCAAAATAATACATCTAGCATTCAGATAAAAAATATTCGTCATACACTTATATCACCATATAAATAACATTTCAATAATTTCACTCCTTTAATACTACATTCACTGTGTTCCAAATAAATTTTATTTTTTAACCAATATAAATTCATTATATTCAATTTAATATGATATTTTATGATAATAATTTCTAAAGTTACTCAAAATGTATATGACTTGGTGATGTAATTTTTTGGGGAAAAAAGAATAAGTTGGTGTATTTCTGTTAATTTATTATGTTTTAAAGAACATTTTAGTATAATGATATGCATGTAAGATAAAAAAAAAAAATGTAATTGTGACTATGTGGTGTAAATTCATTTTTTCAACTATGTTTTGTGTTCAATTCCTTTCATTGACATTAGTACTAATATTTTTATTTGTCAACTCAACAAATGAGCCAAGTTTGAGCTTACGAACCACCTAAACGAATCGAACTCAAGCTTATGAGCCACTTAAACAAGCCGAGCTCGAGCTCGGGAGCCTATTATCAAGAACATGTTTGTGAGCTTATTATCGAACATGTTTGCGAGCTCACGAGCCAAATATCCTTAGGCTTTAGCTTGGTTTGACTAAATTTCGAGCTCGAAATCAAGTTTGAGCTTGGCTTGATATCATTAACAAACGAGCTTTTTATCGAGCCGAGTTTCGAATAGCTCGCAAACTATTTGGTTCATTTACACCCATGAATGTAGTAGCCTACAAATTACATTAGCCAATTAAACCGCACTAGACAAATCATGTGCGACATGCTTATACAAAAAAGTGTTAGTAGAGAAAATTGAACTCATGATTGTTGATCAAACGCTCACTAATTACTCCACCTATTCCACTTTGTGTCATCACATTATAGTTCTAGATAAAATAATAGTTCGTTAAGGGAAACAAAAAAAATGCACCATAGAGATTGGAATGGAGTAAATAATTTATGGGTCTTTTTCTTAATATATATCTAGTAATTTTATACAGACGTTATATACTTGTATAATCGTAGCTACTTTAAAAGTCTTTTTCTTAATATATATCTAGTAATCTTATACACACGTTATATACATGTATAATCGTTTTGTTGCATTCATTTTCTTATAATACTGTATTATGTCAAGTTAAATCAACTAACATATAACAATTTAAAATTTTCTAATAAAATTAAAATCTCTTTTATATGAATGTTTCTAATCAGTTATAGCATGACTTTTTGAGTAAGATTATTTTTGTTATTTTAGTGTCTAACTATTTTGTCGATTTTCATTAACTATAATAATCCTTATAGTATGAGTACTATGTTGGGTAATTTAAGAAATTGATACTTTGGTCTTTATTTATTTATTTAGAAAGAAAGTTTTGTTATTTTACTTTGAATTTATTTACTTATTTTATAAATTTCTAATTGTTGAGGTTCAATAATTGTATCTACTTGATAGAGCAATCGAAACGATGTTCTTGAGCTGTTGTACGATTTAAAATATTTGAGTTGCATTGTTAATATCAGATATAAATTTTGGTAAAACAGCAAGCACTCGGTCATACAATTAATATCGGTCTCAAAGTCACGGATTCAATTCTCAGTGATCCTTGCAATCATTAAGAGAGATTGTTGTTATGCAATAATTGTATCTGTTGTGTAGAACAATCGATGCACTCCTTACAATCATTGAGAGATATATTGTTGAAGTACAATAATTTTCTATGCTGGATAAAATAATCGAAACATGATATTTGAACTGATATATAATGACAAACACGTTATCACACACTAATTAAGTAGAATAGTTATTATAGTACGAGTATTTTGGATATTAAAAATGGATATTTCGATTCCGTTGGTTCTCCTACGCTGCCCAATCTTTATAATATAGATAGTAATCGTTGTACACGAAGCTATGATATTGTTTAATTTTAATTAATATTTTAGAGCTATATTATGAAAAATTAGTAGGTTTCTTGTGAGACGGTCTCACGAATTTTTATTTGTGAGACGGGTCAACCCTACCGATATTCACAATAAAAAAATAATACTTTTAACATAAAAGTAATACTTTTTCATGGATGACCCAAATAAGATATTTGTCTCACAGAATACAACCCCATGAGACAGTTTCACACAAGTTTTTGCCATTAAAGAATTATATTTTTTTTATAAATTTACAAATAGATATAGAGAAATACTGTTCTGGAATCCTCTTTTATTTAGTTGCATAATATAAAAATGGTTGAAATTTAACAAAATGACTTGGTAAGTAATTAATCAAATTCCAAGAAGCCTCTTGGTCAATATATAATAATTGAAATACCCACACTTGTACTTGTTAAATTAATTAAATATAATAGAAAGTAACATATTATTTCCAATGAAATTTACCTATTTTTAAATATCAAATATATTATATTATTATCCCAATATGCTCCTATTTTTAAATATAAAAGTTTAGGTAAGATCGAACGCTTATTATTTAATCAAAAACAATAGTTTGTGGTAACAGTATAACTCGAATATTTTAAATTGTATCAAGTTTCAATTGTTCTACCGAACAGAAACGATTATTGTATTCAATAATCTCATTCTCGATAATTTCTCTATTTATAATCAACTATGGCATTGGCTATGATATCAATTTTAAGATCAAACGTGAAACGTCAACTACTCGTTTTCTTTAAAATATACTAGAAATTTTCTTTTCTTCCTAACTCCTAGTCTCGGCTGAAATTCCTAAATACATGCATAAAATGTTTTGACACCATTTTAAAATAAAACATACCAACTATAATTGAAATTTCAAAAGAATGTAACTTGAAACATAAATTCGTCACGTGTTTACCACACCTAAACTTAGCAAAATCTCAAAATCACCCTAATTCTAACATCCTCTCTAAAACCACTCAAACTCATATAAAAGTCGTAAAAATCTTTATCATAAACTTAAACATAAATCATAACCATAATCGTTATGGTAATGCAGAAAATCTACTGCTGATCCTTGGGTTGTGTGCACCTTCAGTCCAGCAAGATCAACCATCAAAACCTCCATCAACTTTAATATCATGCTCACCTGCATCCATCACACCTAGTGATTCTAAAGACTCAACAACCATAATCTTTATAACAAGTAATACATATACAATTGCATGCAACAGTGAAAATACTTTTACTTAAAATAACTTTTCATGAACATAAACATAAACATTTTTCATTTCATCATTTCATAACATATCATATTTCCTTTCATCATAAACATTTTTCTTTAATTGAATTCGGTTCGTTAATTGTGACTTTCGTTTCATCATAAAGTCGATGGATCCATCTACATGTAACCACAGTACAAGGCGGCGGGAATATCAGTGACACTCTCATCCGTCAACTGAGCCTTAGCCTATTATCTTCATATTGAAATACGATCTTCGGGCTCTCTGTTGGAAACTTAATTTCGGCTGTTTGACAAATCATTTATCTACAGAACGAACTGATCAAGTATTCGTATTAAGAAACTGAAGTATCACATGAAGTATCAAGCCAACCGAATCCAGCTGAACTGAACTTTCGAAGTTAACTGACTGATCAGTTAGAAACTGATCAGTTGAACCTAACTGGATTCCTGAAGACAGCTGACTGATCAATTGGAAACTGATCAGTTGATTCACTCAGCGCAAGTTTATCAGCTACTTTCATCAGCTGATCGCTCAGCCTTAACATGTCATCAAATGAAAGGGATGTTCAACCGACATCAGTACAAGCAGACTGCAGCTTGTAGTGGAACGCCGCATTTCAGAGTCTACAGTGTACGATTGTCAGAAAAATATCGACGTGGCAAATAAACGGATATAAAATTCAAATATTATACCAAGTTACCGTTAGAAGAGAAGCCTATAAATAAGCGAACAGAGCAGCTGAAGCACGATACACAAGAACTATTATTTTACTCAAGCTGTTACTCTGCTGAAATCAAAAGCTCACTATCTTACTAAGTTCTATCTGTAGCATTCAAGGCTACCATCTTTGAGCTTGTTAGCACACTGCAATCTCTGCTATATTATTAAATTGTGCTAAGATCAGTCACGAACTAGAATAGCCTGTTGTAACTAAGAGTTTCAGTTGTGGCATTGATAAGACCAAACTGAAGTGGGTCAATACAAACATTGTATTCGATCAAAGTCTTTTAGTAGAAATCCTATCTTTGTGATAGAAGGGGTGACGTATGAGTTATTCCATTCTCCGAACATCCAGAAACAAATCGCGTGCTTTCTACTTCAGTTACCTTTTATTTTAGTTATTCTATCTTTCATTCAGTTTACTTCCGCAACTGTTTTCTCAGTTAAACTGATTGTCATTGACTTACGAGATATTAAGTTTCAGTTTTTCATTAAACTGAACTCAACCATCGAAAAACGAACATAATCTGTGAGTGTTTATTCAATCCCCCCTTTTAAACACATTTCACTTATTAACCGATCATTTCAAGTGGTATCAGAGCACAGTTATATCTCGTCTCAGAATATCTACACTCTCAAACTGATCATTATGTCTTCCTTCAACAAGATCCCTATGTTTTCCAGAGAGGACTTCGATGATTGGAAAATAAGAATGCAGGCTCACTTAGCTGCACAGGATGATGACATGTGGTACGTTATCACTGACGGACCGACGAAGATTCTGAAAGCCAATAGAGCAGTGGCTATTACTGAAGGGGCACCTCACCGCATTGAAAAGCCCAGAGATGAATGGACAACATAAGACAAAAGAAAAGCAAATCTGGATAATATGGCAAAGGATATACTGTACAAGACACTTGACAAAGTAACCTTCAACAAGATCAAGATGTGTAAGACAACTAAAGAGATTTGGGAAAAGTTGATCCAACTGTGTGAAGGAAATGAACAAACCAAATAGAATAAACTTTCTGTTGCTGTGCAGAAGTTTGAAAACATCAAGATGAGAACTGGAGAATCGATGCATGAGTATGATGAAATGGTCAGCTGCATCATCAATGAACTCAATGCACTTGGAAAAGTATATATCAACAAAGAAGTTGCATTAAAAGTAATCAGAGGTCTTCCCAAGGAGTGGGACGTAAAGACCATGGCAATGAGGGAATCCAAGGATCCGAACAGAGTTGAGCTTCATGATCTATTCGCTGATCTGAAAGCCTATGAGTTTGAGCTTCGAACTCGAGAAGGAGAGCCTTCCACTCGAGCGGTCACAACTGCATTAGCTGCTGTCAGAACAAAACCAACTGGTTCAGTCGAGAAGTCTGCTGATCAATTGAGCAATGATGCTATGACATTGTTTATTAAAAAATTTGGAAGATTCATGAGAAGAAATCAAGGGAACTTCCAGAACAATTATCAGAGAAATAATTCTAAAGAGGAATCAAATGGCTGCTACAACTGTGGCAAACCCGGTCACTTCATTGCTGACTGTCCAAAACCCAAGAAGGACAGTTAGGGCTCGACTGAAAGAAGAAAGAAGTCATATGAGCATAGAAAGAGATCCAAGGATGATAAGAAGTTTTCCAGGAAGAAGCATGAGGTACTCCTAGCTGAAGAAAGCAAATCTAAATGGGCAGAAACTGACAGCGAGAAGTCAGAACCAGAAACCTCATGCAGTTCCAGTGATGGTGAAGAGGAAGTGAAGTGTCTAATGGCTGGTGATACAGAAGAGGAGTCAAGCAGTCAACAGGTATTTGACTTCAGCTCAACTGATTTCACTAGAGATGAACTTATTTCAACTCTTCATGACATAGTTAATGAGTATCATAAGCTTGCCTTATCGTTTGAAAAGGCCAGAGCAAAGCAAACTGATCCCATAGACAATAAAACTAAAACTGATGAATCAGTTGATGTGTTGAGTCTGAAAAGGGAGATTGCTGAGCTCAATGCTGAAAAGAGCAGGAATCAATCAATGATTCAAAAGTTGACGCTTGAGAATTCAAAGCAAACTGAGCTCATACAGGCTTGGAACAAATCATCTGTTGCATTAACTGAAATGCAGAACTCACAGAAATCAGTTACTGATAAAACTGGTTTAGGGTTCAGCACCCAAGATGAAATGATTCCCAATGATACTCGACCAAAACTGAATATGGATAAAGGGAAATACATTCACTTTGTCAAATCAGTTATGGTACAAGAACAAGCTGAGCCAAGTAAACTGGTTGAACAGCCTACTGAAAGTACGAACAAGGCTAGAAGATATGGTATTGGTTATAGCCCAAAAGTTTCAACTGACTCACATAGTCAGTCATCAAAAAGATTCAGCAGGAAATATTCAAATGGCTACTCCAATTACTATAACAGCAAGCCGGTTCAGAAAAGATATCGGCTGAACAATCAGTCGAACAAAGCTAAATCACATGTTGTATCATCTGCACACTACACACCAAACACACACAAATCGAGAAAGACCATCTGGAATACAGCAACTGGACAGTCAGTCAGACTAATCCAAGTCTGGGTTCCTAAAGGACTAATCAGTTTAGGACCCAAATAGAAAAGGGTACCAAAAATTATATCTTGTGTGTGATTGCAGGTAACAGGTACAATTAAGGAATCAATCTGGTACTTGGATAGTGGATGCTCACGACACATGACAGGAAATGCAGATCTGTTATCTCAACTGATCAAGTACACTGGACCAAACATCAGTTTTGGAGATAATTCCAAAGGTAAAACTGTGGGTAAGGGTAAGCTTATCCATGGTAACTTTACGATTAATGATGTTTTATTAGTTGAGAATCTCAAGTATAATCTGATTAGTATCAGTCAGTTATGCGATAACGGATTCTCAGTTCAGTTTGACAAACACTCTTGTTCAGTCAAAGACTCAACTGATGAGGTTATTCTAACTGGCAAACGGTGTGGAAACACTTACAAAGTCAGTTGGAATGATCAACCTTATGCACCAGTATGTTTCATTGCTTCAAAAATTTCTAAAAACTGGTTGTGGCATAAGAGATTGAACCACCTGAACTTTAAATCCATTGCATATCTGAGTAACCACAATCTTGTAACTGGTTTGCCCAAAATGGACTTTGTCAAAGATAAAATTTGTTCAGCATGTCAGTTTGGTAAACAAGTAAAATCTTCTTTTAAAAACAAGGGCCGTAAATCTTCTTCCCGATGCTTAGAACTATTACATATTGATCTTTTTGGTCCAATACCAATCATGAGTTTAGGGGGAATGAAATACACCTTGGTGATTGTGGAATATTTTTCAAGATTTACTTGGGTTATTTTTCTCAAATCCAAAGACCAAACTGCTGCACAACTGATAAAGCTTTTCAAAAGATTATTAAATGAAAAATCAGTTGGAATTGATAGAATCAGATCTGATCGAGGAACTGAATTCATCAATCAAATTCATCCAAATTTTTTAGAAAATGCTGGAATTAAGCATGAGCTCTCAGCAGCTAGAACTCCTCAGCAAAATGGTGTAGCTGAAAGGAGAAACCGGACGCTTAAAGAAGCTGCTAGAACAATGCTTGCTGATTCAGGCATTTCTCAAAGGTTTTGGGCAGAGGCAGTAAACAATGCGTGTTATACTCAGAACAGATCGATGATTAATAAGAATCATATGAAAACACCATATGAGATCTGGCATGGAAGAAAAAGTGTGGTCTCCTACTTTAAAAAATTCGGTTGCAGATGTTTTATTCTCGATAATGGCAAAAATCATTTAAAAACCTTTGATGCAAAATCTGCAGAGGGAATATTTCTTGGATATTCTTCAATTAGCAAAGCGTATAGAGTTTTCAATAAAAATTATTTGAATGTTGAAGAATCTATCCATGTTGTTTTTGAAGAAAACGCTCTAACTGATAAGCCAACTGATCCAGTTGAGCTAATTGATAGACTTACAGATATCAGTCTGGAGGATTAAGATGAAGAAGACAATCATATCAATCACAACAACCTCCAAACACCAGAGTCAGAAATATTAGAACAACCAGTTGAACAGGAAGCTATTCCTGATGTTCAGTTGGAGGAGCCTATTGAGAATATTCAACTGCCAACTGATGAAGCTCCAACTGATACAGAAGCAGTTACCAACTTGGATACAACAACCACTGAACTCAGATGGAAGAAATCACACCCTCCAGAATTGGTGATAGGTAATCCATCTGATCCGGTAAGAACAAGAAATCAGATGTTTAATTTATTTATTCATTCAACTTTCGTTTCACAATTTGAACCAAAGAAAACTGACGAGGCTCTTGCTGATCCAAACTTGATAAATGCAATGCAAGAGGAGCTGAATCAGTTTACCCATAACAATGTCTGGAACTTAGTTCCAAGACCACTTTCAAAAACTGTTATAGGTACAAAATGGGTATACAGGAACAAACTGAACGAAGATGGTGCAGTTGTGCGCAACAAGGCGAGACTGGTAGCACAAGGATATAGGTAGGAAGAAGGAATTGACTATGATGAAACATATGTCCCAGTTGCAAGACTGGAAGCCATCCGAATATTTCTTTCCTATGCATTATTCAAGAACTTCAAAGTCTACCAGATGGATGTGAAGAGCGCATTTTTAAATGGTCAGCTGCAGGAAGAAGTCTACGTAGAGCAACCTCCAGGTTTCATCAATCATACTTTTCCTGATCATGTCTACCATTTGAACAAAGCCTTATATGGTCTGAAACAAGCTCCAAGAGCTTGGTATGAAACGCTTTCAAAATTCCTAACTGATCATGATTTTTCAGTAGGATCAGTTGATAAGACCTTGTTCAAATTTTCTAAGAATGATCATATTCTACTTGTTCAAATTTACGTTGATGATATTATATTTGGGTCAACTAACCCCAAATTATGCGAGAAGTTTGCTAAGTTGATGCAGGACAAATTCGAAATGAGCATGATGGGTGAACTGACATTTTTCCTTGGGCTGCAAGTGAAGCAACTGGAAACTGGTATCTTTATCAGTCAGACCAAATATACGAAGGAACTGCTTAAGAAATTTGGCATGGAATCATGCTCAGCAGCAAGCACTCCCATGAGTTCATCAGTCAAACTAGACAATGATCAAGGGGGAATATCAGTTGAGGCGACATTATACAGAGGTTTAATAGGTTCATTATTGTACCTAACTGCTAGTCGTCCTGATATTGTATTTGCTGTATGCATGTGTGCTCGATTTCAAGCAAATCCTAAGCAATCACATTTCTCAGCCGCCAAAAGGATTTTAAAATATCTTAAGGGCACACAAAATGTTGGGCTGTGGTATTCTAAAGACTCATCTTTCAATTTAGTTGGATATTCAGATGCAGATTATGCAGGATGTAAGCTTGATCGAAAAAGTACAAGTGGATCATGTCAGTTTCTAGGAGACAGACTGATCTCTTGGTTCAGCAAGAAGCAAACATCCATAGCTACTTCCACGACTGAAGCAGAATATCTTGCTGCTGGAAGTTGCTGCGCTCAACTGCTCTGGATTCAGCAACAACTGAAAGACTATGGAGTTATCGCCAAGGAATCGCCTATATTTTGTTATAATACAAGCACAATCGCTATCACGTATAATCCAGTTCTTCACTCAAGGACCAAGCACATCGATGTCAGGCATCACTTCATCAGAGATCATGCCCTGAAGAAGGACATCAGGCTGGAATACGTCACAACTGAGCAGCAAGCAGCGGTTATCTTCACCAAACCACTACCCGAGACTAAGTTTTCTCACTTTCGCAACATACTTGGTTTAATAGACTTATCTTAATTAGTTATCCTTGCTTATATCTCAGTTGTTGATATATTTGTGCTATTCTTAATTGATGTTAGCTTGTCAGTTTGTTATTATGATTCAGTTAGTCATTTTTTTATGAGAATAACCATTGCAGAAAAATAAAAGACAACAATGAAACAAAATAAATCTTTATTTAAAGAAATTGTTGCGGATTACATCAAAGTATTCTTCCTCAACAAAAGCTCTCCATTTTTTCATCTAACCGGATACTTCGCCAGTTGCAGTCTTCAGAAAACTATCAGAAACAGCTATTCGCTCCAGAATAGTCCTCTCCTTGTAGAGCATCAGCTGGTAGAGATAACTATCCTCAAAGAGGTTCACCGTCTCGGCGACGTGCAAACGCTCTCTATATTTGTTCAGCTTCGCCAACAATCTATGAGTGTTCGCCTCTCCACATTCATAGAGGAACTGAAGTCCCTGCAGCTCCTCCCAAAAACGAAGAATTTTCTGAAAAACTTCGTCCTCTATATCGACTTTTTGTTTCTCCTGGGCTGCGGTCATAAACTCTTCAGCCATATCCGGAAGTCTTGAGCTACTTGCACCTGCCATATTATCTGCTGAATATTCGTAACTAATGTGTTTTATACTAACTGAGCCACTTCTATTTATAGCGCAGGGTCAAGGAAGATGAAAGGGCTCAGTCACTGCAGTAGACGATTAATCTTCCAAGCTTAGGATTTTATTTAATTAACCTTGCTTAAGTTCGATTAATATTTATATGCATTTATTAAGGGGGAATATTGGTTTTAAGAGGTTAACTGAGAAGTCAGAAGTTAGTCAATCTTCAGCTGAAAGGACACAGTGTTACAACTGATCTTTCAGTCGGATATTTCACTAATCTTCTCACATACGTTAACCAATTAACCATTTTTTTATTCCAAATTAAGTGACGTGACTGTCTATCAAGCATTTAATGCTGTCTTTCAGCAAATGACAAGTTGAATCGTGGACTCATATAATCCACATACTTACTACACACGTCTTTACCACACTAACACACGTTTTTTACTGCAAAATTTTCATTGAATGACACGTGTCCAATAATACGAACAGTCGCGTACAAAAGTACTTTTTCCCGCTCCATTTCAGTTCTGCTTCTTACGCTTATCCAAATTCTTCAGAGCAAAAGAAAATTTACGCCTTCTTTTTCGCAGAAAATTTTTCAGATCAAATGGCAAATCAGATCCCAGCGCATATGTTGAATGCTATGGCAATCAATTTTGATTCAGCCCTATCGATTAAGGAAGCCGAGGTCAAGGATGTTTTCCAGAAGCTTCAATCAGCAGGTCTCCGAAATTTCTTGGAACAATCTTCCCAGGAGATCTATCCAAAGGAGTTTTTCGATTTCTACTCCAGTGGATCTATCAATCAGGATGGGAGCATCTCATCTACTGTCAATGGTCAGTTGTTGACCATATTAGAGGACTCCTTTGGTGAGGTATTTTTGTTGCCGTCTGATGGATTGTCACACCTTGCTGATGTTAAAGCATCAGATATTGAAGAGATGCAGACTCAACTCTCCGCTGATGGACGGAAAATCAAAGTTTCCGATCCAAAGAAGGAACTCAAACATGAGGTTCAGTTGTTGGCTGACATTGTGGCCAAGGGGTTATTGGCAAAGGCAGGATCCTTTGCTGCTCTTACGCTGGAAAAATTTTAGGCCCTTACCATTATCATGGCAGGCCGGAGACTCAACGACTCACCTTCAACATACTGAAGAACATGCTTCAATCCAAAGGGTTTGCTGTCCAGTTGAGCTATTTGCTGAAAGTCAAAGGGCTGGTGGCTGATGATTCTGAACGATCATCAAAATTCAAAGTTTTCAATGCTAAAAATATTTTGCCGCCCAGAGCCAAACTAGATCTATCTCCTGATCAATTCGTCAACATCAAAAAGGAGATTGGAGCACAGCAGACTGCTCCCAAGTCTGTAAAAAGGGCAAAAAATCTGGCACAGCTGAAGTCCTCCAAAAGGAAGTTGATTGTCAGTGCATCAGAAACAGAGCAAAAACAATCTCCCAAAGTCACCAAAAAGCCTATAACTCAGAAAACAAAGCAATTAGTCTCGCTGGAAGCAACTAAAAGGCTGAAATCTTCCGATGCTCAACAGCCTATTCAGGCTATTCCTCTGAAGGCCATCCCAGCTGAAGTTTCAGCAAGAGAACAGTTGCCTCCATCAACTGAAAAAGAGTCTGTCAGGGCAGTACCTTCTCTAAAAACTGTCAATCCCCTACAATTTTTGCTCAGGCTCGACCCAAAGGGGTCACTATTCGAGAACTGGTGAAAACGACTCGTTCGGGTCTGAACATTCCACATATTCTTTCTGATGAGAAAGGAAAGGGCAAGTTGATTGAAGAGCCTAGGCCAACAAATGTTATCCAAACCCACATTGACCTAATTTGGGAACAGGTCAACGCTTTTGCCGCATCCAAACTGAAAACTTATAAGGCTTGGATCACATACAGAACTCACACATTTGCCAAACAATTGAAGAAAAAGTCTCAGCTGGAAAAGTTTATCAGATTGGAAGCCATTGTTTTGAGGGTAGTCAAAGCTGCTACCATTGTGCAGGCTTTGGAACGCAAAAAATTATTTCTTTGATTTGATGAGAGCCAAGAAGTTGGCTCAATTAGTTGAAAAGTTGAAAGCCAACTACATTCCAACGAATCCAACTGCCTACAATGATCGAGATGTACTTACTCAGTTGGATTCAGATCTTACTTCCCTGCATGTACAGATACAATTTTGGGAACAAGATCAGGAATTAGTTATTCATGGAGGGTCTTCAGATGAAGAGGAAGGACCCTCATCACCAAATAAAGAGCAAGCTCAGGATGTGCCTGAAACCTCTGTTGCTGATCCACCACTGTACTCAGAAGCTGACTTAACACTTGCACATATTGATGAAATTATTCAGTCAGTAGTACAGGAATCTCAACCAGAGGAGATCATTTCTGAATCAGTTGATCACTCGACTGATCAAGCAATTGTAGAGGCACCTATCCTAACTGAAGAGCCCCTTCAGCAGGATGATCCAACTGATGTGCCAGTTCCATCCACAGATAAAGAAATCGCTGAAAATGTGGAGTGTAACGACCCATTACAGGCCCAGTGGACCGCCTATATGGCCCACTACCCCGATCGACCCAAGGCTATCCCAATCTTGGGCTCCCTCAAGGGGCCTTTTCCCTCACGAGCTTTCCATAGGTGTCGTACGGGTTACTCATAGAACTCTCCAGCCCATGCACTGGAGCTTGTGCCTTCCCAGACTCGAACCTGAGATCACATGGATATATAGATACTCAGCTTGTGCCTTCCCAGACTCGAAAGTTATTATTTTATCTACAACCGATTTGAAGGACTTTTATAAGCTTAACTGATCAGTTATCATTTGCTTAGTGTTGTCAAACACCAAAAAGGGGGAAATTGTTGGAAACTTAATTTCGGCTATTTGAAAAACCATTTATCTACGGAATGAACTGATCAAGTATTCGTATTAAGCAACTGAAGTATCACGTGAAGTATCAAGGCAACCGAATCCAGCTGAACTGAACTTTCGAAGTTAACTGACTGATCAGTTGAACCTAACTGGATTCCTGAAGACAGCTGACTGATCAGTTGATTCACTCAGCGCAAGCTTATCAGCTACTTTCATCAGCTGATCGTTCAGCCTTAACACGTCATCAAATGAAAGTGATGTTCAACCGACATCAGTACAAGCAGACTGCAACTTGTAGTGGAACGCCGCATTTCAGAGTCTACAGTGTACGATTGTCAGAATAATATCGACGTGGCAAATCAACAGATATAAAATTCAAATATTATACCAAGTTACCGTTGGAAGAGAAGCCTATAAATAGGCGAACAGAGCAGCTGAAGCACGATACACAAGAACTACTATTTTACTCAAGCTGTTACTCTGCTGAAATCAACAACTCACTCTCTTACTAAGTTCTATATGTAGCATTCAAGGCTACCATCTTTGAGCTTGTTAGCACACTGTAATCTCTGCTATATTATTAAGTTGTGCTAAGATCAGTCACGAACTGAAATAGCCTGTTGTAACTAAGAGTTTCAGTTGTGGCATTGATAAGACCAAACTGAAGTGGGTCAGTACAAACATTGTATTCGATCAAAGTCTTTTAGTAGAAATCCTATCTTTGTGATTGAAGGGTGACGTATGAGTTATTCCATTCTCCGAACATCCATAAACAAATCGCGTGCTTTCTACTTCAGTTACCTTTTATTTTAGTTATTCTATCTTTCATTCAGTTTACTTCCGCAACTGTTTTCTCAGTTAAACTGATTGTCATTGACTTACGAGATATTAAGTTTCAGTTTGTCATTAAACTGAACTCAACCTTCGAAAAACGAACATAATCTGTGAGTGTTTATTCAACCCCCCTTCTAAACACATTTCACTTATTAACCGATCCTTTCACTTTCTCTAGGGACTTCTCCCATAGACGAGCTCCCTCTGGACCTTCTCCCGTAAATGAGCTCTCTCTAGGGTCTTTTCTCTCACGATATCCCCAATCATATCATCATAATAGTCACAATTACTTCACCTCCTACAACGTTTCATAATTTCATCACTTTATAAAAATCATGCATATAAATATCATTTTTCTTTTAAAACAAGCATGCAACATATCTTTTAGCTTTAACATTTTATCATAAAATTCCTTAAACATTTAAAATAATCATTTTATCATATATTATAGCATTCGGGGCACTGCCATGCCATCTATCCATTTTTCAGTGTAAAATGACTATTTTATCCCTAGACGTAAATTTTCTCGATTTTGACTTTTTCTTACTTTCATTGACTCTAGTCCATCCCAAATAATTATTTAAGCTTAAAATAATTTTCTGATATTTTTATTTAGCTTAAAATATAGGCTTTCATTTTATTTCATAATTATTAATTCGTACAGCGTTTAATTTCCGAATTAATTCAAACTTTGTTATTAAATTCTCAAATTTTAAACAGTGACTTTTATTACTTATTTTACCCTTGTGAACCATGAACCACCCCCGTGGACCCACGGTTTAACCCCTAACCAATTACACCCATTAATTCGAACCCTTATGTTACCCATCGAGCCATATTGCGATTCCTTCGAGCCAAGCTCGAGTCACCCCTAGCCAAACACTTACTAGACCCTATATGGACCCTACTGGACCCACTGGACCCTTAGGACTCAACCCTAGCCCACGTCGAAGTCACTTGCACAAGACAAGTGCTGCGGCCGAGATGCCCTACAACCTTAGGACTCTTCATAACTCGGCTAGGACTCCTACCCTCGAGCCACCAATGAGCCCTCACCATCTGGACCCTCACAGGACCTAGAAAGACCTAGCCTAGCCAAGCCCTGACCACCCTGGCCGAGCCACGATCCCTTGCGCACAGCTGCACTCTCGCGTTTTGGCTCGGGAAAGAGTCCTAGCTTGCTTGAACTCCTTCCCAGCTGCTGTGCTAGAGCCCTAGCATGGCTAGGACTCTTCCTCACACTTAACCACGTCCAGGCCTAGCCCTGGCCGAGCCATGCAATGGTTACCCCTAACCGAACCCTTTTCGTCCGATCATGCATTAATTCGTTCCAGCTTGGTTCCTATTGTGTGCAGCCTTTAACCGTGCGTCATGTGGCCCTTAAACTCGAAGTAAAAACGTCCCCCTATGATCCTTTAACATGTCAGCCCCTTCACGCAAATATATATCAAGTTTTTGAACAAGAATCATGAATTAATCACATGCATATGCATAAAAACAAAAATATTAACAAGGTCATCGTCTTTTTCATGCAAACACAATTCAAACAAGTATTATGATGTGATAGATGAGAAAAAAGAGATGTATGACGTGCTTTTGCGTATTTTACGCACGAAAAAAATCTACGATACGAAGAACGGCGACGTAGAAATTCCCTAGGATGAAATCCTTGAGGAGGCCGATGCTTACCTCTCAAAAATCAGGTGTGTGCTGTGTATTTGCTGATGGGAAAAGAGTCCTTGTGTGATGTGGGGAAGGGGCGTGTGTTTTAAAATTAATGGGAGGGGTTTTAGACTTTTATTTTAGTAAATCCATAGGTGTGCAAGCTAGGGTCTATTAGTCTAGTATAATAGGCACATTAAACTCATTAGTGCATTTTTAAAATATTTCGTTTAGGAAAGTTCGTGAAAATATTAGCCGAGTTGTCAAAAAATTCGTGTTTACGTCGAAAATCGAATACCGTTAAAAATTACGTCTCGGTGTATAAAATCACCTTAAAACACCTTATTTTCAAAAATATTATTTAGCATCACCCTTAATTTAAATAATTAAAAACAATTATTTAATAAAAATATTTTTCATTTTTCAGCCATCGGTCTCCGTTCCTCGATCGCATCTCGAATAACCTTTAAAAATACATTTTTATGCATTCAAGTAGAAAACTAATTTAAAACAATATAAACATATTAACACAATCAATTTAAGCAATTAAAATCATTTAATTAGCTATTACTTATTTCTCTATATTCGCATGCAGTTGGATTACGTCATCTTAATTTTGAACCTTACAAAACACTTGCATTTTTATAAAAAAACATATAGCTAATGACAACGATGAAACTCATAATTTTTAAATTATGGCTCAAGTATCATGTTTTAAATTGATATATTCAAAAATAGGAATTATTGCACAATAACTTCAAAAGTAAGAATTATTGCACAATAACGAGATATATGTGTGTGTATGTATGTATTCAATTGGACTGATCAAATTTTTTTATTAACCACCCGAATCGCTCGAACCAAATTGCACTGCACCGTTTTCCTAATATTTTATAAAAATCTCGATTAAAAAATGTAATAATAAATTTCACCGCATACGTGGTTCAGTTATTTTTTTGCCAAGAACCGCACCACCTAAACCGCTTGTCATATTATTTGGTCTAAGATTATAATAATTTGTAAACAACATATTAAATTAAAGAAGTCGTCATTCATTATATCTCAAATCTCTTCAAAATTATTACTCTTACAAAGAAAACTTATTTTTTTCTTAATTATTCTTCATATTAGTCTTTTATTAAAGTATTTATTTCTTTTACTACAATATTTTATTTGAAGTTTGAAAGTTAAAAAAAAAAGATAAAATAATATAAATCTCATTTTTGTTGTGAGTGTGTTGTGTTGTTAAATTATTACCTTAGTTTTGAATTTTGATTATTATTTTATTTTGTTTGAATTATATTTTATATTTGAAAAAAAAATATATATTTTAATATTTTTCATTAAAAAACCGTAAACCAAACGCAATCGTGAAACCACTCAAAATTGTAAAAATAATTCTACATATAAAATCTTAATTAAAATTTTAAAATATTGACCGATCGCATATGATAATTTAATTTGATTTTTTTAAAAAAACTGCAAAATCTTATGGTATTCAACATTGAAACAAAGTTATAAAAATGAAGTTTGTTAATGTGTTGCTTTCGAGCAAAATGTGGATATACTCAAAGTGGCTCCCACGGATGAAATGGGAATCAACCAATCAACATGTGACTATCAACACGATGATTCAATGAATTTTTACAAAAAGAAAAAGGAAAGATTCCCAATAATTCTTTAAAACTCATATCCGTACGTTGTAAATAATTTCTCTGCAAATTTTCCCATTTACGACGGAAGGCTCTCCCCCAACATTTTCGCAGGCCGGAGGACCTTTTTTTCCCCTTTCAGGTATGATTTCAAAGCGAAGTTACCAATTTTTCTCTTTATATTTTCTGAAATTTTCGGTAAGGAAGATGGATTGGCGTCGATTTTTGTTGCAGTTTTAAGATCGCTGATGGCTTCGAAGCGGATCTTGAAGGAGCTCAAGGATCTTCAGAAGGATCCTCCTACCTCTTGCAGCGCTGGTATATTACTATTATTTAAGATTTGTTTAAAAAAATTTGAGATGAGAAAGTCTTGATTTTGATTTCTCTATGTAAGTGGGTCTTTTGAGAACAAGGTGCTTGTTTTATATTTTTAGATTCTAGAGCTATATTGGGTATCAAAAATGTGTAAAATGTATATGTTCTCAATTCTAAATGGTCAAATTTTACTAGTAATTTTTCCGGTTAGTTTTGCTCCAGAATTGTCTTAGTTTGTTATCGATCTTTTACGGGAGAATTTTTAATGAATTTGATGTAAAATTTTATTGTCTGACCTCTTCTCTGTTTAGTGGGACAATTCATTGAACACAAGTGAAAAATGCTTCAATTTTTCTGATTTTTTTGTTGCCTGAGGCATGGATTCGTGATCGTAGTGAGTTGGAAAACTTTGCAAGAATGGGAATATTACAAATCTAAGTATAAAAATGCCAGGGGGAGATTACATTTCGGTACAAGTCACTTAATCTTCTTGATGATAGATGAATTATAAATGAATTTTGATGAGGTTTGACTTGAATTTAAATAAGAAAGAAAGATTCACAAGCGTGGCAGCTGACTTGTTCCAATTCACTTATGTTGTCGGACAGTTTAGGATCAAATTCTGTGTATATGTTTCTTAGGTATGATGGATAACAAGTCCTGGATAAGGTTTTTGATGTTATCAGTTTCTTTTCTTGAAAATACTTGTGATACTGTAGCTATGACTTAATAAAAATCTGGTTGTTGAGATTATTTAGTTGTTTTCAATTTGAAGTATAGGTAACATCGTGACACAAAATAACACGTATGACACTTTATAAATAAGCTCTCCATTTATCCTTATTGTTCATAAATGTATCATTTGCGTATATATTCATGCCGTATGCACTGAGAGTTTCCTGGTTTTGGCTCAATCGGTGAAGACTAAAACGTGATCCGATACTTCGGATCAAGATTTTTGGTAGTGTTACATTTCTCATGTGTGGTGAGCTAAGTTTTCTATCTTTATCTTTCTTGGTCGTTTGTAGTTTTTGTAAATCCAAATGTAAGTAATTTATATTTTAGTCAAAATTCTGAATGAACTTTCTTTACGGTTACAGGGAGAAAACTTGACACTTCTCTTTGTATATGCTAAATGTTCGCTTTCCACTTGATATGAATTCCAGGTCCTGTTGCTGAGGACATGTTTCACTGGCAAGCGACGATCATGGGTCCTCCAGACAGTCCATATGCCGGCGGGGTTTTCCTGGTTACCATTCATTTTCCTCCAGACTACCCATTCAAGCCTCCTAAGGTGTTTTTAGTACCTAACATTGTGCTTTATATTTCATTATTACCAATTTTTGTACCAGAATGTGTATTTCATGTAAATTCACCTTAATGATTTGCAGGTTGCTTTCAGGACAAAAGTTTTCCATCCAAATATAAACAGCAACGGAAGCATATGCCTCGATATATTGAAGGAGCAGTGGAGCCCTGCCTTGACTATTTCAAAGGTTTATTTTGTTTATCACTAGCCTGCAATGCTGATTCATCCTGATATTTTAATATTAAAGTTCCCAAAAATTCAAACTTAATTTCAGGTGTTACTTTCTATCTGTTCTTTGTTAACGGACCCGAACCCTGATGATCCTTTGGTACCTGAGATTGCTCATATGTACAAAACGGACCGGAGCAAGTACGAGACCACTGCAAGGAGCTGGACTCAGAAATACGCTATGGGCTGAGTGCCTTTTTGTGTCTGTAAGTGGGGGTCGATTGATGTACTCGAGTAGTCGAGTTTCTTTTAAAAGTAATTTAATATGATAAAGAAATAAAGAAGCCATTGCAATTGCCGGAAATACTAGGCACAAAAATAGAGGGAAAAATTAAAGTTGTCATAAAATCGGGTACCTCAATTTACTATTTGCACCTGTTATTATTTTTTTTTATATCATATTTTATAATAATTACAATTCAAAATTGTAATTTCTTTGTAAGAAACAGTTGGATTTATCTTCGGTGTCCTAAATTCTATCTAAACAACGGTCCAAGGCATGCCGGTGAAATCAAATGGACTTGTGTTGCATTCTAGTTCTTTGACATGCTTGTTTATATATATAACCCGTGCTTGCTATGGTATGTTCTTTTTGTATTAAGTGAATCATGTTTATTCATTCTGTTGACATCAGTCTGTGTTGCCTATTAAGTCAAACGCAAAAGTTTTTCTTGGAAATATTAGAAATGCACTGATGTTGGCTCTGGTTTTTTTATACATGCATGGTCCATTATTGCTTTGCAAGAAAAGTAGGGGAAAATGTTAAAAACTATCTATATATATTGTGTATGTCATTGGTGTGGAGGATGTGAAGTGCAAACCGATTGGCCAAATTGAGTTCTAAGCCCGATTTTGATCAGTTAGGGTGAACCAAGTTAAGTTTGAACGTTTAGTCCGATAAAATGTTAACTGACCATGAGCTCGATAGCTGCAACCACTGAAAATCCCGAGCCAACTTGTAATCTAAATCTAAATCGGGCAAATAACCCTGTATAAAAATTCTCTGTTTGTTAAAATGCATGGTGCATCGGTTATGTGTATTTAATATAAGCAAAAGTGCGTCCTTTCTTTTAAAAAAAAATATTGTACTAGGTCAGTTTTAAGAGATGTCTCAAATATGACAATAGACGCCACTTGGCATACGCTATATTTCAAATCAAAGTAATCTTAAATCCAAAAATTTGAAATTTTAGTTTTATGAAATACTTTGCTTGGGATCTACATGATGACGACTAGATCTTTATATACAACCAAAAATACTATATTTCAAATCAAAGTAATCTTAAATCCAAAAATTTGAAATTTTAGTTTTATGAAATACTTTGCTTGGGATCTATATGACGACGACTAGATCTTTATATACAACCAAAAATACTATTCTTTTGGTTGTATATAAAGATCTAGTCGTCATCATATACTTGATTCGTATTCGAGTCCAACTCGAGCATGTTCGAACTTTTTTCGAGCCGAAGTCAAGCCCAAATTATTTTATTTGATAGTTTGTAAGCCACTCGCGAGTCTTAGTATTTTATTAATTTATAAGTCACTCACGAGTCTTAATATATTATAATATAATATAATTATATATTAAATTAATAAATTTTGAGCATTTCAAGTATTTATTTTCAAGCAATAGTTTAAATAATTTACGAACATCTTAGAATCTTTGGAGTCTAACTCAAACTCCATCAGTGCACAAACAAGAGGAACATGGTATCTGTGCACTGGGAGAAGGGGCCTGGGTCGAGTCATACACATTAAGAATAGGCCAAGATCCATGGGCTGAGATTTGAAACTAAAAAAGCCTAGTTCATCCTTTTTCCTCCAAATTATTGGAGGATATTTGAGCTAAAGATTTGAAATTAAACCAGCGTAAATCCACTCATCAAACACACTCAAGTTTTATTAAGAAGATGATGGGTAGTCCCACCTACATGACATAACAGTATAAACATTTGAAAAATAATATGAGGGTTGAAAATCCAAATTTCAATATGGGATGATAACTCTGAGTGTATTATATAAGTTTTGACCAGATAATTTACACTAGAAACGTATAAGATCATCCTTCCTGAAACAATACATTCTTTGCTTTGCTAAATTAGTCCAAATAAAATGGATGATTGTGTAATTTCCATTAATGGACATGACACTTTATAAAAACTATGTGTGACAATGTGAATCACACATCAAATATATGGAGAACCCATTATATATGGTAGATTTGAATCATTTATGTATCATGTGCTGTAATATAAACTTAAACCGCACCAAAAACGTTCCAATTTTTATGCTATACTCAATCGTGTAAGAATAATTTGAATCTCGACAACAATATTCATGTTGAAGTATGCTTCAGCCTTCGGGAACTTCATTTGTACAATTACATTGCTACTTCAACAATTAGGTGCATTTAGATAGACGTATTTGACATTATATTGTCTAAATGGATTTACATTGATACATTTCAATTATAGTGATACTAATGATACCAAAATTTTTCTTTGGGTTCAGTCTGGTGAGCAGGTCTTCAAATCTTCCAAGCTTTTGGGGTCGGTTGGTGCTAAAAGGCCTGGGCAGACAAAAATATGGTTAGGGGATGCAAGCCGTCGTGGTCGCTCTAATGCTTAAGTAAGGGCTCTGATTATGAGTGCAAAGAGTGCTATATAAGCATGCAAATTGAGCGGGAGAATGTGAATGTCAAAAATCATAGCAAATACATGTTATTTATAGAAGCAAAATGAGCTATTTACCTTGTTGAACTTGATTCTTACATAGGTAGAATTCTATTTGAGGTAAGAGACTTCGATTATCAAGACTCGATAATCATGGCGGCTAGGTTACATTATCTTTGCAGATCTGACCAAACTCCGCGTTTATCGAGATTTCTTACCTATCACCGAAGATCTTGATAAATTCTACAGATTTACCCCTTTCGGGCCCATCATTTATCAAAAGGCTCGGCCCTTCAGCCGTGGCATATGTGCCCGACCGTTCTAAAATGATATATTGGCTCGGCCCTTCTGGAATAGAATAAGGGCTCGGATTAATCAGGACGAGAGAATCTTAGGGGACATCAATAGTACCTCACCTTTTTAGTCTAAAGAAAGTATGAAATTTAGAATAATAGTCTTGTCGGATCCCAAGCCTGGTTATTAAATCATCTAGGCTCGTTGTGTGTTTGTTATTTTCCCACTGGCATAATGAATGATCTAGATTTCAATCTGTGTGCCACACAGAGGAACGACCAAGTTCGTCTGATAGTTCGATTCCCAAGGCGTCCGTACGTCTGCCCCTCCAAATCCGGACCATTGATTTAGTTTCGATCGGACGTCAAGTATGAGAGCCCTTCGAGTATAAATAGAAACTCCCCCCCTTCTTTCCCACTTTTATTTCACTTGAGTCGTCACTCTATCGAATTTTCGTGAGCTTGCCCGACCTGTCTATCTCATTACCGACCACTTATCATACAACCCTCCTTCAGTAAGTTTACTCAACATTATTAAAGCTAGGGTTAAAGATGTCTTCCCATAATGACTGCTATTCAAGAGTTAATAGACTTTCTGGATTGTCTTCTCCTCTCAAATGGAAGAGCCAGAGTCATCTGAGCCCATAGAAGAGAGCCCCTAGCCGATCCCTGCAGAGACCCATGCCGCCAAAATAAAAAAACTGAGGCTGTTAAAGTCCGATTGAAAGATCAGGGCTGGCCCTGATATGAAGTCCTAGCCTCACATTTAATCCTCGAGTCAGGACCATCCATTAGTGAGGTCTATGCCCCATAGGTATGAATTACTTATCCCTCGTCAGACAGACATAGCCTATCTCCACCCAAGGGTTTCCAAACTTTTTATGTTTACTAAATAGAAATGGGTCTTAGATTCTATGTTCCCTAACTTATCCAAATCACTTGTGACTATTTTCATATCTATCCGAATCAGTTGAGTCCCAACTCTTTTAGCTCTTTGCTGACCTTGGGGGTCTTATTTAGATATTTCCAGGTTCTCATAGGTATTAGGAACCTTCTAAATTTTATTCAAATAAATAAAACCTCACTGGGTCAGTTTTATCTTCCGATCTACTCGGAATATCAATTTTGGAAAGAAAATCCGGACTCTCACAAGAGCTAGCTCAATAGATACTTTTATGTTAAGTATTCCAAGCCAAAGCTTTGTAAGGTGGACGAGATCATGAACTTCACCATCCTCGAGCCCTTAGCCGAGCCGAGCCGAGCCACGACTGAGCCGACTTCTTGGACATGATGAGCGTGAAATGTTGAGAGTTTGGTCGATGAATATCTGCTCTGTAAATACACATTTTTTTTTTAAAAAAAAGTGGGGATAGAAGAGGACTTAGGTAGGATCCTCCAACCCCTAACTTTTTGTTTACTTTACTCACTATGTAATTACTTTGACTTTTTTTCCCTTGCAGAGGCTACATAATGAATGCATGAATGAAAGCTGAGATGTTGAAGTTAAATATGAAAATGGTCAAGGCCCCATCTGAAGATGTCGCACCAGAGCCATCCCCGGAATAGCCATCCAAGAAGAAATCCTCCAAGAAGAAGGAGGGACCTGGCTCGGGAACACGTTCCTCCCTGATTAAAGTGGGTCCTGAGTCCCCCTGCTAAAGGCAAGGATAAAGTGGATGAAGCCTCTTTCCTTGCCGAGCCTATGGTTCAGGGGAATGTTGAGCATCCCCGTAGACCAAGCATATCATTCCTGCCAAACCTAATGGGTCTCGCGTTTTGGGCATTCTACAAAATCAAGTTTACTCTACATACTTTGGAGTCCTTCAATCGGCCTTGGACTCACTTGTCGAGGAATCCATGGCCCTTAGCTTTATGTAGGTAACATTTATCAACACATGTTTATTTGTACATTCCTTTTTTGTTTTCCTACCAAAAATTTTTTCCCTCTACAGACCGTTGTGTGTGCCAGGGAAAATACCCTTTTATATCAGAAAACACGAGCTTCTGCCCTGGTCAAATCCAAGACTCTTGAGGATGTCCTAACCCGGCATGGTGAACTAACAAAGCAATTGAGGGACATCAAGTCTGAGCACGATGAAGAGTTTCCTCCATCCAATGTGAACTGGAGAGTGTTCGGGACCTCTTGAAAGAGTTCGAGCTGGAGACTCTCTGCTTGAAAGAGGAAGCCCGAGAGCAAGAGGCAGAGGCAGAGGCTACATGGGCTCGGAAGAAAGAGAAGATCCTTCAATCCTTTGAATTTGAAAAAGTATGCGTAGACAAGATTGTGGCCCTTTTTAAAGAAGGCTCGTAGGGTTTTTGGTCTACCCGGTCTCCTTCCTGGACTCGGATAAAGTTCTAGAAGATATGCCTGGATAAAGCGAAGTGCCTGGTCAGGAGGACCAAACCAGTGATGAAGAGGTGTCCGACCCATAGACCCCTTAATTTAGTTTCTTCCTTGTACCTTTTGTTCTTCACTCAAGCTTGTAATGCATATTTTCTTTAATGAAAGTCCCCGTGTTTCTGGCTTAATTACTTGGTTTTTGATTGCGTAATTTTTCCAAATCATAATCTTCTCACCGGTCCAATATACGTGTCCAAACATGTATGCCAAACAAAAATTGGCCAAATATTAATTTTGACGAAACTCGAAATAGAGAGGCACCTAAGCACCCGTATAACTTGGAGCCCTATTTGTCTGTAATTAAATGAAAACTCGATGATGATTGTTATCTGAGAACATATAACTTGAAAACATATTTGGTTAAGTAATAAATTGAGAACCCAAACAGACTGGATGTCCGAGCCCTTATAACTTGAAACCAAGATTTCTCTAAGTCATAAACTAAGAACCTGAGCAGGGTGGCTATTTGAGCCCTCATGACTTGAAACCATATTTGGTTAAGAAAGAGATTGACACTACAAGGAAAGAGGGTTTCCGCGGCGTGCAATATGCGCCGCGGAAAGATATCTGCGGCGTGCATGGCACGCTGCGAGGTACGCTGTAAAGTTCAAAGCCGTCTTAAGTTTGAAACTATTGACAGCGTGCGGTTTACGCTGCGGTTTACTCTAATAACGGCGTGCGGAGTGTGCTATTGATAGTTATCTTTCGGCAGCTTGCCCCGCACGCTATGGTTAAAAGTTTCAACGTCTTGCAAAACATGCTGTTGAAACCTATTGGAAGCGTGCGGTTTACGCTGCGGTTTACTCTAATAACGGAGTGCGGAGTGTGCTATTGATAGTTATCTTTTGACAGCGTACCCCGCACGCTGTGGTTAAAAGTTTCAACGTCGTGCAAAACATGCTATTGATATGTTGACAAATTGGCAGCGTGCATTGCACGCCGCGGTTAAAAGTATCAATGGTGTGCGTAATATGCTGTTGATGATTCATTGGCCGCGTGTACTGCACGCTACGGTTAAAAGTAACCATGGCATGCACAATATGTTGTTGATAAGGTGAGCTATTGACAGCGTGCAGCACGCTGCAATTAAAATTAGTGATATGTTTGTAGGGTGCAATGCAAGCTGTAATCGATATATTATTGTACGCTGTCGATTTGGTTTATCAGCAACGTTATTTATATTATTATGAACCAAATATTAAACAATAATATCGAAACTCAAAAGATTTATCACACCACATCCAACCAATCACCGGAATTAAAGCAAAATAATAAGATAACTTAAAAACTTATAAGTAATTAATGTCAATTCTCCTTTATCCAATAAGACAAAAAACTTGATAAACTAAACAAAATACTCAGTAATATAATGGTTTGATGCAACAGTGTCTCTAACCCTAGAACCAATAGGATCTGTATCAGTCACACAAAACGATAAATTTAGAAAACCATGCTATTGTGCTTCCAACTGCATCATCCAGAAAAATCATTTCAGAATTCGGTCGAATTAAGTCTACCTGCTCCACAAGAACTCTATCAACCCAAACTTTCCAACAAGATCCACCAAGAGGAACATGATGCACTTTTACCGTTGGATCTGTGGATGCAATTCGACCTTCAGCAACAACTCCATCACCACACCAATGAAGCAACTTACATTTAGTATTTTCAGGGATATCTCCATGAATCACATTCTTTACATTTGACTGCATATAAACAATACAAAGTGTTAATTATGTCATATCTATTTTTATAACAAATTTGGTTTAGATAACACAAACTTTTAAGATAGTTACCCGAGATGCAACGTGATGTTGGTTCACATTATCAACAGTACCATTTTTTTGAGACGATTGATATCACAACCACTACCAATATCATTCTCAATCCCAATGCTACCACCACTACCAACCTACATATTGAGATAAAGCAAAAAATATGTCAAACAACAAATCTCCAATGTAAGAAGCTTCATTAGATTACTTCTATTGTGAGGTCACTAGAAAATATACTGTGCAGAAGAAGCTCTTCCAAATAATTTGTATATTGGCTTCCTTACTAAATAATGAAAATATAATGAAGTTTCTTCCACATCCATGAGTCCTATTATTACTCATTTTACTTTCATTTTTATAATCTAACAATCTAAAAATGACCATAAAAACACAACTAAATTAAAATTCTCTGAAATCACAAGAGGTGCACCAATCGAATGTTGTTTTCTCAAATACAATGAAATGTTTCTTATAAGTGACTTTCAATATTTAATTATACAAGAAAAAGTTTAATCAGCTAGACAATATATCATTTAATATATTTTAGTCCAGAGGTATGAGTTCTTATGGTGAAATTATACATCGTCCAAAGAAATTCAGCTAGGAAATATGGTAAGGAAGCCAATAAACTAAATTTTAGTCCAGAGGAAGCCAATATACTAATTTTTTTATCTCAAACAACAAATCTCCAATGTAAGAAGCTTCATTATAATTTCATTATTTAGTAAGGAAGCCAATATACAAATTATTATGACCACATCAACCAAATTAAACATAAAAATTCAAGTGCAAAATAAAAAATACATTAAAGCTACAAAGTAAACTAAATAAGACTAGTGAAACTAATACCATTTTTCTTCCCAACAATAAAACAAAAAAATGATCAAGACAATTAGAAATAAAAAAAAACTTTGAGAAGAACTTTTCATAAGGTTTTTCAAACAATAATAATTACCATAATGTGAGCCAAACGGGCATAACCTCTCCTGCTCATTGTGTGGTTGTGTATTTGCTTTCCCCTCATTGTCTTAAATTTTTCACTCTTTTCCTGAAAATAGAAAACATATAACATATTCATATATAATTGATTAATCACATGATTGCTAAAAATTAAAGAATTGATCCAATGCATGAATGTCACATAATGGGTATAAATGAAAAATGAAGGCCCTTACAACACAACAACAGAATCTCTACAACATCACATTGTCAAGAAGTCCATCGAGGGAAAAATCGGGAAAAACCATTTGTACTTTGATGTAAAGCCTCTAGTATTCTTGTTCCTCAATCCATTCATTAATAGTGTTGCTCCAAAAAAAAAAGCAAAAAGAAACTATTGTTCTTTCATCATTCTGTGTATGTTGAGATTATAAAACTTTAAAAAGGCGAAACAAAAAAGGCCTAGGCCTTCGGTTTACTAAAATTCCCCCTCTATGAAAATCGATTGATTCCCAGACATTAATTAATTACGTATATAAATCTTGATATATCTATGGAAAATACACCGATGCATATTCATCCATAGATAAGCACGAGAGCTGGATCAATTCCTTCCTGCACGCACCTAGCACATAAACTTGACAATGCCATTTTCCAATCTTCTCATAATTTACATCCTATTATCATCCTACCACATTCTATCCCATGCATTAATAGAACAAAACCAAACAATTGAATCCATGATGCTTCAAGCATGTGACAAAGTTAATAACCAAGACTCATGCCTCTCTAGCATGCATTCTCGTACCATAAGTCACGGTCATTCGAACCCCACGTCGGTTCTCAAAGCCGCTATAGAGAACACACTCAACGAGGCCATATCAGCCATTGACATGATCACAAGGTTCAACACCTTATCCATCAGCTTTTGCCATTGAGGATTGCAAAGAACTACTCGATTTCTCGGTTTCCGAGCTAGCATGGTCTTTATCCGAAATGAACAAAATACGAGAAGGTCTGAAAAACCCTCATAACTCGGAAGGAAAGCTGAAGGCTATCTGTATTTTGTTGCTACCTGTATTTTTTTGAAGGGATTTGGAGGTCTTTTATTTGTCCTAGGCAGCAGTTTTGGCAGTGTGTGGCATTTCTTGGTGCATTATTTTTTTTCTTGGGAATGAAGAACTCAATTTTGAGGAAGCAACAGAAGAAAAAGGCCCCAAAACCGAAGGCATTATCTGTTGTGTGATTCATTACTTCTTGGAATTATTAAATTTAAGCCCAAAAATAATAACAATTATATGCATGTATCAAACAGTCAAAAAATCCATAACAATGAATTGATACTTACTTGAAATGGTGATGATCGTGTCTTCTTTACAAACAAGTCCCATTGGTTTTGATCCATAAATTCGGGCTTCAAAAGACAAAGATCTCGTGAAGCCACTCGACCATCATCAACTTCTCGTATAAGTATTTGGAGTTTGGACTTTCTATCACGCCACAATTTACCTAACTTTTGAAAGATTGAATGTTTCTCCCACTCCTCAACTTTATAGTTCAACTACACATTAACAAGCATAAAAATATTTCTACATTTTGTAATAAAATAGGAATAAAAAAACAGTGATAAGTATTACCTGAAGACAACACCACATCTTATTCTTCATTTCCTCGTCTAAGTCATTCCATCGATCTAATGTGTATGGCACAAATTCTTTTACCATGCAACCTAGAAAAGTGGCGTACTTGACCGAATTATCTCCAATTGCCTGTCCAAACTCATTACGTTCCAGATCTTTGGGCTGTTGTTGGCCACTAACCAAATTAAACTTTGATGGACCTCGTCTTTTTTTCTTATTAGTTTTGGCGTCATCAACTAGCTCTTTATCACGCAAATATTCTGATGAATTAGGTGGAGTGTTGGAGTCCACTCTCGATAGCTTATTAGCTATATTTTCCTACAAAATAGCATAAAGAGACATTATCATGTAAAATTGAGACTTCGTTAAAATTAAAATAAACCAAAATCTACAAAATAATAAAATATCACCTGAACTTCCCCTACAGATACCTTGATGCGTTTTTCGCCCAATCTGCTCATTTTTTAATGCTGCATATGAAGATATAGTCAAACATGTAATATGACATGATAATTCGCTGAAAATAAAAAGAAAACTGACAAATATATTGCAACAGTAAATAAAGTGTAATGGAACCTTTTAAATTAACTACAAACTCGACAACCGAAAATTTCAATCACGGATCAGTCACGTCAATTCATTCACACTCATTTCTCGCATACGGTTCTTTCTCAGTGATGTTAATCTCAAGTGTGGACACATCAAGAGGTGTGGATGATGTATAGGCTTCCTCTTCAAGCAAATTCATGTTATGCATACCCCGAGGCGGCGCTTTCAACACCACATACCAGTTTGATTCGTCATTGTCTCTAGAATAGAATACTTGTTTTGCTTGTGATGCTAAAATGAAAGGATCGCCTTCAAAAGTTCTTAGACCTTGGTGTAAGTTGAACAGTGTAAAACCATCTTCCATTTTGATTCCAGTTTCATGATTTGCCCAATCACACCTAAAAACAGGAACTTTGAAAGAATAGTAGTCTAGTAAAACAATATCTTGTATAACTCCATAGTATAATACTCTTCCAATAGTATGTGAATAATCATTCGCACTAGACTGACAAACAGTATCTGCTTCAATCGAAACACTACTATCTTGTGTCGACCTTTCAACATCAATTGTGTGGAATCGATATCCATTTATAATATAACCCATATAAGATATGACATGTTTTCTTGGACCATGTGCTAGCCATTGAATTCTATCTGATGAGTTATCACAAACATGTTTTGATAATCATTGAGCAAATGTTTCCATATGTCGCTTCTGTAATAATATTTCATTAATTAAGAAACGAAGATCTGTTTTTTTCAGCTCCTCAATGTGCATCCTATTTAAAATCATTAAAGGGTGATTATTATAATATATGAATTATGTAATAGACAAAGGGTAATATGATATGTAATTAACTATACTCACTGTAAGTAAGGCTCAACTTCAGCAGTATTGAACAACACATATCGATGTGCAGCTTGCAACACATGGTCCTCTAACATTTTTTCTTTTCCTTGAGAAATTGGGCGACCTTCCACTAATCCATTCTCCAAATCCTGATTTCGATTAGAACGGATACCGATACCAGCCGCTTTTTCTATATAGGCACTACAAAATCGCATTCGTTCTTCTGCATCTTCTAATAAATCAGTAAACTCATAATCTCTTGCGTCAGACGTAGTGTGTCCAACCTCTTCATCTGAGACAAATGCATCCCTATATAAGTGAAATGCCTCTCTACTTTCATCATCCGCTTCTTGAACTCCTCCTAAACTACCTTCACCTTCAAATGGTGAGGTATCAGTTTCACCATGGAAGAACCAAATCGTGTAAGAAGGATCGAACCCCTTGAATATTAAGTGCTCATACACTTTGTCAAATGTCATATGCTTCTTATTTTTACAACGTATGCAAGGACATAATATTACGTCACGTGTTTTGGCGTAGTCCTTGGCTTGTGCAAGAAATTTTTTAACCCCTTCTTCATACTTGGGTAGAAGTCTTTAAGGTAGATGAATCCATTCTTTATCCATTTCGTAAATGACCCAAACCTTAACATTCAAATTAATATATGACTTCAAATAATTTTCATTACTTCATAAATAAAATGAGAAAATGAATAAAAATATAACCTCAACTTCTGCCATAAATATTAAAAACTAGCCACAAAATTGTTAAAGTAGATTTAATTCAAATCCAAACAAAATTACTTGTCATCTAGCTCTAATATTAGCCACATAAATTCAAGACCAATAATGCAAAATTTAGAACCTAAAGATTCATCAAGCAATACACTTAATATATGGAAAAGGAATAGCACCAACACCAAGAAATGTGATTTTTCAAAAGGACAATTAATATTGCGAATCAAAAAAATGAAAGGAATGCTTCTTTTTTATTTGTCTTTATTTTTACTTTTTTATGATAAGAAAAATAAATTCTTTCAATAACATGCATCATTAATTGGCCCATAGGTTGTGGAGGCAGGGGATGGGAAGTGCATGCTTTTATGATTAGGAAATCTATTTTTTTTCAATTTCATTAACTTACGTGAAAAAAAATGCATCCAATTTTAACAGTAAAACCAAATCTAGGAATCTAATGTTGTCCGAAACATTTTTTCTCTTTTACTACAATAAATTTCATTTACACCACAAAAGTTAATTAAATATTCATAAATCAGCGAAAAGTAAGTAATAAAAAAGAATGGAACCTGTGTTTCTGGGAGAGCAGCTTGTTCTCGTTGATCTTATGCGATGCCACGAGTTGAACTAGAACTATAATGCAAGCAAACAAAGCAATTGATCGAAAAGCCATAATTTTTGTGTCACTTGAGAAAAAAAGAAGAGAAACACACAAATTAAAGGATGCTTAAGAAATTTGTTTATGCTTAAGAAATATGTGTTAAAACCACGTAGTCATGCATATTAATATGCAATTTTTGTGTCACTTCTAGATAATTTCCAAACCTCTCTATAGCCTCACATGTAATTTAAGAAATATCTTGAAAGAGGAAACAACATATAGGATATAATTATGATTTTCAAATCTAAACCACTCGACACTTGTTTAAAATTGTAGACACGGGGGCTCCACCCGACCCACCAAAATAGACGTTATAATTATGATTTGTAAAATCTTGATTCTTGATATGTGATTGTCTCCAATTTCAATATTAATTAAGTGGATGAGATTGAAATTAATTTTGTTTCTTTTTTCAAAAAAACAAAATACATCTTTGATGTAAAAAGTAATGTTAAATATTATCGTGGAAGGATACTATTATGATCAAGAATTAATAATTTTCTTGATCGAACTAACAACTCATACAAATGTAACTACATCAATGAATCTAGGCAATAATTAATCATTTTTCATAGTTATATTTCACCCCTATTCAACAACCCCAACAACCACTTTTATAGATGAAATTTAAAATTTTTCCCAATTATTATCATGTAAAATATCTACCTGACACACAAGTGATGCAAATATGTGGCAGAGGGAGACTAGATTGGATGGCAAATATTTTTGTGAGGCTTACATTAAAATGGGAGGGGACAAAAACATATAATGATATGAAATTATCTACGTGACAGACAAGCGATGCAAATAACAATAGAGCCCCAGGTAAAGATCACTGGGCCAATCCTGGATAATCCTTGTCGCAAAAGAGCTTCAACTGGTATATTCGCCCTTCATGTACAGACTAACAGGAAAAAAATTTCAACACATTCGAGTTATTGGGATGGATTAGGTGAAAATATTTAACAAACTACAGTCAGCTCGACATTTAATGGGGGCAATATGCATTAGAAAACTTGTATTCTCTCGAGAATTGAAAGCACACTTGCTGAAATTAGAGCCATTCTACTGAAATATGATCACAATCTACAACTAAAGGGATTACAGTGCAAAATATTTTTTTAAGGAGTATACAAGTTTGTAAGATGAACGTCAAGTACTAGCGCAGCGCTGTCATCTAATGTAGCATTAAACTTTTAGTGTGATTCATCCCAACACAAACGGATGAATTCATATCCACTGAACAATCGCCACGGGCAATGGCTTCTAGCATTACTAACTAACAGAACTGAAAC
>NC_133317.1:15827960-15878406 GCF_012295235.1 Primulina huaijiensis | reverse complement strand
CTCTTCTGTCGACTCTGAGCAGTCCTCATTCTATCACGGATCCGGGCTACTACATCAACAGTCTGCTGTATAATCTCTGGACCCAACTCTGCTCTCTCTCCTACTTCATCCCAATGAACAGGAGATCTGCACTTGCGACCATATAGTGCTTCATACGGAGCCATTCCTATAGACGACTGAAAGCTGTTGTTATAGGTGAACTCTACCAATGGCAAGTTCGACTCCCAACTCCCTGAGAAGTCAATGACGCAAGCACGGAGAAGATCCTCCAAGATCTGAATAACTCGCTCTGACTGCCCATCTGTCTGCGGATGGAAAGCTGTGCTAAACAGCAACTTCGTACCCATGGTCGAATGCAAACTCTTCCAAAACGAGGAAGTAAATCGGGGATCTCTGTCAGACACGATAGAAACTGGAATGCCGTGAAGTCGGACTATCTCTCGGATATACAACTCCGCATACTGAACCATAGTGAAAGTCGTCTTAATAGGCAAGAAGTGCGCTGATTTGGTAAGACGATCTACAATCACCCAGATAGCATTCGATCCTCTGGCTGACTTCGGCAATCCTGTCACAAAATCCATGGTAACGTTCTCCCACTTCCACTCGGGAATAGGAAGAGGCTTGAGCAAACCTGCTGGTCTCTGATGCTCGGCCTTCACTAATTGGCAAGTCAGACACTCGGATAAAAATCGTCTGATGTCTTTCTTCATCCTAGGCCACCAATACAATAGCTGTAGATCTTTGTACATCTTCGTACTCCCTGGATGAATAGAGTACGGTGACATATGGGCTTCTGATAAGATATCTGCTCGGATAGAATCACTGCTAGGAACCCATATCCTGTCTCTGTATCTCACAATACCGTCACTAACTGAATACAAAACACTGCCCTGGGCCTCATCTCTCTGCTTCCACTTTGCCAACTGCTCATCTGCTGATTGACTACTGCGAATACGGTCAATGAGCGAAGACTGGATAGTCAAGGTAGATAGACGAGGAACTCTACCTCGAGAATATGACTTTAGATCAAACCTCTGTATCTCAATCTGAAAAGGTCTCTGAATCGTCAAATGAGCCATCACTGCGAATTTTCTGCTCAATGCATCCGCAACTACATTAGCTTTACCCTGGTGGTAGCTAATGTCACAGTCATAGTCCTTCACAAGCTCCAACCAACGCCTCTGACGCATGTTCAGCTCCTTCTGCGTAAAGAAATACTTGAGGCTCTTGTGGTCGGTAAAGATCTGGCACTTCTCTCCATACAGATAATGCCTCCAAATCTTCAAAGCAAAAACCACGGCGGCCAACTTTAGATCATGGGTAGGGTAGTTGTTCTCATGAGTTTTCAGCTGTCTAGAAGCATAAGCTATCACCTTCCCATGCTGCATCAATACGGCGCCAAGACCGAGCTTCGAAGCATCGGTATACAGAACAAACTCACCGAGCCCTGACGGCATGGCCAAAATTGGTGCTGAGATAAGAGCTTGCTTCAAAGTGTCGAATCTCTTCAGACACTCCTCGCTCCAAACAAATTTCACATTCTTCTTTGTCACTGCTGTGAGTGGAACTGCAATCAAGGAGAATTCCTTGATGAACTTCCGGTAATATCCTGCTAGACCAAGAAAACTGCGGATCTCGGATGCATTCTGAGGCATTACCCAATCTCTGACTGCTGCAACTTTCGCTGGGTCCACCTCAATACCACTGCTAGAAACAATGTGGCCTAAGAACGCCACCTTCTCCCACCAGAATTCGCATTTACTGAACTTTGAGAATAGTTTGTGCTTCTGCAATGTCTGCAACACTGTAGTCAGATGCCTGCTGTGATCCTCCCGATTCTTGGAGTAGACGAGGATGTCGTCTATGAATACTATCACGAACTGATCGAGGTACGGCTGATTTACGCGATTCATGAGATCCATGAAGATCGCTGGCGCATTCGTCAAACCGAACGGCATCACAAGGAACTCGTAGTGGCCATAACGAGTCCTGAAAGCTGTCTTCGAAACATCAGCATCTCTCACTCTCAACTGGTGATAACCGGAACGCAGATCTATCTTAGAGAAAATCGAAGCTCCTTGCAACTGGTCAAACAGATCCTAAATCCTCGGAAGTGGGTATTTATTCTTCACTGTAACACTGTTCAACTCCCGATAGTCAATACAAAGTCTCATCGAGCCATCCTTCTTCTTAACAAACAAGACTGGCGCGCCCCAAGGTGAGAAACTAGGGCGAATGAACTCCTTGTCAAGAAGTTCCTGAATCTGCTTCTTAAGCTCTGCCATCTCTGTCGGGGCTAGTCGATACGGCGCTTTTGAGATCGGAGCCGTACCTGGCATAAGCTCGATGGAAAACTCCACCTCTCTCTCAGGTGGAACACCAGAGACGTCCTCAGGGAAAACGTCTACGAAGTCTCTAACAATCGGAACATCTGAGGCTGACTGACTGGGTGCCTCGGGGACAGATATAAAAGTTGCTAAAAATGCCCGACACCCTCTATGCATGAGCTTTCTAGCCTGAACATATGGAATAATGCGCGGTAAAGGAAAGTACCTGTCCGGCTCAAATAAGAACTGAGTCATCCCAGGCGGTCGAACTAGAATGGATCTCCGCTGAAAGTCGATCAAAACTCTGTTCCGCGATAGCCAGTCCATCCCCAGAATGATGTCAAACTCTGGCATCGGCAATAAGATGAGATCCGCATAAACAAGATTTCCATGCAGCTCAAGGTCTATGTCTCGGATCACGCTGGTGGCGGTCATCTCCTCTCCCGAAGGCAATGACACCGAATAGGCTACATCTAGCCCGATGGTCTTAACTTTGAGAAAGTTTGCAAAGACCTCTGAAATAAATGAGTGGGTAGCCCCTGAATCTATCAGGGCTTTGGTAGCTGAGCCAGCTATGAAAATTCTCCCTGAAAGTTCGGAACACTAAGCTGAACCCAAATAATCACAAGAGCTGAGCTTATAGACATGCAAAGGTCACAGTTCTTCTAACTAAATCCCGAAAATAATACTGAGTAGAGCATGCAATCCTATCGCAATTCTAAGTTCAAAATCTTAATCCCGATTCCCAAAACATTGGAATGCAAATGTAACTTAAAACTGTAAGGTACCTGTCATCAGCATGGTATCAGGGTTCGTCTCCGCAGCATGGAGAGCAAAAACTCTGCCTTGGGTAGGCAGATTCTTCCGGGGGCACTGCCGTAGCATGTGGTCCGTGCTGCCACACTTAAAACATTTCCCTGAGCCAAACATGCATGCTCCCGGATGACGACGTGAGCACTTGGGACAGACTGGGTGCTCAAAGGTCCTCGGGACGACACGTCCCTGCTGCTGCTGCTGGGTTCCTCCTCTGTTTCTGGGCGGCCCGTAATGCGATCTCTTATGCTGATGCTGATGCTGCTGAGGAGGAGGGCGGTGTGGTACCTGGATTGGGCGCTTGCCCTAACGGTCTCTCTCGATGTCCCGCTGATCCTGCTCTGCGGCTAAGGCTTTGGAGACAGCGACCTCATAAGAAGTAGGGTCAGACACCCTAACATCACGGCGCAAGATCGGCCGTAAACCCACCAAGAAATTCATCAACTTGGCTCTAGCATCATTCGCGATCAGGGGTACAAAATGACAACCCCTCTCAAACTTACGGATGAACTCCGTAACAGTCATATCCCCCTGTCTCAGGCCCATGAACTCTGTGGTCAACCTGGTGCGCACCTCCTCCGTAAAATATTTGCAGTAGAATACCTCCGTGAAACGTGTCCATGACAGGGTAGCCAAGTTAAGGGCTACTGAAGCTCCTTCCCACCATAAGCGGGCATCTCCTCCGAACAGATAAGAGGCACAACGAACTCGATCTGCATCTCCAAGCTCCATGAACTCGAAAATAACCTCGAGGGACTTGATCCAGCCCTCGGCAACCATGGGGTCCGTCGTCCCAGAAAACTCCTTTGGACGCATCTTCATGAATCTCTCGTATACTGCCTCAGGCTCTGTCGGCCTGGTCGCCACAGCATTGTTCTCCGCAAACTGCGCGAAGAACCGAGTCATCCCAGCTAGCATCTGGGCATTCATGTCCGGTGGTGGTGGAGGTGGTAAGTCTCTCTCCTGCCTCTGCTCCTCCCTGTCCTCCTGGCGAGGCTCCTCATTTATAGTGCGCTCGAGAATGCGTCTAGGGGGCATACTGTTCCATACATAACCCATACGTAACTAACATGCATAATTCCATAATTTATTTAAATTTAAGTACTGAACAATAACATAAATATGGAAGTAAAACATTTCATGTAAACATGCTGTTAAATAATTCATGCTTTAAATAAAATGCGTAACTGTAAAACTTACAGACCGACGACGTGACTTCATGAGCTTCTCGCGGTCAGTAGTAGTGCAACCCTTTACAGAACCATTGCTCTGATACCAGATGTAGAGGCCTAAAAATCCTTACTTGAAAATTTGCGGAAAATTTAAAATTTTTCTTTTAAAATAAATGGAGTGCCTCATTCATACCAAAAACTGATAAAATATTTAACGTTCAAAACAGCAGCGGAAGAAATTATTACTTGCCAAAATAACAAGTTAAAGTATTCAATAACTAATAAAATATTTGAGCATCAAAATGGCAAGTGCTGAAACTGAGGTCCTCGGGTGCCACTACTGCCGACTCGAGCTAGCTCACTGGTCCCCGCCCTCGATCCCGACATCATCAGTACCTACAACAATCAAGTCTAGTGAGTCTAAAGACTCAACATGCATATATCGTAAATAACGAGTAAATATAGTAAAATTGCATGGGAGTAAAATTTCATGTCATGAGGCATATCGTAAAATGTCGTGTCATGATTAATTATAATACGTGCATAGCTGAACTGAAAATCATAGTGAAACTGTTTGCTCCTTGGAGCCCTGTACTGAAATAGCATATAATAATTTTCTGTGAGATTATGGTCTACGCAAGTGGTCCCTGAACTGAACTGAACTGAGCTGACCGATACTGGTGACCGGACCGATACTGGGGATCGGATTTACGTCTGATCAGACTACTGCCACAGTACTGGGTGAAACAACTGAACTGACCGGTAACTGGTGACCGGGCCGATACTGGGGACCGGACTTAAGCATGATAGTAAAGTGACCACAAGCAATATCGCATAAATCTCAAAATTTGTATTTTTGCACGTAATATAATTAAATAACTGAATTAAATATCCTGTACCCATTTTACTGCTTGGATTGGATCGCTCCCAGGCTCGCTGCAACCTAAATATGCCATGAAAAATATGCAATAGATTTATGGGACCAAACTATACAATAACCTTAAAAAATGTGACAATTACGCCTACCGACTTCGTATTAAATCATGACTCCGAGCCAACCCGAACCAACACTGAACCATCATGTAGTCATGATTAAAATACGTCTAAAATGATCAAATAATGCTCCTAAAATGGTGAGGGCCGAAATCTAGGTGAATGGAGGCCAAAACATGAAACGCTCTTTCGAGAGTCAATTTGGCACATCGCACCGTAAATTCTCGTACGACCTCAAAAATGATCCGAATCACGAACGGCCAAAAACATGACCTTCCTAACTCGGTGAGGTACTGTCCAGTCCAAGGCCATGGGCTAAAAGCCAACCGAGAACTCGAACGAGCCACTGAACCGTCACAGCAAGTTGCTGTCCAGAAATACAGCAGCTGTGCTTTGGTTTCTTGTGTCGTTTGCGAGACTAATGGCCATTGGGGCTTGAACCACCGACCAAAATCTCTTACCAACATCCCAAGGAATGATTTGAACCATGGCTAAGGGCTTTAGACCAGCCACAATTCGAAATATTCCAGCAACGACCCAAACGTTACAACCGAGAACAAATTCTGCACGTAGGATGCATTGCTTTTGTTTTGCTGTCACGAATCGTTCCAATGGCCATTTGATTGACCATGACACGATCTAGACATCTAGGGGCATGGTATGAACCGTGGCTAAGGGCCATAGGCCAACCAAGATCCACACCATCCACCAAACCAAAATGACACATGCTGTAAAAATGAAGGGCCGAAATGGGGTAAGGGCTGTTCTTGATGTTTTAGTTGAAAACCGAGTAACCATGGACCGAGCCACCAAAAGGGCGACTTAGTCACGTCTTAGACATGCTAGGGAAGTGATCCAACCATGGCTATAAGCCCTTAGGGCAGCCAAGATCAGATTCATTTCCCTTTGACAGCAACATGAGAAAATCGAAACTCAATATGGCAAGAATGGGAAGCTGCTGTCATTTCTTGTTTCCAGTGGGTGTGGGGCTCGAATGAATGGACCAAAGTGATCCTAATACATCCTATTACATGTCTAGATGTCGCCTTGGGAGCCTGGAATCGAACCAATACCTGAAACCCACAAAACAAACAAACCGTGAAGCATAGAGTGAAGGCAACAAAAATCTGCACTACCTTTTTGAAAATGATTCATCAATATTTCGGTTTGTACATGAAAGGATGATCATGAAACATCAAAATGATGATAGTATGACTTGATTGAAGAGTCAAGGAAAAATATATGCATGCCTGGTTTCGTTTTCATAGAAAACGAAAGAACGAGACGATCCGGCGCGGAGGAGGTGGAGTGATCTTCTTTCTTTTTCTTCTACTAAATTTTCTCTCTAGTTTTCTCAAGTTCTAGCCACGATTTTTCTCTCCACAAACACTCTGAATTTCGAGACTTATGGAGGGGGAATGGTGGTTAAGAGGGTGAGGAGAATGTGTGCAAAATATAGGGAGAAAATATCAAGACCAAGTCTACTCTTTTTTGAAATTTGAATTCTTGTTTGATATCAAATGATTTGTTGGTGCTTGTTGGGGTGAGGTGGCCGATCATAATACCATCTAGACTAGGTGAGGATGAGGTTGATCATTAATTAAATGGTGCTCCCAAAAATAAAAGAATTATCCTACTAATTAAATACAAAGAAAGGGTCAAAGGTGAGGTGGCAAAGAGATGTTGTCTAGACATAAGGGTGGCCGAAATTTGGTGTAAAAATGAAGGGAAATTGTTGATTATTTACTAAATTTATAACCCTTAAAAGCCTTACTTATTCTTTACATAATTTAGTGAACTAATTCCTTNAGAAAAAAAAAAAGAAAGGCGCGATTATTTGGGGATTTGGCGCCTCANTTATTTGGAGATTTGGCGCCTCAATTGTAAAGTATTAATTTTATTGCCAATATTAACAGCATGCATTGCGTGCCGTAAATATGAGTTTTAACAGCTTACTAAATGCACGCCGTTGAAATAAAATACTTTAACAGCACACTTTTCGGTACGTCGTTGATAAATATATTTACAGCGTTCTTGTTCTGCACGTCGTGATTGGTATAAGGTGCAACCACATTAACGGCGTGCATTTTAAAGCACGCCTTTAAAAATTATATTAACGGCGTGCTTTTAATGCACGCCGTTAATGTCGTGCCGCAAAAAACCAGTTTTCTTGTAGCGTGAGAACCCAAGAAAGTTGGTTCCTTATAACTTGAAACCAAGATTTGGCTAAGTAATAAGTCGAAAACCCGAGCAGGATTGTCACCCAAAAACATATAAGTTGAAACCAAAATTTGGCTAAGCCCTAAGTCGGAAATCAGAGTAGGACTTCTACTCGATCCTGTATAAAGACCCATGGAATATACTTTACAAAGGACTGAGCTCAAATAAATAATTTATGGGCATGAAACCCATTAACGATGTCGAGCGTAAGGTCGGGCTTTTCTTCAACGGTCAAATTTTGTCAGACTTATGAATGCTGAACTGCTCGGGCTTTGGTGAATGCCACTTTCATGGACTTGCATTGTGTCGAGCTGGTCGGGCTTTTGTGAATTCCACATTCGTGGACTAACATTGTGCCTAGTATACCGGGCTTTGGAGAATGCCACATTCCTGGACTTACATTGTGTCGAGCTGGTCGAGTTTTTGTAAATGTCACATTTGTAGACTTACATTGTGTTGGAAACTAAATTTCGGTGATTTGACAAACTGAACGTTTATTATATCGAACTAACTGATCGAGAAGACCGGCAGTAACTGATCAAAATATGCGAACTGACAGTTGCCTTATCTGAAGATTAATGCGAAGATAATCAAGGGCAACTGAACCAGCTGGACTGAACTTCGCAGAAAACTGACTGATCAGTTGGAAACTGATCAGTCTCTACATACATTTGTAAGCTTATCAGCTATTATTTTACAGCTGATCTTTCAACTGAACACGTCAAGAATTAAGACTTTCAACCGACAACAGTACAAGCAGACTGCAACTAATAGTGAGAGTGTCGCATTTCAGAAAAAGCTGCAGTGTACGAATGTCAGAGGAATGTTTACATGGCAAACAACGAATAAATAAAAGATTCAAATTGTATTAATTGTTACCGTTAGAAGAGAAGCCTATAAATAGCAAAGACGAAGCAACAAAAGATATCCGGCTCACTTGCAATCATTCTACTGAATATATACTAAGATTCAAAGCTCACACTTATTGTATTTACTGATAGCACTCAGGCTATACTTCGAGCTTTTCTAGCACAAACCTTGCTGTTGTAAAACTTGATCTTAAAGAGATCAGTTGTGCTAAATTTTTTTCAAGTCAAGTTGAATACTGAGAATTTCATTTGTAAACTAATAGTTTCAGTTTGGCAGTGTTAAGTTCAAGACTGAAGTGGGTCTTTGCAATTGTTTGTATCGATCAAAATCTTTTAGTAAAAATCATATCTTTGTGATAGAAAGGGTGACATAGGAGTGATTGAAATCTCCGAACTTCCATAAAATCTTTGTGTTCTTATTTCAGTTTATATTCTATCTTTCAGTCAGTTTATTTCCGCACAATGTGTGTTAACTAACTGATATCGACTGACAAGATTCCCGAGTTTCAGTTTATCACGAAACTGACTCAATATTACAAAAAACTGTGAAAATCGTTAAGTGTTTATTCAACCCCTCCCCCCTCTAAACACCTTTTCAGCTCATAACTGATCCTATCAAGTGGTATCAGAGCAGTTGAATCTTTTTCTTGAATATTCTTATACACTAAACTGATTATCATGTCTTCATTCAACAAAATTCTTATGTTTTCTAGAGAAGATTTCGATGATTGGAAAATCAGAATGCAGGGTCATTTATAAGCACAAGACGACAACATGTGGTACATTATCACTGATGGACCCATGAAAATTTTAAAAGCTAATACAGTTGTTGCGCTAACTGAAGGGGCACCACAACGTATTGAAAAGCCCAGAGAGGAATGGACAACTGAAGACAAGAGGAAAGCCAACCTGGACAATGTGGCTAAGGACATCCTATACAAAACATTGGATAAAGTCACTTTCACCAAAATAAAAATGTGCAGAACTGCTAAAGAGATATGGGAGAACCTGATTCAGTTATGCGAAGGCAATGAGCAAACCAAGGAGACTAAACTATCAGTTGCTGTTCAAAAAATTGATAATATCAAGATGAAAGTTGGTGAATCCATGCATGAATATGATGAAAGAATCAGTGGTATTGTAAAGGAGCTGAGTGCACTTGGAAAGGTGTATTCAAATAAAGAAGTGGCACTAAAAGTGGTCATAGTTCTTCCCAAAGAATGGGATGTCAAGACCATGGCAATGCGAGAATCAAAGATCTTAACAAGGTCGAACTTCATGATTTGTTTGCTGATCTAAAGGCCTACGAGTTTGAATTACAAACCAGAGAAGTAGAACCTTCTACACCAGCTGCCACAAGTGCCTTAACTGCTGTCAAACTGGAACCAACTGGTTCAGTTGACAAATCTGGTGATCAGCTGAGTAATGATGCAATGTCATTGTTTGTCAAAAAGTTTGAAAGATTAATGAGAAGAGGCCAGGGAAACTTCGAAAGACAATACCAGAATAATCACTCTAAAGAAGAACCTAATGCTTGCTACAACTGTGGCAAAACTGGTCATTTTATTGCTGTCAATCTCAAGCCAAAGAAGGACAGTCGAGGTTCAACTTAAAAAAGAAAGAAACCTCATGAGCACAATAGAAGATCAAGAGATGACAAGAAAGCTTACAAAAAAAGCATGAGGTGCTTCTAGCTGAGGAAAGCAAGTCGAAATGGGCATAATCTCGCAGTGATTCAGAACCGGAAATCTTGAGCAGCTCCAGTGACGATAATGAAGAAGTCAAGTGTCTGATGGCAGCTGACACAAACTGGAGTCAACTAGTCAGCAGGTATTTGTCTTTAGCTCAACTGATTTCACACGAGAAGAACTCATTTCTACACTTCACGACATGGTTAATGAGTATCACAAGCTTGCCTTATCTTTTGCGAAGGCCAGAGCAAAGCAAACTGATCCCAAAGACAATAAAACTGAAACTGATGAATCAGTTGATTTGTTGAGTCTTAAACGGGAGATTGCTGAACTCAATGCTGAAAGAAGCAAGAATCAGTTAATGATTCAACAATTGGCGCTTGAGAACTAAAAGCAAACTGAGCTGATTAAAGCATAGAATAACTCATCAGCTTCGTTAACTGAAATGCAAAGTAAGCAAAAATCAGTTGATGATAAAACAGGCTTAGGGTTCAGCAACCAAGATGAAACGTTCACCAGTGATACTCATCCAAAGCTGAACATAAGCAAAGAGAAATAACGTCCGAAAAATCAGTCTACGTAAACCGCATGCATGCAAATTATTAAATTGCTAAAATATTTTAATTAAATTATTTTGGATGCATGAATGATATATTTAGAGTGACTAAATGATTAATTGTGTAATTTTGATTGTTTTCATAATTTAAAGATTTTCAGACGAATATCGATGGTTGGTCGAGGCGGAGGAACGGAGACGATTAAGGTATTAAAGATTTAAAGCTAAATTTTTATTTTTAGTTAAGAAAATAATTATTTTAAATAATTTAAGAATTATGAAATTTTTAAGCTCAAATTTAAATTAAATAGTGGGAGCAAGGTAATTATATATTTTATAAGGGATTTTTTTTTAAATAGATATTTTTAAATCTTTTAATTTGAGGCCTAATAATTTTATAAAGCTTAATGGACCTAATTTATAATTTAAAAATCTATGCTTAATTAAGCCCATTAATTAAGTGATTAAAGAAGCCTTTTATAATTTATTTTTTTTAAAAAAAAGAAGATAATAAATAAATAAATAAGAGTCCTAGTACTACACACACCTAAATACACCTACACGAACACACACTGAATCGTACACACATAATTCACGTAAATGGAATTGAAAGTGGGCAAGACTCGGCCGAACATCTTTGTTCTTGCAAGTGATGATTTTTGAAATTTTTTTTCTCCATCGTTCATCAATTTTCTTCATCGTTTTTCCTTCCAACAACGATCACCCGACTCCCGTGCATCCCAAAGTGGGTTTTTGGTGGGGTTTTGACAAGAGAAAAGGGTAGAAAAACAATAGAAATCGTCCTCCGTTCATCACCAACTTCCACCGTTTCGGTATTCGTATTTCGAGCGTTATAAAGCAAAGGCATGTTTCCTAAAATCTTTTAACATCATACAAAGCATATTATGCATGATTTAATTGTTTATGGATGAAAAAAATTAGGTGTTCGATTATTTTACGATACGTTACGTATTTTTCAAAGTTTTAACGATGCTACGCTTGTTTTGAAATCGTTTTTTATTCCAATGGACACGCAGTCAATACATGATAAAATATGATTGATCATGACTAAAACATGATAAATTGATATAAGGAAATAGGCTGAAACAACAGTGAAAGAAAAATAAAAGAGAAGAGGGCCGTAGGTGTTATGGTTGTGCAAAATTCAAATGGTTCGGTTCCTTTGCATGGGGCACGGGTCTGTCCAGGGTCTGGTTGGGGGCTTGTCCAGGGTCAAGTTCGAAGGCTAGGGCGGCTAGGGTTTGAGTTCTAGGCTGTAGAAGGAGTCCCACCGAAGTGGGACTCCTCCTATGCATGTTCACGCACGTCTACTGCAAGGGGGGGGAGGGGGCTACGGCTTGGTAGGGGCTGGGCTGTGTGGTCTGGTCGGTACTCTAGGATGGTTCAGAGAGGGGTATGAAGGGACAGGGCTCGGTGGTGGCTCAGACAAGGAGACCCACGCGAGAAGAAGCACTCCCGTTGAAGAAGAGGCGCGCAGCTCATTCTTGTTTCAGGAGGTCCGCTACTTGGCTCCAAGGCTTGGGCTGGTCTGGGTAGGGTCTGGGCGTGGTCCAGGAATGGTGAGGGTCATGGGGGCTCGGTGGTGGCAAGGCTGGAAGGGTCCATGTTTGGCTAGGAGTTCTTGAGCGTGATTCACCATGGGTGCAGTTCGGGTCTTCAGGTTCCAGGTGGTTTGAGCGAGCTAGGGCTAGGTTCAGGGACTTGGGCTTGTTCAGTAGGGTGCCTAGGTGGGTTGTCTAGGGTTTGGCTTGGGCGTGGCTCGAGTAAATCAGGTTATGGCTCGGGTTGATCGGTAATGTGCCAATTTCGAAAATTTAAGAACAAAAATTGAATCAATAGGTCCACGGGTGTGGCTCATGACTTGGAAGGGTAGAATAAATACTAAAAATGTTATGTTTAAAATTTGAAATCAAAATAATGAGTTTTGGATTTATTCGGGATTTTATCGCCGCACGAAACGCTAATTAAAGAATTAATCGAAAAACTTAGTTTTAAGCTTCATAAAATTATGTAAAATTATATTTAAGCTTAAATAATTAATTAAAATAACCCCATTTCATTAAAAGTGAGAAAAAGATAAATTCGAGAATTTTTACGTCCAAGGACAAAACAGTCTTTTTACACTTGGAAAAATACTAAAACGCTTGGTAGCGTCCCGAAGGATCATAACGCATGTTAAATGATATTATATGATTTAAAATGATGATTTTGAGGATAATATGTATTTTTATGATTTATGGTAAAGTTGTGCAATTTATAATGTTTAAAATGTAATTTTTGGAAAACTATGTTATTTTATGATTTTAAAAGAAAAGGAAAAAATATTTTGAGGGATGTGAATTGAATGTGACAAATGATATGATATATGATTTTGTGGAGATGACGTGAGGGTCAAGTCCCTAGAGGGAACCCATATTCTGGCCAAGGCCCCGGAGGGACCTCGTTTACTGGCCGAAGCCTCAGAGAGACCCCGTCTATGGGAAAAGGCCCTCGAGGGATCACGACGATCGTATTTCCATGGTGGAGCCTAGTGCCCACCCCCATGGACCATGTGGAGCTAAGACTGCAGTCGACCAAAGGATAAAAGCTAGTCACTTTCAAGGATCAAACTTCACACAAAATGATATATGATTGAAAGCTTAAGATAAATAAATGATTCTATGATATATGATTTACGATAAGGATTAAAGCTATTTTTAAAATGATTTAATTATGCTTAAAGCTTATTTTAAATGATTTATTTATGCTTAGAGTTATTTTAAAATGATTTTACGATTTATGATTTAATTATTCTTAAATGATTTTTAAATGATTTTAAAGGGTTTATTTATTTTTAAAAGCTATTTTAAATAAAAATATGATTTTTAAATGCATGTGAATATATATGTATTATTTGGTATTTATGTTTAGAACGTGATGAGTCTTTAGACTCACTAGGTTTGCATGATGCAGGATTTAATGATTTTGTAGGCGGTGACGATTGAGTCGATCGAGTGCAGCATTACACACCCGAGGGCCTTTATGTTTCCGCACTAGCAAGATAGATTTATGATTTAAAGATTTATGTTAAGGATTTTATTTAGAGATATTTGTATGATTTATTTTTATTGTTAGTTGATCTTTTCAAAGGTCAATTTATGAAGTTTTGATTAGTCGATGTTTTAGGATTTTATTTTATGAACTTGAGATTTAAATTGTTAAATTATTATGATCCATGATAATGTTAAATTATTTTATTTAGAAATTTAGAATTTATGATTTAAGATTAGAAAAAAAAATCGAGGTCGTTTCATATTCACTTTGTAAAATCGGTTGTGGTACAAAAACAATTTGAGCCAAGTAAACAAGTGGTTCAGTCTACTGTAAATGAGAACAAGGCCAGGAGGTATAGTGTTGGTTATAGCCCCAAAACTCTAAATGTTTCACATAGTTGGTCACCTAAAAGGTACAACAACAATTTTTCAAATGGCTATTCCTATAACTATAACTCCAAGCCAGTTCAGAAAGGATACTGACTGAATAACAAGTTGAAAAAGGCTAAAGCTCATATTGTCTCATCTACACACTACAAACGAAGCACACACAAGCCAAGAAATACCATTTGGAACACAACAACTAGAAATTCAGTTAGACTGATCCAAGTCTGTGTTCTTAAAGGACTAATCAGTTCAGGACCCAAATATATGTGGGTACCAAAATTATATATTGTATGTGATTGCAGGTGACAGATACAAACAAAGAATCAATTTGGTATATGGACAGTGGATGCTCACGACATATGACAGGGGATGCAAAACTACTATCACAACTGATCAAATATAATGGTCCAAACATCAGTTTTAGAGACAACTCCAAAGGTAAAAGTGTGGGTAAAGATAAGCTTATACATGGTAATTTTACTATCCAAGATGATTTGCTAATTGAGAATTTGAAGTATAACTTGATTAGCATCAGTGAGTTATGCGACAACAACTTCTCAGTTCAGTTCGACAGACATACTTGTTCAGTTAGAGACTCAACTGGTGATGTCATACTAACTGACAATCGTTGTAGAAACACTTACAAAGTCAGTTGGACTGAACAACCTTACGCACCAGTTTGTCTTAAAGCTTGCCATTCTTCAAAAAACTAGTTATAGTATAAGAGATTGAACCATCTAAACTTTAAGTTTATTGCCTATCTGAATAACCATGATCTTGTAACTGGTTTGCCCAAAATAGATTTTTCAAAAGATAAAATTTGTTTAGCATGTCAGTTTGGTAAGCAAGTAAGATCTTCATTTAAAAACAAAGGTTGTAAATCATCTTCCCGATGCTTAGAACTGTTACATATGGATTTATTTGGTCCTATAACAGTAATGAGTTTAGGGGGAATGAAATACACTTTGGTGGTCGTGGATGATTTTTCAAGATTTACTTGGGTTATTTTTCTCAAATCCAAAGACCAAACTGTTGCACAACTGATTAACCTTTCAAAAGACTTTTAAATGAAAAATAAGTTGGGATTGTATGAATAAGGTCTGATCGAGGGACTGAATTCATCAATCAAAATCTTTCACAAAAATTTTAGAAAATACAGGAATCAAGCATGAGCTCTCAGCAGCAAGAACACCTCAGCAAAATGGTGTAGCTGAGAGAAGAAATCGAACCCTTAAGGAACCTGCTAGAACAATGCTTGCTAATTCTGGTATTTCTAAAAAATTTTGGGCAGAAGCAGTAAACAATGTATGTTACACTCAGAACAGATCAATGATTAATAAGAATCATTTGAAAACACCATATGAGATCTGGCATGGACGAAAAAGTGTGGTTTCATACTTCAAGATATTCGGCTGCAGATGTTTTATTCTTGATAATGACAAAAATCATTTAAAAGCCTTTGATGCTAAATCTGCAGAGGGAATATTTCTTGGTTATTTTTCAGTTAGTCAAGCTTATAAAGTTTTTAACAAAAGCACTTTTAATGTTGAAGAGTCTATCCATGTTATTTTTGATGAATCGGTGCTAAATGATAAGCCAACTGATCTAGTTGAGCTATTTGATTGCCTTACAGATATTAATTTGGAGGATGATAATGAAGAAGAGAATCACATTAATCGAAATATCCTTCAAACACCAGACCCAGAAGTGCTGGATTAGTGCTGGATCAATCAGTTGAATAGGAAATTGTTACTTATAATCAGTTGGTGGAGCAAAATGAAAATATTCAGTTACCAACTGATACATCACCAACTGAAACTGAAGAAAACATCCAGATGCCAATTGAAGCAGTTGACGAAATGGACACAAAAGTTGATGAGTACAGAAGGAAAAAATCACATCCACCAGAATTGGTGATAGGTAATCCATCTGATCCGGTAAGAACTTAGAATCAAATGCTTAATTTATTTATTCATTCAGCTTTTGTCTCACAACTGGAACCAAAGAAAACTGATGAAGCTCTTGCTGATCCTAACTGGATAAATTCTACGCAAGAAGAGCTAAATCAGTTTACCCATAACAATGTCTGGAACTTAGTTCCAAGACCAATGTCTAAAATTTTTATAGGTACAAAATGGGTATTCAAAAACAAACTAAACGAAGATGGTTAAGTTGTAAGCAACAAAGCAATACTTGTAGCGCAAGGATATAGGAAAGGAGAAAGAATTGACTACGATGAAACTTATGCACCGGTTGCAAGACTGGAAACAATCAGAATGTTCCTTGCCTATGCATCATTCAAGAATTTTAAAGTCTACCAGATCGACGTGAAGAGTGCATTTCTGAATGGTCAGTTGCAAGAAGAAGATTCTGTTGAACAACCATCAGGTTTTATCTATCACTCTTTTCCTCATGATTTTTATCATTTGAAAAAAGCCTTATATGGTCTTAAACAAGCTCCAAGAGCTTGGTATGAAACACTTTCACAATTCCTAACTGATCACGATTTTACTGTTGGATCAGTTTAGAAGACCTTGTTCAAATTTTCAAACAATGATCACATTTTACTTGTTCAAATTTATGTTGATGATATTATTTTTGGGTCAACTAACCCCAAATTATGCGTGAAATTTTCTAAGTTAATGCAGGAAAAATTCGAGATGAGTATGATGGGTGAACTGACATTTTCCTCGGTCTGCGAGTGAAGCAACTGAAAACTGATATTTTTATCAGTCAGACCAAATATACAAAGGAACTGCTTAAGAAATTTGGCATGGAAACATGTTCAGCTGCAACCACTCCCATGAGTTCATCAATCAAACTAGACAATGATCAAGGGAGAATATCAGTTGAGACAACACTTTACAGAGGTTTAATAGGTTCATTATTGTACCTAACTGCTAGTCGTCTTGATATAGTATTTGTTGTTTGTATGTGTGCTAGATTTCAGGCAGATCCTCCTAAGCAATCGTATTTTACTGCTGCCAAGCGCATTTTAAAATATATTAAAGACACACAAAATGTGGGATTATGGTATGCTAAAGATTCTTTTTTCAATTTAGTTAGATATTCATATGCATATTATGCTAGATGTAAGCTAGATCGAAAAATCACCAGTGGATCTTGTCAGTTTCTAGAAGACCGACTGATCTCATGGTTCAGCAAAAAGCAAACATCCATAGCTACTTCCACAACTGAAGCAGAATATCTTGCTGCTGGAAGCTGCTGTTCCCAACTGCTCTGGATTTAGCAACAACTGAAAGATTATGGAATCAATGCAAAAGAATCTCCCATATTTTGTGATAGTACCAGCACAATTGCGATCACATACAATCCAATTCTTCACTCAAGGACCAAGCACGTTGATGTCAGGCATCACTTCATCAGAGATCATGCTCTGAAGAAAGCAATCAGACTGGAATACGTGCCAACTGAACTACAAGCTGCTGACATTTTCACTAAACCGTTACCATAGACTAAGTTTTCTCACTTTCGCAATATACTTGGTTCAATTGACTTATCTTAATTATATCAGTTTATTGTTCATATGTCAGTTGTTGTTCACTTTTAGTCAGTTAGTCATATATCAGTTTTATTCTTTATGTCAATTGATGTTCACTTTTAAGCAGTTAGTCTTTTATCAGTTATTATCCATTCAGTTAGTGAACTATTTGTCAATTGATGTCAGTTAATCTTGCAGATAAGTAAAGAGACAACAATGAATTGGAACATCATTTATCTTGAATAAAATCGAAACCAAGTTACACGATTCATTTTCCTCTCAACGGCATCTTGCCAGAGGGATATCCAATTAAAAATATCATGTCAATTCAATCTTCTAAAGGAGTCTGAAGAGGAGACCTTTTCGAGCATATTCCACTCCTTCCTCAGCATCACATGCAACAAAACTTGATCAGTGGCAAGATCTGAAACTTGGCTGACTTCAAAACGCCGCTTGTATTTTCTTGCAACAGCCCTTTGTCTGGCAGTAGGAACCATTCCGTTAAGATAAACGATCTGGAGTTGTTGCACCTTGATCCGAGAGGACATGACTTTCAACCAGACATATTCCTCTATGGTTTTCTTCAAACTCTCCAATCGACAGAGTGTTGATGCAGAAACAGGGAAGTTGGAACTGCTTGAACTAGACATTTGTGCTTATTTGTTGTACATTTGTGCTTATTTGTTGTCATCTAATGTCTTTACTTTTATTTATAGTCAGGCAGATATTGGAAAAATAGAAGAAGACGAAGAGACTTTCGTCAACTGAAAGCTTTTGACTTATCCAGACTGAGTTTTTATGACCCTTTTTTTATTTATATGCATTTATTGAGGGAGAATATCCAATTTAAATGGTTAACTAAGAATACAATAGTCAGTTAACTCTTCAACTGAACTGAAACAGCTTTCAACTGATCACTCAGTTGCTGACCCAACTGATCTCCTACAATAAGTTAACTGATTAATCGTTAAATATTCCATAATAAGTGATGTGACTGTTTGTGTGCGCATTAATTGTTGTCTTTCACTGAATAGCTTTTTAAAACATGGACCCACGTTTTTATCACACAACAACACGTTTTTATTCAAATTTTCATGGACTGATACGTGTCCAAAATTTGAACCATAACACGCATATGTACTACACCCCGCTCCATTACAATTTTCTTTACGCTTACTTCGATTTACAGAGCAAATCCAAACTCAAACTTCTTTCTCGCAGAATATCAAACTAATCAGCAATGGCAAACCAAATCCCGGCTCGTATCCTGAATGCAATGGTAATCGACTTTGCATCAGTGTTGTCAGTTCTTGATGAAGCAGTGAATAACATCTTCAAGAAACTAGAATCGGCTGGACTCAAGACATTCTTGGGATGATCTTCCCAAGAGATTTATTCTAAAGAGATTCAAGACTTATACGCCAATGGTTTTATCTCTGCCGATGGCAATATCACCTCCACTGTCAACAACCAGTTGCTGATAATTGATGAGGAATCTTTCAGCAATCTATTTCAGCTGCCTACTGATGGGCCAGCTAACATCTCTGAAGTTAGAGCTTCTGACATAGGGGAGATGCAGACTTTTCTATCAGCTGACGGACGGAAAATCAAAGTTTCCGATCCGAAGAAGGAAATGAAGCCAGAAGTGAAGTTGCTGGATGATATAGTGGCCAAAGGACTATTGGCCAAGGCAAGGTCATTTGCTGCTCTTACGTTGGAAAAATTTCAGGATATGACTACTATAATGGCTGAGAAAAGACTGAAATGGAGAAGCATCATTTTCAATATTCTGAAAAATATGTTTCAGTCTTCTAAGCAATCCAAGAGATTTGCTGTTCAGCTCAGCTATCTGCTGAAATCTAAGGGGATGGTAGGTGATGATTCTGAGAGATCATCCAAGTTCAAGGTCATTAATGCCAAGAATGTCATGCCACCAAAAAACAAACTGGTCATCTCCCCTATCAAATTATTGAAAGTAAACAAAGAAATCGGGATGAAAGAGCCTCAGAAAGCTAAGAAACTACCTCAGAAGAAGACAATCAAGCGTAAACTGATTGTCAGTGAGACTGAATCTGTGAAGACTCCTTCTCCAAAGATACCCAAGCAGTCGAGGACACCAAAAATCAAACTAGTAGCTGAACTGGTCACTGTTCCAACTGAGAGGCTGATGCAACCTATAGCTGAACAGCCGATCAAGGCCATACCATTAAGGAATGTGGCAACCAAAACTGCAACTGAGGTTCGGTTACCTCATTCAGCACCTCAACAACAAAAAAAGTCTATCACAAAATTTGGTGATAAGAAGAAATCTAATGGAGTTCAAGCTCCACTAATATCTATCACTTGCCCATTTTCTCTACCTTTTACCAGACCCAAGGGGGTAATGATCAGAGAAAACATTGATGCAACTTCTTCAGGGCTGATCATCCCTCATGCTCGGATTGAAACCAAAGGAAAGGGCAAGTTGACAGAAGAGCCCCGACCCACTAATGTGATTCAAACTCACATTGATCTTATCTGAACTGAGATCAATGAATTTTCTGAGAATAAGCTGAAAGCATATGACAAATGGGTCCGATTCAGAACTGAAGTATTTTCCAAGCAGTTAGAGAAGAAGTCGGTTTTGAAGAAATTTATCAAACTGGAGACTATTGTTCTTAAATTGGTCAAAGCTGCTACAAAGCTTTGCAAAAGAAGAAATATTTCTTTGATCAAATCCGTGCCAAGAAGCTAAATCAGATGATTGTTCAGCTAAGGACAAACTATGATCCTACCAGTCCAACTGCCTTTAATGACAAAGCAGTTCATGATCAGCTGGACTCAGATCTCATTTCAATTCAGACGGAAATTAAACAGTGGGAACTGGACCAAGAACTGACCATTCCAGCAAGTTCTCATGATCGCTCATTAGAAGAAGAAGCTGAACCTTCAGTCCAACCACAAAAGTCATCCCAGGAACCAGTTGCTGAATCTTTTGATCAAGTAACTATTCCTTCGACCAAGGATGCGCAACCGACTACTTCTGCTCATATATCTTCAACTGCAGAAATTCAGCTTTACACTGAAGCTGATTTATCATTGGCGAATTTTGACGAAGTTATACAATCAGTCGCCACTGATATTCAGCTGAATATTTTATCTACAATCATTACTGAAGAACCAAAGGAAACAGAACAACCAGCCGAAGAGGCTATTTTGATTCAAACTGAAGAGGCAGTTTGTAATGCCCAAGAATTGTAGGTTAATAAGAGGAGATTATGAAGTTTTGCATGGAAAGGACACCGCCCCCGATCCCCATTTTCTACCGCACCCGCGGTGTAAGGGCAGAAAGTAGAGTTTTGAATACAAGAGAGACCACACCCGCGGAAGGAAGTATACCGCACCTGCGGTTGAGTGGCAGTAGGGTCAGCGCCCCCGCGGTACATGACTGAGCGCACCCGCGGTCGTCGAGTCTAGAATTTTGGATGGAATGCCGTAGCTTGAGCGCACCCGCGGTGTTGAGGTAGCGCACCCGCGGTGCTCTGTGCGAGAAATCCACCTTTCCTTCTCAAGTTGACACATGGCATGTATATATATATAGACTTGGTGCTGATTCAATTCTTCCTCCTTCAGCAGACCAGCAACGAGAGCTCCACTTTTCCTCTTTTCTTCAACACTTGGTTGTGACAAATCCGTTTAATCAAATTACGATCCGAGACTAAATTTGTGCTCCTCTCTTCAATAGCTTCGTAAGGATGTAAGTCTTGTTTATTTCCTACCTGAAGTGAAGTTTAGATGTTGGGGGAATTTGATATGATTGAGATTATGTGTTCTTATGATTATGGTGATAGTATATTTGAAACCGGATCGAAGTAATGATACCGTATGCGATTATTACGATTTTCCAGTATATATGTGTATGAAATTATGCAGATTTTCAGAGTTTGAAATGTTTATGATATTGATTATGATTTGTGATTTAGTATCGATTGTTGTTGAGTTGATCGGTATCGCAAGATTACGCCGTTATGCCGTCAAATTGTATCGAGATTGGATATTGAACCGTACTAGTATTGGTTGGAGTTGGAGATTGATCTTGTGATATTTGACATTGCCATTTCAGATTTATATTAACAAGATTCGACTTCAAGATTTCGATCATGATAAAGACTGAACAACGGAAGATATAATTCAATGTTGAGTCGGGAAGATACAACTCGAGCTAGATTCGACTTGAGTTTCCCTAAATCACATACTAGATGATTATTACCTTGTTATGCTTTATTTATTAATTTATCTTAAAGCATTGAGATAGGAGAGTCCTTGGTAGATTAGCAAAGCCGGATGTTCGGTTGTGTCGATGGGCGTAGATTGTGGACATTCGATACAGAGGACCGAAGTCTGGGAATAAGACGTACCTCCACCCCGATTGGGAGAGTAGGTGGGAGACTTGTTACGTCTTATTCACACCGGGATCCCTAGACTTAGAGTCGAGTCAAAGATATGAATTTGATTTACGTTGCCTGATTTAGATTAGTTGTGTTTCATAGACTATGGAACATATTCCTATTGTTTACATTCATGATAGCATGTTCATGATTTATCTTGTGTATATGCATGTATACATTGTTTTATACTGGGATTTATTCTCACCGGAGTTTCCGGCTGTTGTTGTGTCTGTATGTGTGCATAACAGGGTCGAGACGAGGATGATTGAGGGATGATAGCGTGGCCATCACGGGCGTAGCAGAATAACTAGTTGTTGTATTAGACATGTATTAATAATTTTAAATACTAGTTTGATTGTATGAATGAAACAAGACATGTATTTGCTTGTAATGAAATGAAATAAATCTTATGTATGTGTAGTATATTAAAAGTAAAATTTTGACCCACAATTTCTAACAAAGATCCAATTAATCCCAAAAAAAATTGAGTTAGAGCCCGGGTCCCCACACAGTTCAGTCGTCTGCCACAACTGAACAAGCAGCAATCGATGAGCCAGTTCAGTCAACCATCATGACTGAACAAGAGGTGCCCGTAACAACTGAAGAAGTGCATGTTGATGAACCAAGTCTAACTGAACAACCAGTCGCACAGACTGTGTTGATGCAAACTGAAAAAGCAGCTCAGCCGGAAGTCGCGACTCAACATGCTAGTCCATCAACTGAAAGGACAATTATTACATCAGCTGATGAGCTTTTTGAAGAGCCATCTACTATCTCAGCTGATCCTAAGACTGAAGAACCTTCCAACATCGCTGTTGATCCAAATCTTTCTTCTCCTCCACAGCTTCAGGAAGAAATAACAGAAGATGTTCCAGAAACAGATAAAATTGAATCAACTGACAGAGCATTGGTGATTTTTGATCAAAAAAATAGGAAAGAGACACCAAGAACCTCTTGAGCCATGTCTCATTGAATTCATAGAGAAACTGAATCAATTTTCGAAGAGATTCAGGCTATTCAAACCAACCTTGTCAGTATGATGACTTCTCTTTCTGGCATCAAATCAACTCAACTGGCGCATACAATGAAGATTGATACCATGAAGGAGAACACGTTCAAGAGTCTACAAAAGATCACATCAGATGTTACGAACTTGTTCTTCCATATGAATCAAATCCGAAAAGACAGAGCATCAGCTGAAGCACATTTCAACACTCAGGAGATGTTCAACAAACGCTTTGATTATTTGCAGAATTCTCTCACCAAGCGAATGGATATATTGCAAGATCTTCTGATGAATACTGTTTCTAAAATCAGCTCAGAAGTTTGAATATTATCCAAAAAGGTGGAGGCGTTTGACAAAAAGGGGGAAGAAGAAGCTCAGCAGAAGAAATCTAAAAAGAGACCAAGTCAACCAACTGATCAACCACCAGCTGATAAAAGAGATAAGAAATAATAGATCAGTTAGAAGACAGTCTCAACACTTATTCAATCAAAGATTATTGCATATTTTGAGTTATTTTAATCAGTTACAAGATTCTTTATTCTTTCATTTTTTGTACGAGTCTGTACATTGGAAGAGTTGTCAATAAAGAAATTATTTTATCTACAAAGTATTCAGTTGATCAGTTCACTTATTCTAAGTTTTGTCAAACACCTAAAAGGGGAAAATTGTTGGAAACTAAATTTCGGTGATTTGACAAACTTAACGTTTATTAGATCGAACTAACTGATCGAGAAGACTGGCAGTAACTGATCAAAATATGCAAACTGACAGTTGCCTTAACTAAAAAGTAATGCGAAGATAATCAAGGGCAACTGAACCAGCTTGACTGAACTACGCAGACAACTGACTGATCAGTTGGAAACAGATAAGTTGCTACATATAGTTGTAAGCTTATCAACTATTGTTTATCAGTTGATCTTTCAACTGAACACGTCAAGAATTAAGACGTTCAACCGACAACAGTACAAGAAGACTGCAACTAATAGTGGGAGTGTCGCATTTCAGAAAAAACTACAGTGTATGAATGTCAGAGGAATGTTGACATGGCAAACAATGGATAAATAAAAGATTCAAATTGTATTAATTGTTACCGTTGGAAGAGAAGCATATAAATAACAGAGACGAAGCAAAAAAAGATATCCGACTCACTTGCAATCATTCTGCTGAAAATATACTAAGATTCAAAGCTCACACTTATTGTATTTACTGATAGCACTCAGGCTATACTTCGAGCTTTTTTAGCACAAACCTTGCTGTTGTAAAACTTGATCTTAAATAGATCAGTTGTGCTAAATCTTTTTCAAGTCCAGTTGAATACTGGGAATTTCATTTGTAAACTAAGAGTTTCAGTTTGGCAGTGTTAAGTCCAAGACTGAAGTGGGTCTTTGCAATTGTTTGTATCGATCAAAGTCTTTTAATAAAAATAGTATCCTTGTGATAGAAGAGGTGACGTAGGGCTGATTGAAATCTCCGAACATCCATAAAATCTTTGTGTTCTTATTTCAGTTTATATTCTATCTTTCAGTCAGTTTATTTCCGAACACTACTTGTTAACTGACTGATATCGACTGACAAGATTCTCAAGTTTCAGTTTATCACTAAACTGACTCAATATTACAAAAATATGTGAAAAGCATTAAGTGTTTATTCAACCCCCCTTCTAAACACTCTTTCAGCTCATAACCGATCCTATCACATTATGCCCAGTTCGTCGGGATTTTGTGAATGCCACATTCGTGTACTTACATTGTGCCGATCAGGTCGGGATTTTGGGAATGCCACATTCATAGACTTTCATTGTGTCGTGGACTTACATTGTGTCATGCTTGTCGAGTTTTCGCAATTTGTTGACACAAAATTTTTACATTTTATTAGAATAACTTGAAAATGGATTGTTTGTAACAATAGAGATTTAAATATTGAAAATAAACATAATAAAGTACTTCATAACGAGACGAGCAAGCTTGATGCTCATCCATAATATTTTTTCAAGTGTTGAGTATTTCAATGTCGTTTACTTTTCTTCTGTTCAACATCTTCAAGATATTAGGCTGCAACTCCTGCTTTCCCAATTATTTTGAAAAGTCCTTCATACATGGGATCAAGCTTACTCATTTCCCAATAATGTTGAATATTTCTCATGACTAGGTCACATTCATCAAAATATCGAGAATACACTCTCTTGTTATAGGCTCGTATCTTTTTTCTCGGTAAGCAGTCATTCTTATCATGGCCAATCCTCTTTTTGTTCCACTAAATCTAGATCTATTGACCATAGATTATCATTATCCAAGCTGTATCTAATTATTCTCGCACTTTCATGTCCGATCTCAGTGGGTAGCACTGCTTCAGTTCCATATACCATGTTATAGGGTGTCTCTTTTGTTCCGGTCCGGATAGTAGTTCGATATGACCAGAGTACGCTCAGAAGTTCATCTGCTTAATTGCTCTAATTTGTACCTAAATTGGCCTTAAATGCTTGCATTATCGATCTGTTTGTGACTTCAACATGTCCATTACATTGCAGGTAGTCCACAAAAGTAAAAATCTGCTCAATCTTCATTTTTCACACCAAGCTCAGACATTAGATCCGGATAACTGTCTTCCATTATCATAAATGAGTTTTCGGGATATCTCGAATCAAAAACAATATTCTTCCATAGGAATTTAAACACTTCGGTTTCTGTGATTATGGCCAAGGGCTCAACTTTCACTCATTTGTAAAAATAATCTACAGCTACTAATAGGAATTTTCCACTGGTAGAAAGGACATGGTGCAATTATAGCTTTCATGAATTCTGTGGGCCTCGCCTGAAGGCTCGCGTGTTTCTGACAACTATGGAAAGATTTGACGAAAACAAATGCGTCCTTTTGAAGGGTCAGCCAAAAGAATCCAACCAAGAGAGCTTTGCAAGCTAGGGCCATACTTCCAAGATGATTTTTGCAGCACCCTTCATGTATTTCCCAAAGAACATAATTGGCCTCCTCTTCCCCTAGGCATTTTAGAAGGGGTTGAGAGAAAGACCTCTTGTACGAGTAGCCTCTTATCATTACGAATCGGAGGGCTCTTCTCTTGGTTTCTCGAGCTTTCTTTTCTTCCTTGGGAAGTTTTCGTACTAGAGGAGGTCATGCCAACATTCCCCTCCAAGTATACCTTTTACTATTGTATCGACATGTACTAGCTGAAAGACAAGCTCCGGGCTCATCAGGACGGGCTTGTTGGGTCGGACAATTGGCCAGCTGATTTGCCTTCTCATTATAAGTACGATTATTAACTCCAAAATAAGTTCAAAAAATTCTTCTTTCGCCTTATCAAGTGCTTGATCATATTAAATTTATTTTATCATTCTTCACATAGAAACTTCTTGTTACGTTGTTGTATAACCAACTGGGAGTGCGAATATATAATAGCTCTAGAAATTCTCAAATCGCGGCCCGTTTTGAGCCCCAACAAAAGCTCCTCATATTCATCTTTGTTATTTGATGCTCTGAAATCTATCATAACTGAAATCCTTGTCTCTCAATGTCGATCCCATTTCCCTTTTTTATTGGTTGAACTTTAAATATATCATAATTAACATAAAATATCATATAAACATGTAAGTGAGGGATTTAAAAGTTTATGATTTTTCTTTTCTAAACTAAAAAAATATATTTGAAATATTTAGATTTGAAATTTATCAATCAAAATGCAACCTAAAAAAATTATTACTTTATTTTTTTCACCATTACGAAGCAAACACACATATATTATCAAAATATTTTTTTGTTGTATACACAAGTTTAAATGTATCAAAATGAATCTATTTTGATTTTTAATTCTATTTACAAGTTACTAAAAAACTTTGAATAAAAAGCATAATATTTAATAAACATATATTACGTGTGCCAAGGTTTCAATAATGCAGACTCAACTCTCACAATTGGGTCACAATTGCACAAAGCATAAAGAGCGCTTTTGAGGTTTACATGCCCAAGCAACAATCAAAGGCGTGCTTTCCCGTTCATATTGGTTCTTACTTTTCTGAAAACGTGTTATATTGAACTCGACCCTCGACGATGTGAAAAATATTTTCTTTCGTGATTTATTCTTTGTTTAATTTAATTCTAACTATTTCTTTTTAAGTCGTGCGTAAAACACGAGTTAGAGTTGTGCGTCATTTTATATAATTAATCAATTAGTCTTATAATAATAATACTACTGTTATTATTGAAGCCCTATTGACTTGATAGAAATTTCAAAGTTTGTATTTTTTATGTTGAAATTAATATTTATTACTCGTGAAAGTTGGTATTTTGCAAGTATGTGATGCATACTCTAGATCTTTTTATTTTTTCTTGTTCGATTTTTTAGGTTAAATTTCATTGATATTGTTTTATTATGGTTTTTTTAGAATCTGAATGATGTTGAAATTTTGAATAATTTGTGCATTTCTGAACTGTAATTCAGATTTTTATTATTGATAAGTTTGATATTTCGATGAATCACATGTTACCATTTATATATAATTTCTATTTACGTCATCGATTCGATCGATCGCCATAGCACACAAGGGAGCAGGTAGCATATAGAGTAGGTCTCTTGTGAGACGGTCTCGCGAATTTTTATCTGTGTCTAGAGTAGGTCTCTTGTGAGACGATCTCACGAATCTTTATCTGTGAGACGGGTCAACCCTACCGATATTCACAATAAAAAGTAATACTCTTAGCATAAAAAGTAATACTTTTTCATGGATGACCCAAATAAGAGATCTATCTCACAAAATACGATCGGTAAGACCGTCTCATACAAGTTTTTGCCTAACATCTATACATTGAATATATCATATGATTACATTACCCTCATGGTAACATGTAGCGTCTCAATATTGCCAGGTAACAAGAGTAATGCCAGGCTGTTACCTTGTAAAAATTATCATGGTGGATATCATAAAATGTCATTAATTAATAAGTAGATATTTTGTGAGACGATCTCACATGTATATGAAAGGAATATTTTATTCTTTTACTATTTTGTTAAATTGATAATATCAATTTAATATTTTGCCTTTCTAGATTAAAAGATTTTATTTGATTTATTTCTAGATTATAATATTTTGCTTGATTTATTTCTAGATGATAAGATCTTGATTGATTTATCTATAGATATTATATGATTTGTTTTTAATAAGATTTTTATCTCCAAGATATTTTATCCTTGTTTGAAAGTGTTTTATAACTAATAAAAATATTGTTTTCATATTTTCTAGGACTCTTTTTGTAGGTCAAGCATGTAATATAAATAAGTGAGCTTCACAACCGTACAAGGTGTGGTGTAGAGAGAGAAAAGATTTTCATGCTTTCAGAGACTTTTCAGAGAGTTGGTGGGAGAGGGCTTTTAGAGAGAGAGTTGGACAAGAGAGCTTTTCATAGATAGGAAATCACAAGAGTCCAACATATATTTGCTTTACAATTTTTATGTGATCGGATGATCACTTTATTGTGCATGAGAGCTGCTGAAGGTTTTTGGGAGTGCACGTAAAGGTCGGCAGAAGAGTTCTTGCTTAGAAGAAAAATACGATAGCCGAGCTTATTTTGATGAGACGTTTTTGTGTGATCGGGTGATCACTTTACAGCGCAGGAGAGCTGCTGGATTTTTCTAAACACATAGAGTTCAGAGTATTAAAGATTCGTGTAAAGACTTTCTGTGTTAAGTCACAGACTTTCCGTGTTGCCGATTGGTGTTGTCAACACTCGAAGAACAACACTGACGCAAAGTGTTGATCGAAGAGTGATTTTGTTTGGTTTTAAGCAATACGTGTTTGTTTTATGCATCTAGATTTGATTTGTGTTTTTGATGCATATTTTAATTTCTTAGAGTGTCAAAAAATTTAGTTTTGTTATTCTCACTAGTATAGTTTTGGTGTAAACGATTTACATATTTTTCTAGTGAATTTTTTGCCATAAGGCATCGCACAAGTATTCGTACTTGTGCATAATTTAAATCAAGTGTTTATTCATTAAAGTTATATTTGTGTGTTTATAATTAATTTCCGCTGCCGTGTTGTGTGCTGGTGTTGGCAACACTGACCACAACACTAACTTCTAATACACTCAATATATTTATTTCCTGTACTTTTATGAGCAACGTTCCTTTCAAGTGGTATCAGAGCCTACGTTTGATAAACTAAGTGATTGATTCTGATTTATTGTTTTTTTTGCAGGAAATATAACAAAAGCTCAATAGATGTATTGGCTTCAAGTGCTGCTTTTAGACCTGCGGTCTTGGATGGATCGAATTATGCGTTCTGGAAAGTCAAGAAGTTCGGTGATTATCTGAAAAAGATAAGAGACAAAAAGAAAATCGCTCAAATACCGAAACCACCATTTGTTGTTTCTGAAAAGAATAAAAGACATGCACTTTCTCAAGGACAGTTTAGGCCGATGAATGAATTGATGGCTCAACCTGATCTTAAGAGATTAGATTCGGTCCAATGCAGAGAATGTTCTGGATTTGGCCATTATGCAAATGAATGTGCCAACAGACTTCATAAGAACAAAGGCATGGCAGTTTCTTTGATTGCTGAAGACTCAGAAGAAGAACTAGAATCTTATAAAGGAGAAGAGCACTCTTCCATATATGATGTTTTGAAAGAAAAATGTTGGCTGCAAGTCAACCCACAAGGTGTTGCAACACCAGGCCGCAACACCACTTCAAAATCCTTGTGTCTCAATGCTAAATCTCACAATGACTCAGCTAATCATGAAATCCAGGATACTAATTCTGATGAACTCACTTTTGAAAGTGTGCAGGCTATATTTGAAGAGCTATACGAAGATTGGATCAAAAGAAATAAAATAAATTTGATCCTCTCTAAGGAGAATACCGATCTGAAAGAATGTGTGTCTCAACCTGAAGTTGTGCTTAGCAAGAAGGATCTTGAACTGTGCAAAGTCAAAGATGAGCTTGAGAAGTCCTCAAAAACTCTTGCAAGATTCAACTCAAGTTCATCAAAACATGACTCAATGCTAACAATGGGAAAGGATAGCAAAACTGGTCTTGGATATGTTGAAAGCGTATATGAACATGGTGAATCTTCCAACTCCGGATCAAAATCAATTGTGTTTGTAAAGGGAATTGAAGTCAATTTTATCCCTTTAATGGCGAACCCTTCTATGAAGACTCTTCCAATCTCAAAGCTAGCCTCGAAACAAAGACTGAAACAAAATAAAGCTTCTTCCTCTCCTTTGAAAGTTGACCCGCCAATGAAGATGTCACAAACCAAGAAGTCAGTGTCAACTTCTAAACCAAAGCAAAGAAAGCGACATTTTATTTGCCACTACTGTCATAAGCATGGGCACATCAAACCCTTCTGCTACAAACTCAAAGACGACTACCTGAATTGGCAATCAAATCGGGTGTTGCACAACACCAAGCACAACACCGTAGCCAAGAAATCTTCCACAAGGAAAATATGGGTACCCAAAACTGTTATTCGACGCAATGTCATTTATACTTCTTTAAAAGCTAACATTGCAGGTGCATGGTACTTTGACAGTGGGTGCTCATGCCACATGACCGGATCTAAAAAACTGATCATGGATTATGTTGAAGTAAAAAATGGGCGTTTAACATATGGTGGTGGTGTCAAAGAAAGAATTGTAGGCAAAGGAACTCTGAATGTTGATGGGCTTCCTGAACTTCACAATGTTCTACACGTTGAAGGACTTAATTCGAACTTAATAAGCATAAGTCAACTTTGTGATAATAATTTGCATGTTAGGTTCAATAAAAATAATTGCGAAGTTTTTAATGATGCCAATGTTTGTGTTATGTCAGGTACTAGGTCCGTTGACAACTGTTATCATTTGGGAGAAGGTGATGGTTGACGAAGTGCCAAGATGAGTGATTAGGACCTATGGCAACAAAAATTGGGACATGTGAGCTTCAAGACTTTGAAGAATCTATGTAAGTTTGATGCTGTGAGAGGTATGCCCAACTTCAGTTCAGGTACTGCGTATGCCTGTGGCCCGTGTCAGAAAGGTAAGCAAACCCGTGTTTCGCACCCGGTGTTGCAACACTTTGGGACAACACGGTTTCTTGAAGTCTTGCACATGGATCTAATGGGTCCAATGGATGTTGAAAGCTTGGGTGATAAGAAATACTCATTTGTGTGTGTTGATGATTTTTTGCGTTTCACTTGGGTAAGTTTCCTTAGAGAAAAATCTGATACTTTTGGTGTTTTTAAGAAATTGCATGCTAGGATAACAAATCTGTATGATATGAGGATGGCAAAAATAAGAACCGATCAAGGTAAGGAGTTCGAAAATTCTCATTTTATTTCTTTGTGTGATAAGAAAGGTATCACTCATGAATTTTCAGCTCCGAAGACCCCTCAACAAAACGGCATATCTGAAAGGAAAAATCGAACCCTCCAAGAAATGGCTCGGGTCATGCTAAGTTCCAAGAATGTGTCAAAACGTTTTTGGGCCGAAGCTTTAAACACGGCGTGTCATATTTCGAACCGTGTATATTTAAGGAATGGTTCTACAATGATCTCATAGGAGATTATCATGGGAAGAAAGCCAAACCTTAAATATTTTCATATTTTTGGATGTGTGGGTTATGTGTTGAATGATAGAGATCATCCATCTAAATTTGATTCCAAAAGTGATAAATATCTTTTTCTTGGATACTCTACTAACAGCCGTGCTTATAGTGTATTTAATCTAAAAACAAGGACTACAATAGAATCAATTAACGTTGTGTTTGATTATCTTGCAGATTTGACAGTTAAAACACCGAAGGATGATGTAGAAGAATTGCTGGATATAAGTGAACCACTGACCAGTACTGGTGTTGAGACCAGTGAGGCAACACCAAGCACAACACCGCCTCTGAACCAAACAGAAACTGTGGATAATGATAACGATGATGATGATGTGGTGATCAATTGTGAAAAAGAAATTCCCAACAAGATTCAGAAGAATCACCCATCATCACAAATCATTGGTGAAGTACATGATGATGTGCAAACAAGAAAGAAAGAGAAGGTCGACTACCGAAAGATGATTGGGCTAGTATGAATGAGCTCTAAGTACTCACAGGTAAGTCACTCTTGATTCATGTCTAAAATTGAACCCAAGAATATAAATGATGCACTAAAAGACGAAATTTGGGTCAATGCAATGCATGAAGAACTTGAACAATTTGGGCGCAATGATGTATGGGATTTGGTTCCTAGACCATCGAATACCAATGTTATTGGAACAAAATAGATTTTCAAAAATAAAACAGATGAGTTTGGTAACATTGTTCGAAATAAGGCTCGGTTGGTAGCTCAAGGGTACACGCAGGTTGAGGGGGTGGATTTTGATGAAACCTTCGCTCCTGTAGCTCAAATCGAGTCAGTCCGACTGTTGCTTGCTGTTGCATGCCATATGCGTATCAAATTATATCAAATGGATGTAAAAAGTGAATTTTTAAATGGAATTTTGAATGAGGAAGCATATGTAAGTCAACCCAAAGGATTTGAAGATCAACATCACGTGGACCATGTCTACAAACTGAAGAAGGCTTTCTATGGACTGAAACAGGCTCCACGAGCATGGTATGGTAGGTTGGCTGATTATTTGATCAACTTGGGCTTTAAACGAGGTAAGGTTGATAAAACCCTTTTTATTCAAACTTTGAAGCATGATATTTTTATTTTCCAAGCCTATGTAGATGACAATATCTTTGGTGCTTCATCACAAAATCTTGTTGATAACTTTGTTGAATGCACGTCATCACAATTTGAAATGAGCATGGTAGGAGAGTTGAATTTCTTCTTTGGATTGCGAGTTAAACAATTGTATGATGGTATATTTCTTTTTCAATCCAAGTATGCTAAGAATCTGATCAAAAAGTTCTCAAATGATAATTTTAAGCATATAAAAACTCCCATGGGGTCTAGTGAAAAACTGTCTAAAGATGATGTTGCCGACGGTGTTGACAACACCATGTACCGCAGCATCATCGGTAGCCTTTTGTACTTAACTGCTACTCGCCCCGATATCATGTTCAGTGTGTGTTTGTGTGCTAGGTACCAAGCAAATCCAAAAATGTCACACCTAAAAGCTGTTAAACGTATACTTAGATACATAGCAGGTACACTAGATTTAGGATTGTGGTACACACAAGAGACAAACACAAATCTGATGCTGATTGGGCTGGAGACATAGATGATAGGAAGAGCACTTCGGGGGTGTTCCTGCCTAGGGAATAACCTTGTGTCTTGGTACAGTAAGAAACAAAACTGTGTGTCCCTATCCACTTCTGAGTCTGAATATGTAGCATCTGCAAGTTGCTGCTCACAACTTGTTTGGATGAATGAAATGATTGAAGATTATGGCTTTTATAGTGACATGATGATAGTATATTATGATAACTCTAGTGCTATAGACATTTTTAAGAATCATGTTCAACACTCTCGAACAAAACACATAGACATAATACATCACTTTATTCGAGATTTGGTTGAAAAAGGTATAATTCGACTGGACTTTGTTAGGACTGACAATCAATTGGCTGATATATTCACGAAACCTTTGGACTTTGAGAGATTTCTAATCTTCGGAAATCTCTCAGCATGTGCGTACAATAATCACACACACATGTTGTCATTGGTGTTGCCAACACCGGTGACAACACCATTTCTTCATGTCTATTTTTAGGATACTAGACATGATGCATAATCACTTTCATCATGTTTGTTGTGTAAAGTCGGAACAGTGAAGGCAATTTCTGAAAGGTACTCTCTAAGTGTTCATACTTCCAATCAAATGTTGAGGAGTAAATTATGCTTAATCCAAGGCATTGAGTAGTTGAGGATGTTCATGGAAATCGTGATCTTGTCCAAAATGAAAAAGTGAATTGGAAAATGTGAGCCTAAGGAGAAAAACAGAAAAGAGGTAAATTAAAAAAAATGGTTAGAAGAAATTGGAAAAAGCTACCTAGAGGAGTCCATTGAAGACCGTTCTTCTAGTATGGGAGCTACCACTTCTAAATAAAAATAGTAATAGAAAAAGCTACCTAGGAGAGTCCATTGAAGACCGTTTTTCTAGTGTGGGAGCTACCATTTCTGACTCAAAAGAAAATTTTATGGAAGTTTGAATAAAACTCAGTGGTGTTGCAAGGAGGTGTTGCCAACACCAAGTTCAGACACAGCACAATTTATACAATGCCTAACATTTCGATAATTCATCATATTGGAGGCATATTTAGGACATGCATACTGATTTTTGGTTTGTGAATTCATCATGTGCAGCGACATATCAGTATTTGACCTATGATAGTTGATAAAAACCTTGATTACCTAGATTTTGAATTTATGTGTCTACTTGTGTCAGTGGGTTATAATCGACGTGGGTTTTCACTGGATAATCTTCTAAAATAGTCGTAACACGAGGTTGAATCAATTTTACCGTTGAATGAGGATGTTACATGTAAACTGGAAATCAAGTCTACAATTTATTATTGTTACTGTGCGGATTTTTCGGAGCTGAAGGACTGAATCACTGTTTTTTTTTCCGTTGGAGTAAGAGTATATATATGTGTGTTGACAGTTGAATCCCTGATAATTACTCTTGCTTGTTCTCATTTACCCTTGCAATCTTTCATTACTCTCGTGACTTCTTTGTTAACTCCTGATATACCTTTATAATTTTCTCTCACACTTTACAGGTGGCTGAAGATACTTCTGATGTTGAGTCCGATGTTGTCAACACCGATGACAACATTGACTCTTTTGATAATGATGTGAATCATTTTGTCTCCACCAAGTTCTACACTGAAGCTGCCTTAGTCCTATGGCCACACTATATGAATAGAGAATTTATTGAAGAAAAGAACATTGACACGAAGGTGTATGGCCAAAAAAATTTGACGGCATTCTTCGAAGATCAAGGCCTGCTTGCTACGGTCAGCACTACTATCCCTTATTCCAGATGACCAGTGTTGGAGTTTTACTGTAACCTCGTCTAAAGTGTTGAAGATGAGCGATTAGTTAAGTTTGGGAAAATTTTCTGAGGAATTAGATTTTCAATTTCTCATGTGATCAATGAATCTTACAATACCCCCATGGATGAAGAAGATGAAATCTACGAGGCTACCCTTTCTATCCCTGATTTTTAGGATACTAGAGTCAAATGAGTTTTTCGAAGAAGATGATGAGACTCTTGTTGATGTGAGTGAAACCCTCAAGATTGCTTCGCCTTATTTCAAGGGTAACAGGAAACTAGACCTACCTTGATCAGTTACTGGTGTTGCCACTGGTGTTGGCAACACGACGTCCTCGTCCACTTCCACTCCTGATGTATTTGTCATGCTCTATGATTCTCACTTACAGGCTCAAAATTGACTTTGATCTATGGCAGATTCAAAAAGCCAAAGAACTCATTGCTTACTACGTGACTGAGTATAGTCCGAGTTTGGAAATTGGCTTACATTCTGGACAAAAAAGGGGAGTAGGAGGACCAAAAATGCAAAAGAATGATGCTGAAGCATCTGGAGTTGCTGAGATTGAATGAAGACTTGTACTATGTCTTTAATGTTGTTTTTGGGTTGCTCTTATATCTATTTGCATGATTAATGAATTTCTCATTCGTATGTCTTCTTATGTTTTCATGTGTTCTAAAGATGGTGTTGACAACACTGTCAACAACACCAGTGCTCTAACATGTTTAATTCAGGGGAGATGAACTTTAACTTATGGGGAGATACACTCTAACGCAGGGGGAGCTTAACTGACTGTGATGCTTACCAAGATTATCATTTTGGATGTTTTGTCCAGAAAAGCAAAAAGGGAGAGATTGAAAGAAATATTTTATTCCTTTACTATTTTGTTAAATTGATAATATCAATTTAATATTTTCTCTTTATAGATTAAAAGATTTTATTTGATTTATTTCTAGATTATAATATTTTGCTTGATTTATTTGTAGATGATAAGATCTTGATTTATTTATCTATAGATATTATAGGATTTGTTTTTAATATGTTTTTTATCTCTAAGATATTTTATCCTTGTTTGAAAGTGTTTTATAACTAATGAAAATATTGTTTCTGTATTTTCTAGGACTCTTTTTCTAGGTCCAGCATGGAATATAAATAAGTGAGATTCACAACCGTTCAAGGTGTGGTGTAGAAAGAGAAAAGATTTTTGTGCATTCAGAGACTTTTCAGAGAGTTGGTGGGAGAGGGCTTTTAGAGAGAGAGTTGGACAAGAGAGCTTTTCATAGATAGGAAATCACAAGAGTCCAACATATATTTGCTTTACAATTTTTATGTGATCGGATGATCACTTTATTGTGCATGAGAGCTGCTGAAGGTTTTTGGGAGTGCACTTAAAGGTCGGTAGAAGAGTTCTTGCTCGGAAGAAAAATACGAGAGCCGAGCCTATTTTGATGGGACGTTTTTGTGTGATCGGGTGATCACTTTACAGCGCAAGAGAGCTGCTGGATTTTTCTAAAGACACAGAGTTCAGAGTATTAAAGATTCGTGTGAAGATTTCTGTGTTTAAGTCACAGACTTTCCGTTTTGCCGATTGGTGTTGCCAACACTCGAAGAACAACACTGACGCAGAGTGTTGATCGAAGAGTGGTTTCGTTTTGTTTTAAGCAATACGAGTTTGTTTTATGCATCTAGATTTGATTTGTGTTTTTGATGCATATTTTAATTCCTTAGAGTGTCAAGGAATTTAGTTTTGTTATTCTCACTAGTATTGTTTTGGTGTAAACGATTTACATATTTTTCTAGTGAATTTTAATGAGGCATCGCACAAGTATTCGTACTTGTGCATATTTAAATTCAGTGTTTATTCATTAAAGTTATATTTGTGTGTTAATAATTAATATTCGCTGCCGTGTTGTGTGCTGGTGTTGACAACACCGAGCACAACACTAACTTCTGATACACTCAATATATTTATTTCCTGTACTTTTATGAGCAACGTTCTTTTCATGATATATTCATGAGACGAGTCGACCCAATTCATATCTACTATGAAAAATATTACTTTTAGAATAAAATATAATATTTTTACGTGAGTTATATCGGTTCAGATATCCGTCTCTCACAAGAGTTTCTGCCTTTGTGGATCATAATAAAGAATGTACAAAAAAATCCAATCCAATTTCCCAACATGTCCTTTTTTTTTGAAGTTTTTTGTAATTATGTTATGATTAGCATTTGTTATAAAAGGGTTTTCTAATTATGTTTAAGCTAGCATTTGGCTCGACCATGAATTTTTATATTATAATTTTTATAAGATACAACTTATTAAGACACCACTTCACAATAGAATGAAAAATGAAGTTCTAACCAATATCATGATTATTTCCATGGTGTATGTCATATATGTCATTAATTTATTAGTGTTGAAGTTAATAAAAAATGTTTAAAAAAAATTCCAATACAATTTCACAATATATGCCATTTTTTAAAGTTTTTTTTTCAATTATGTGATGATTAGTATTTGTTAGAAGTGGATTTCCTAAATATGTTTAAGCAAGAATTTGGCTGGACCATAAATTTTTGTATTTAAAATTTTAGAATATGAAACTTATCAAAACACCACTTCACAAAGTTCTAACCAATACCATGATTATTGACATGTTGTATATCATATAAGTCATTAATTTATGTGTTGAGGTTAATATAGAATGTAAAAAAAATAAAATCCAATTTCCCAATATATGTCATTTTTTTCTGCAATTATGTGATGTTTAGTATTTGTTTTAAGAGTGTTTTCTAATTATGTTTAAGCTAGGATTTGGCTCAACTATAAATTTTTGTATTATAAATTTTAAAAGATCAAACTTATCAATACACCACTTCGAAATAAAACGAAAATGAATTTCTAATCAATACTATGATTATTGACAAGGTGTATATTATTAATTTATTAGTGTTGAGGTTAATAAAGAAAGTAGAAAGATACAATCCAATCTTCCAATATATGCCATTGTTTAAGTTTTTTTTCAATTATGTTATGATTAGTATTTTTTTTAAGAGTGTTTTCTAATCATGTTTAAGCTAAGATTTGTCTCGACCATAAATGTTAGTATTATGAATTTTATAAAATGAAATTTATCAAGACACCACTTCGCAATAAAATGAAAATCGAAGTTGTAAAAAATACCATGATTATTGACAATGTTTATATCATATATGTAATTAATTTATTAGTGTTGAGGTTAATTATATGCCATTTAAAAAAAATTGTAATTATGTGATGATTAGTATTTGTTTTAAAAGTGTTTTTTAATATGTTTAAGCTAGGATTTGACTCGATCAAATAATTTATGTATACTTTTTATAAAATAAAAAATAGAGTACTAACCAGTACTATGATTATTTATGATACCTAGATAATTCGTCAAGGTACCATAAGATCTGACTTAGGACAGATCGGACAGGACTGAGGAACCCAAGCGAGTTGGGAGGGTTCAATGGAATGTCATTCGGATGAAAGTAGTAATGCGGGTGAGGGTTCAAGGGGTTGTACAACAGCACCTCGGGTCGTGTTGACCCAAAATGGGGGTTGAACTACTAGGTTGTGTTAGGATCAAGTGATTATCACTAAGCCAAAATCTATAGCTATTAGCCAATGTGCAACTTTATTTCCTTATACTTGTGGCAGCGCAAAGTGCACCTACTTGCGTGCTAATGGACCGGAGTGTTAGGTCCATTAGTCCGAGGAGGTGCGTGTCTATCTGCTGGTGCTATCTCATATCTCTTAGAGATCAGTCTTACACTTTCCCTACCGTCGGTCATATCTCCAGTAGAGACAGTATTACTCGTTAAGATCTGGTGTCACTCTTTTACGGCCCACTTAGCCAACCAGATCAAGCAGCACAACGTCATCTGCTTGACGCATGAGAACTTCCCAGGAGGTAATCCATCCCAGTACTACTATCACTCATACACGCTTAACCCAACATTCTTCCCCCAAGAAGTATAGAAATATGCTTCTTGGGAGACTTGAACTCATGACCTCACTCTGATATCAATTGTTAGGATCAAGCGTGTACCACTAGATCAAAAGCTATAGCTATTAGCCAAAGTACAATTTTATTTCCTTATACTTGTGGCAACGCAGAGTGGACCTACTTGCGTGCTAATGGGTCAGGCCGTTAGGCCCATGAGTCCGCGGAGGTGCGTGTCTATTTGCTGGTGCTATCTCATATCTCTTATAGATCAGTCTTACCCTTTCTTTACCGTAGGCCATGTTCCCAGCAAAGACAGTATTACCCGTTAAGATCAGATGTCACTCTTTTACGATCCACTTAGACAACCAGATCAAGCGGGTATTCATGCACGCTTAACCCAACATCCCCCCCCCCCCTCAAGAAGTATAAAAATATGCTTCTTGGGAGACTTGAACCCATGACCTCGCTCTGATACCAATTGTTAGGATCAAGCGCTTACCACTAGGCCAAAAGTTATAGCTGCTAACCAATGCAACTTTATTTCCTTATACTTCTGACAGCACAGAGTGACATATTTGTGTGCTAATGGGTCGGGCTGTTAGGGCTATGAGTCCGGAGAGGTGCGTGTCTATCTTCGGGTGGTGTCTCATATCCCTTAGAGATCAGTCTTACCCTTTTCCTATCGTCGGCCCTGTCCCCAACAGAGACATTATTACCCGTTAAGATCTGATGTCACTCTTTTACTGCCATTTAGCCAGCCAGATCAAACGGCACAATGTCGGCATCTTGTAGCATGAGAACTTCCCAGAAGCTCATCTACCTCAGTACTACTCTTTTTCATTCACGCTTAACCCAACAGGTTGGTTGTGGAGGTAGTGGCGAGGTATCGGGTTTTGGGGATTCTCAAGCTTCGGGGTTAGGTGTTTGATCTCGGGCACAAAGATCGATGATGTTATGAGTTCGGTTGTATAAGCAGTTGAGTGGTTCAAAAAAGTCAATAAATTTTGGCTAAATCTGATATCAGATGTTTTCCTATATGTCAAGATCTTGAGTAGAAACAATTTCAATTTGGAAAGGATTTTTTCCTTAACCTGATAAATATTTGTAAATGCAAGGTTTGTCTCACACTTTTATTCAATCGTTATATTGCATTCTTAATGATTTATAATTTTTCTCTATATTTCATGAGTTAAATTTGTGATGTCACGTCGAAAAACTTTTCCAACATCTTTTCACATTTTTGTTGAGTGTGTGCATAAGCTCGGCATTGGAGTTTGGCCACGACTTACAGAGGAGATTTTGCTTGGGAAAGCGACACGTTTACCTCAACTTTTTCTGGTATTATCAATTTATATTGAGGTAAATTGTTTTTACCATTAATACCGAGTTTATCAATAAAGAGTTAGATATTTTGAAGAATCAGAAGATATAACTTAAGTATAAATTATTAGATTTTGTGTAATGATTGGACTTTCATATTTGGCAAAAACTTGTGTGAAACGGTCTCACGGGTCGTATTTGTAAGACGGATCTTTTATTTGGGTCATCCATAAAAAAGTATTACTTTTTATGCTGAGAGTATTACTTTTTGTTATAAATATGGGTAGGGTTGACCCGTCTCACAGATTAGGATCCGTGAGACGGTTCTTCATATTTTAAGTGAATTGAAATTCGACAATATATCATATGACTTATTAAGCAAGCCATATACTAAGTACACATTGTAAGTATAGTATGATGATTTTGTCCCACATAAAAAATAATAATTAGTATAAGTGAGCTTATATTGAATTACACTTTACGATGTTATAAGATTAATCATTCAACATGTTTTCTCTCGCACGCGCCTGCTCATAGAGTGAGAAAATCAAAGGCACTATTTTCAGTGGAAAATTTTTGACTCGTGTACGAGTACAACATGCGTGTTTTGAATGTCAGACCGATCAGGAAAATCGCTCATTTAGGCTAACCCACATTTTGTAATTTATTTTGTTATTTTCTTATAAAATCAGACATCATCTAATAGGGTCCCTTCATATAAGAAACCAACCTTTCGCATGGGTTGGGTCGGTTGACCTTTCAAGTGGCTTATTAAATGGCTCGGCGGCCTTTCACGTGGCCTAATTAAACCGGCCACTAATTACAGTGTCTTCTCATGTGTCAATCAATGGCATGTATGTATGCCTATAAAAACTCGCCCAATATGCACAATCAAAAAACGACATAGTTTCCTTCTTATCTGCTTATTGTCGTCCCAAATTTTGTTCGTGATAAAGTTCAAGTACTAATTTAGTTCGTCGTTGTAGTAATTCGTGTTAAGTTGTTACAGGTTTAGTCATTGAATCATGCGAAATAGTTGTCCTCGTGATTTTCAAAGCACCTACAATATGAGATGAATCTGTTTTAAAGACACTGTAAGATATTACATGTCTTGGGTTGGTTTGGTTTTTTATTTCGTTTATACAAGATCGATATTTTATGCAGTTTATTTTCTGTATTTATTTAGTGTTTTGACTTTAAAATTTTAATATCAGTTCATGTTCTATTTCGTATAGGGGTGTCAAAAATGAACCCGACCCCAAAAAAATCTGGTAAAGGTTGCGAGTTTCCGGGTTCGGGTCAAATCAGATTGAACTCGAATCATACATTTCACATATTTTTTTTTTTTGGTATTAAGTATAATTTAAATTTTATACAAGTTGACTTTCAAATTTTCTGAATTTATTAATAAATGATGATGTTTGATCAAATATTTATTTTGTAAAATATTTATTTTTTAAACAATTTATTGAAAGATGTGTTAGGATAGAATATAACAGTTTAGAGGGGGTGAATGGTCTATTATGCAAACTACGTCAAATAATACTAAGCTTAAGTTGTGTTAATAGCTCAAGACAATATTTCAATCAGACTGAGTAATTTGAGCTACTAAAAATAAGTTTTAAGTTCAGATAATGATCAGAATACTTAGTAAGTATGATATAAAAGCAGCAACTCAATTTTCATCAGCTGACTTATCAGCACATATTATAGTACAAGTAAATAGTAGTAAATAAAGATGCAAGAAGTAGTTATGGAAGTTTGAAGGTTAAGCTTCTATGTTTTCCCTTATTCTATTTCCAGAAAGATTCCATTAGAAGATTTGATCAGTTCAAAAACTTGAACAAACCCATTTCAGCTAGGTAATTGATATGTTCAGAAACTTCCGTTCTGACCGTTACAATTTATTCTCACAATACAACAACACTCATGTGAAAAAGATAAGTGAGAATATAAAGTACATAATATTGATCTTTAATTGATCTGATGGGAAATCGAGTATGTGGAAAAACAGAATAAAGATAAATCTTTTTAGGGATGTTGTCCGATTTTAATGCTTGATGAACATTGATCAAGCATATATTTTTTTCGAAAGATTTTCAGTTTTGATGCATTTCTTATTTGTAGGAATTGGTCCCCAACGATAATAAATATATCTGGTACTCACAGATGTATTGGGTAGCCTACATTTATGCAAATGTTGTCATGTATCCTTGTTGTTTTGTCAAATGTAGTAACGGCCAATTCAAATTACTTAGACACTAGCTGAAATGAGTAATCAACAGATCTTTCTTTCATTCTTGCTGAGAACTTTATTATAAACTCATAGATAGATTGTTTGTTTTCATTGAATGTTTACAAACTGCTTTTCAAGTTGATCTATTCTGTTCTAACAGCTTGTTTCCAGTCGTGCTGATGAAGAAACTCTATCAGATCGAAGTAGCTGAACAACTCGATCTGTCTGTTTGATTAAGCAGATAACAACGTAGGTTGATCATCGTACTTATAGTATTGTTTAGTTTAGTTTAATACTTTGTATTAACATAAGCATGAGTTAGATCAGTTTAGTTTGTGATCACCAAAACTTTTATATAAATTTTGCCTTAACAATTTCTTCCTTTTTGATGATATCTAAACTAAGATGTCTATTATAAATAACATATAAGAGCATATATTAATGTGAAGAAATAAAACATGAAAATTCTGTAAGAGTTTTATCTCCTGATTTATCCTTTTTTGAACGGTTGATGAGAGATGTGACCTAGCTTCTATGTGCTACTTGAGCTGCGGTGATGATGACCACGACCACTACTACCAGAACTTCCACCATGTGGCTTCCTATGCTGAGATAACGAGGAAGAACGTTCAGATTTGTATGTTTTGAGTATGTTTAAGTTCATATATCTTTCTTGAGTGCATATTCATAATCTTGAGCACTTCAATAATCTGTTCAGAAATATTTGTCTTGAAAAGATCAAGATCCAGAGAATATGACATCTGATCTGCACTAAGTCCAGTGATGTCATTATACATATTCATCAGTGATTGATAAATGAAATGCATTACTTCAAATTGTGGAAATTTTGGATCATATCATTGATCTTGATCCTGGAACTTTAAAGGTGAGATTGGTGGAGAAGTGTGTGTCAACTCAAGTTCAGGTGCTTCTTGTTATGTGTGAATGTGTGTAGGCATTTGCGGTCCAGGGTCATTAGCCATATGTTCTGTTGGTATCTCTTCTTCTCTTTCTTGAGCTGGTAGCTTTTGCAGAGTAATGATGAACGGAATTTCAAAAATGTTTTGAATTATCTCATTAATCGATGGGAGCTGAGTTGAAGATGCTACATTCGTCTGATTTGTTGTATCGATCTGTTGAGACGGTGAAACACCAGCCTATTTTGTAGAGGATGCAACGTCAGAATTGGGATCCATTATTGCTACTGATTGTCATGGTATGACCATTGTGATAAGTGCATCAGTCCCTGGAGCAGATGTTAGAGTGATTACAGGAATAATCGTGTTGTCTGGGGTCTGCAGAATCTTTGTTGTTGTAAAAAGCGAAATTTCATGTAGATCTTCATAACAGTACGAGAGCATCGAGTCTTCCTTAAGTTTTTCACCTTCTCTAGAGCAGATGTTGGAGTTATTTCAAGAATAATCGTGTTGTCCAGGGTCTGCAACATCTGTGTTGTTGTATGAAGAAAAATTTCAGGAAGATCTTATGAACAATACGAGGGCATTGAGTCTTCCTTAAGTTGTTCACCTTGTTGTTGGTGCAAAATATTTTAAGAATATGATCTATGTAGGGATCAGATCTTGATCCTTGGTCAGCTTGAGAATATCTCAAAAGAGATCTAATTTTTAAAATAAAATTTAAATGAAATTTAGTTATCGAACCTTACATCTAACAGGAAAATGTTAACATTTGCAATCCAATTCATGCGTGGGCTGTTAGAGTAGATGTCCTGTAAGCCAACTGTTGGCTAGGAAATTTATTGAATCAAGTGAAATAAACAATCTTTATTTTAATATAATTTAACTTTCCATGGTTTCGTTATACTTTATCTGTATACTCATGCAAGCAGCATAGATAAAGTCCTTGATTATGCTTTAATACAAATGAATCGTAATTCGATGTTGAAACTCATTTGTAAACACTGTATATTCTAAATTCGTTCCTAGTCGATTCAGCCGCCTAAAACTCATTTGTAAACACTGCAAATTTTGTGTACTGCGTTTCTTGGTAAGGGCATAGAGATGTCCAAACATGCAGATGGGTAGTCATATGATGATTATACCGAACAACCCACCCTCGGACTTTCCGAGTGGTTATCATTCATCGAGAGGATAAGTCCGTAGTTATGATTGTACACCATTAGTCCTTACGACCCGGGACAACACTGAGGCTCTATATGCTAGGGCTGTGTTTTGACTCGTTTACCGGCTCCAGGAGAGTCATCAGGTGGCGAGATTGGGTACAGTTGCGACACATATAGGAGCCAGTGTATTGTAGTCAGGGATTCACCGCTCACCTACGGGTGTGGATATCCTATGTGATCTGATGAAATAATAGTGCGTGGAATCTCTGGCCACAGTATGAGATGTACGTTGGAGAAAGAGTTCTCCAATAGTACATGCGATGCCACTATTATATGTGTCACATAGTTATCGAATTAATATGCAACCCTCGATGAACCAATGGTTGCAGATTCGATCGGGATATATGAGATGAAGGGACCGTATGTACGTTAATAATAATCGACTGGTTTTTGCAGGCACTATCAGTAATACCTAGGGGATCATGCGGCGATGCTACTAGACACTCTTACCATGATCCGATGGGTGCAATTAGAAATGAGTTCTGACAATCTTGATCAAGATGTTGATGAAAAGAATGGGGCTAACTAGTGTAAGCCCGAATAAGAATAAATGTTATTCTGAATCACAAGGAGTTGTGAACCCACGGCTAGCTGTATCTCTGAACCATTGAGGGTCACACAAGCACTGGATCATTTGTTCCCGTTGAGAGAATAAATTCAAGAAGTTGAATTTATATTATATAGTAAATTCAAGGAGTTAAATTTATGATAATTAAATTTTGAGAGAATAAATTCAAGGAGTTGAATTTATAATTTAAATATTAAATTCAAATGTTGAATTTATAATGTATTTAATTTATTAAGCTCAAAGGTTGAGTTTATTAAATATTAAATTAAATATAGTGGAAAGTATGTTTAATGGGCTTGTAAGAGTACAAGTCCAACATACTAAATAATTAAAGTTCTTAATGGACTTTGATTAATTAATTAAACTAGTTGGACTAGCCCAATTAATTAATCAAGCCCATTAATGTTAATTATGTGTATTAGGTTTTGGCTTCATTATAAATAGGAGTGATCAAGACAAAAACCCTAGCCTCCACAACACACTAATTTTCAATGTGTGTGATTCTCGAAAATCACAACTTTAAATCCTCCGAATATTTAGTTTACTTAATTAATGAGATTAATTAAGTAAATCATGATAAAAGAAATATTAAGATTTCTTTATTCCAATTTGCATAGGTTCATTCGAGAGTTTCAAGGAATTGCTAGAATTCTTTTTCGGCTCTTACAATATGCAAAAATAATTTTGTACTCTCAAAAGGATTTTGAACCAAATTGTGTTCTATCTCTACGGAAAAATATCTTCTATTTTTCTAGTGCAATTTAGAAGATGAATAAATATTCCAGTCGTGGACCTGATTCGGAGGTTGAAGAAAGTCCGTAAAGAATTACAACAAGAGCTATCTCCGCTAAACCCGGATTAGTTGGAGCCGTGTGATTAATTCACAAAAGGTATAATTCTAACACCCTATGAATGATTATTCTTAAAACCATACGAACGCCCAATCATGTATATTTTGATTGTCAAAATAAAATAAAAATTTTAAACTTCCGCTGCGTTTGGGCGTGTAGAAAAACTGAGATCCAACAGTGGTATCAGAGCCAGGATTTTTCTAAAACGTATGGTTTGATATTGAATAATTTATTTCTAACCACACAAGAAAATTTTCAGAAAATTGTAGCACCATTAAAATTTTTTTTCTAGAAAACAAAAAAATAAAAATTTTTTGAATCTGCCCGGAACTGTTCCGGGCAGTCCGTGTGTGCAGGGCCGCGCGCTGTGCGCTCGCGCGAGGCGTCCGGCACGCCAACACGCAGCGGGCGGAGCGTCCGCACGCTGTGCGCCGCCCTGCGCAGCGCACGCTGCGCGCGGCGCCGACCGCACCTGTTTGGGCCTAGGGTGCAATTTTCTGATTTTTTAAATTTTTGGGCAAAATTGATATTTTTTGAAAATTGATTCAATTTTTATTTTTGAAAATTAATTTTTAAAATTAATAATTTTCTTGTAAAATAAATAATTAGAATATGATTTTAATTATTTATGGTAAAAATGAGTTTTTACAAGAAATCAATTATTATTGATTTAATTGGAAATTAAATAAAGGTGTATTTAATTTATTAAATTCTTTAATAATTGTGGTGGTTAGTAATAAAATTATTAGATATATGATTTATCATTTAATTAAATTTGTTTAATTAATTGATGTTAATATTTGATATTAAATGCATGAAGGATGATCGAGAGCCTTGACCAATGTGTTAGGTGTATGTTAGGATATTTTACTGTTTTTATTCATTTTTATAATATTTGATATTATTAAAGTGGGCCTGGTTTATGGCCCGTTCCCACCCCCATGAGATGTATCCCTTATGTGCCATGGCTATTCAAATGTAATTATTAGAAATAGTGGGAGATCAAGACTGGAAGATGGTGGGCCCGATGATCAAGATGAAGACATGTAAAATATTGGAAGCTTTTGTAATAGTTGCATTTGCATCCCTGCATTCACCTAGGTTTTGGACCTGGATCCATGTATGGCTCACATGGATCTAATAGTGTTGGCGATCGATCATCCTTATTTATTGTTGAATGTCATATTATGATATATGTGATATATAGTAGTATGCATGTATGTATATTATTAAATAATATAGTTGCATGAATCCGGCAAACATACAAACTCGTGGCACGCGATTTTTAAATTAAAATGATGAGACAATTTTAAAATTAAAATCCCTCATTTTGAATAAGATTCAAAATTTATATCAAACCGAAAAAGTAAAAATTAAAAGAGTTTAATTTTTCCTTGCCTTCCATCAACCGTGGTTGCATGTTGATCGCTACCCGCGGACAGTGTCTGGCTCATATTATTGGGGAGGCCTGGACGCCGGAAAGCTGTGACTTCCACCGGACATATGATGTGAATTGAGTGGAACTCCCATGACTTCGGCTCATATTATTGGGGGAACTCATGGCGACCGTCTACTACAATTCAATATTGATGGGTTGGTTTGACACGTGAAAATAAACGGCGTCATATTATTGGGTCCTTATTAAACGTGAGGCAAAACACGCGGAGGTTGCATAGGGATGCAATTGGATTCTACCTTTTAGAAATTATAATTGGCTGATATTATTCGGGATTATAATTGGCTAATTGGACTCTACGCGCCCACTAAGGAAATACGATTTCCCTTTTTCATCAGAGGATGGTGGAAATTTCAAAATAGTGGGAGATAATTTATAAAATAAAAATCCATATTTTATATCTTAAAATTATTTTAAAATAATCAGCAACCATTATTCTGTTTCCATATCAGTATATTTTCGATTTCGTCACGTAATACAATTCTGTTATTAACAAACTAACCGAATCTAATTTTCAAGACTGGTTGGGAAATTGTTCTGAATTCGGAGAAAATGACATACACACTAATGTCAGTCCTGCTGAACTGACAAAGAATGCAAGATGGTAGGACCATAGTATGCAAGCTAAAGTGTAACATGCTCGTTTTTATGTCAAAAGAACTGTAGGGACAGTTTGAGGTAATGTTGAATGCTGCTGACATTCGAATGCACTTGCAAGTGTTGCATGGTGCATGAAACTCATACAATGATGCACACCACTTTCAAGGAGCTCATGACTACACGTATGCAAGATGGGGCTTTGGCCCATGAGCGTGGTGTACGTATGACTGGGCTTATTGAGAATGTGGTGGGCTGGGAATATGTGATTCTTAACGAGTTACTAGATAACATCAATTTGTTGTCTTTCTCTTCCTCATTTGACGGGGTTATGGTGAACTTCAATTTGAATTAGATAGAATGTAGCCTTCAAGAGCTAGTCAATACACTTATAACTTATGAGATCACCATAAAACAGGAAATTGTTGTTTTTCTAATAGGCCTCTCGTCAGACGAAAAGTGGCCCACAAGGTAAGGGAAAGAAATGTTCTGTCCCTCACAAGGAAAAACAAACCCAGTAAGAGGCAAACTCCGAAAGACACTTAAAGGGCCCACAAAGCCCGGTAAGTCAGAACATATTTGTTTTCACTGCAAGAAGAATGGACATAAGAAATTATCTGGGCCAAAAATGTTTTGGAAATGATAAATGAATGTCCAAAGTAAACAGTATTTCAACAACAAACAAAAGAAAATTAGAAGATCCAAATCCCGCACACATATGGCACGCTAGATTAGGTCATATTTCCCAAAGAAGGATGCACAAGCTAGTGGGAGAAGACATGTTTGACTTGTCAGACATAAATTCTCTACCTACTTGTGAGTCTTGTCTAAAAGGAAAAATGACCAAGACTTCATTCGATGGAAACGTGGAACGTGCGCATGGTCTACTGGATTTGATCCATACAGACGTTTGTGGCCCGCTAAATGTTAGCACAATATTTGGGCAATCCTACTTCATTACCTTTACTGATGACCATTCGAGGTATGGGTATGTTTATTGAAACACAAATCTGAAACATTTGAAAAGTTCAAAGAATTCATATCTGAAGTAGGAAATCAGCTAGAAAGGAGTATTAAGACACTTCGATCTGATCGAGGGGTAGAATACTTGAGTGCTGATTTTTTTTGGTTATCTAAAAGAGAATGGGATTCTCTCACAAGGACTCCAACAGCAACACCACAATTGAATGGTGTTTCTGAACGTCGAAATCGAACCCTGATGGACATGGTTCGATCCATGATGGGATTCACTGAACTGCCTACATCGTTTTGGGGCTTTGCGCTTGAAACAGCGGCAATGTTGTTGAATAATGTCCATACCAAAGCAGTGGATAAAACACCATATGAGATATGGATGGGAAAAACTCCCAAATATTCTTACATGAGAATATGGGGATGTCCTGCTTACGTGAAGCAGACAGTGGGAGACAAATTGGATAGTAGATCCACTTTGTGCTACTTTGTAGGATATCCAAAGAATTCTGTCGGATATTATTTCTATCATCCTCATGAAGCAAAAGTGTTTGTTTCAAGAAATGCCACCTTTTTGGAAAGGGATTTTCTGTTAGATAGAAAAGGTAAGATGATAGAACTTGAAGAAATTCAAGATACTCCCTCAACTATAGTAGTTGAACCTAATCCTCAACAACCAGTAATTGAAGTACAAGCTCCTAGAAGGTCTGATAGGGTTATTAAACCACCTGCAAGATATACACTTCTTCATGAACAAGGCCATGATGAGCCTTGTGTTGGATGTAATCCAATGAATTTCAAAGAAGCAATATCTGATACTGATTCAATCAAATGGCTTGAAGCCATGCAGTCAGAAATGGACTTTATGTACCAAGTCTGGACATTAGTGGATCCACCTGAGGGAATCGTTCCCATACGATGCAAATGGATCTACAAAAGAAAGCTTGGGGCGGATGGGAAGGTAGTGACCTTCAAAGCAAGACTGGTTGCAAAAGGTTATACTCAAAGGCAAGGAATTGACTATGAGGAAACTTTTTCACCAGTAGCTATGTTTAAGTCCATTAGAATACTACTAGCCATAGCAGCATGGTATGACTATAAGATATGGTAAATGGATGTAAAGACTGCATTTCTCAATGGAGACATCAAAGAAAAAATTTATATGTCTCAACCTGAGGGATACACATCAGTAGGAAGTGAGCATAAGGTATGCAAACTTCAGAGATCTATATATGATCTCAAGCAGGCATCAAGGAGTTGGAACCTCAGATTTGATAGCACAATCAAAGAGTTTGGTTTTGCTAAGAATCCCGAGGAACCATGTGTGTACAAG
>NC_133317.1:15816978-15827828 GCF_012295235.1 Primulina huaijiensis | reverse complement strand
ATTGGTAGTATCATGTATGGTATGATATAGACACGTCCTGATGTTGCTTACGCTCTGAGTGTTACAAGCAGATATCAGGCGAACCCTGGTCCAATGAATTGGAAGGCCGTGAAAGATATTCTTAAGTACTTGAGAAGGACTAAGAACTTGTTCATGGTCTATGAGGGTGGAGAATTGAAATTGGAAGGCTACACTGATTCTAGCTTCCAATGTGACGTAGATGATTCGAAATCGACCTCTGGTTTTGTATTCATGCTTAATGGTGCGGCTGTCTCTTGGAAGAGTTCCAAGCAAGACACTGTTGCGGATTCCACCACTGAAGCTGAATACATTGCTGCATCAGCTGCAGCCAAAGAGGCAGTTTGGATGAGAAATTTCGTCCAAGAGTTGGGCGTCATTCCTAATAGAGTTGATCCAGTCCCGGTGTACTGTGACAACACTGGTGCCGTTGCGCAAGAAAAGGAACCAAGGTCTCATCAAAGATCCAAACATATACTGAGGAAGTTCCACATCATCCGGGAGATTGTGGGAAGAGGAGATATATCAGTTGAAAGAGTCCTCTCTGCAGATAATGTTGCTGATCCACTTACAAAGCCCTTGACAGGACCATTGTTTGAAAAGCATCGCGAAGCAATGGGATTAAAGTTTATGGTTAGTTGGCTGTAGGGCAAGTGAGAGATTGTTAGAGTAGATGTCCTGTAAGCCAACTGTTGGCTAGGGAATTTATTGACTCAAGTGAAATAAACAATCTTTATTTTAATATAATTTAACTTTTCATGGTTTCTTTATACTTTATCTGTATACCCATGCAAGCAGCATAGATAAAGTCCTTGATTATGCTTTAATACAAATGAATCATAATTCGATGTTGAAACTTATTTGTAAACACTGCATATTCTAAATTCGTTCCTAGTCGATTCAGCCGCCTAAAATAGGGATAAAGGTCGCTTGAGCTTGAGAGTAGCATCTGTTATTTTGTGTACTGCGTTTCTTGGTAAGGTCATAGAGATGTCCAAACATGCAGATGGGTAGTCGTATGATGATTATACCGAACAACCCTCCCTCGGACTTTCCGAGTGGTTATCATTCATCGAGAGGATAAGTCCGTGGTTATGATTGTACACCATTAGTCCTTACGACCCGGGACAACACTGAGGCTCTATATGCTAGGACTGTGTTTTGACTCGTTTACCGGCTCCAGGAGAGTCATTAGGTGGCGAGATTGGGTACAGTTGCGACACATATAGGAGCCAGTGTATTGTAGTCAGGGATTCACCGCTCACCTACGGGTGTGGATATCCTATGTGATCTGATGAAATAGTGCGTGGAATCTCTGGCCACAGTATGAGATATACGTTGGAGAAAGAGTTCTCCAATAGTACATGCGATGCCACTATTATATGTGTCACATAGTTATCGAATTAATATGCAACCCTCGATGAACCAATGGTTGCAGATTCGATCGGGATATATGAGATGAAGGGACCGTATGTACGTTAATCATAATCGACTGGTTCTTGCACGCACTATCAATAATACCTAGGGGATCATGGGGCGATCCTACTAGACGCTCTTACCATGATCTGATGGGTGCAATTAGAAATGAGTTCTGACATTCTTGATCAAGATGTTGATGAAAAGAATGGGGCTAACTAGTGTAAGCCCGAATAAGAATAAATGTTATTCTGAATCACAAGGAGTTGTGAACCCACGGCTAGCTGTATCTCTGAACCATTGAGGGTCACACAAGCACTGGATCATTTGTTCCCGTTGAGAGAATAAATTCAAGAAGTTGAATTTATATTATATAGTAAATTCAAGGAGTTGAATTTATGATAATTAAATTTTGAGAGAATAAATTCAAGTAGTTGAATTTATAAATTTTGAGAATTTAATTTATTAAACTCAAAAGTTGAGTTTATTAAATATTAAATTTTTGAGGTGATAAAATTCAAGGAGTTGAATTTATAATTTAAATATTAAATTCAAATGTTGAATTTATAATGTATTTAATTTATTAAGCTCAAAGGTTGAGTTTATTAAATATTAAATTAAATATAGTGGAAAGTATGTTTAATGGGCTTGTAGGAGTACAAGTCCAACATACTAAATAATTAAAGTTCTTAATGGACTTTGATTAATTAATTAAACTAGTTGGACTAGCCCAATTAATTAATCAAGCCCATTAATGTTAATTATGTGTATTAGGTTTTGGCTTCATTATAAATAGGAGTGATCAAGACAAAAACCCTAGCCTCCACAACACACTAATTTTCAATGTGTGTGATTCTCGAAAATCACAACTTTAAATCCTCCGAATATTTAGTTTACTTAATTAATGAGATTAATTAAGTAAATCATGATAAAAGAAATATTAAGATTTCTTTATTCCAATTTGCATAGGTTCATTCGAGAGTTTCAAGGAATTGCTAGAATTCTTTTTCGGCTCTTACAATATGCAAAAATAATTTTGTACTCTCAAAAGGATTTTGAACCAAATTGTGTTCTATCTCTACGGAAAAATATCTTCTATTTTTCTAGTGCAATTTAGAAGAGAAATAAATATTCCAGTCGTGGACCTGATTCGGAGGTTGAAGAAAGTTCGTAAAGAATTACAACAAGAGCTATCTCCGCTAAACCCGGAATAGTTGGAGCCGTGTGATTAATTCACAAAAGGTATAATTCTAACACTCTATGAATGGTTATTCTTAAAACCATATGAACGCCCAATCATGTATATTTTGATTGTCAAAATAAAATAAAAATTTTAAACTTCCGCTGCGTTTGGGCGTGTAGAAAAACTAAGATCCAACATGGGCATCCACCTTAAAGTAATAATTTCAAGATATTAGAGATTATATTACAGAAATAGAATAAAAAATACGAGATTTAATTTGCTTAGAGATTATATTACCCAAATAGAATCGAATACAAGACTTTCTTCCCCATGCCATGCCCTAATGTATAGTCGACTTGGAGAAATATTTTTAAATGTATATCAAACTTTTATAAACAAGAAAATCAATTTTCCACGTTCCATCTGCACATTTTCACCTTTTTTATATTAGATATAGAAATATAAATTTTATATTGGATTACTCCCACAACAGATTATTGACAAATTACATTAGCAACCGTTGTAATATTTGTAAATTTTCAAATAAGCAAAAACCCAGCTGTAAAATTAATTTTATTTTTAAAAAAAATTTTTTAAAAAAAAAGCATGCATAAAATCATTTACAAATAAAGTAAATATGTTCGAGTTTTTCTTACCATTGAGGTCGGATGTTTTTTGATTTAAATACCGGATGATATATTAGTCGTTAATATTTTTAGGTGATTTTAAGGATTTTAGAATTTTTACAAGTCCCCTCGTGCAATTAGCCTGGGTATTATACAAATAATATATCTTTAAACGTGAAATGTATGTGTGTGTATATATATATATATTATGTAAAGCCTAATTTTATGTATATTTGACATTTATATAACTATAATTATTTTGGAGGAAATTATTTTGATGTTGGAATTTTAGGCTTAATGAGTTGAAATTAAGCAAATAAGAAGAAGAAAACTCGAAGTAAACAAACCGGAAGGAAAAAAACTCGTGCTTCAAAAGTTGCCTAGACAACCAGGGAGGCGCTGGGGACACCCAAGAAGGGTGCATCAAGTGCTATATAGAATTGTTGGTGTATCGATTTTTCGCACCCATGACGCATCGAAAGTTTTAAAATTATAATTTCAAGGCTTGAAGCTTTCCTTGGACATCGTATGTTTATTTAAACATACATAGGGTGTTTAGATTGTATATTTGCTCGTTTTAAACGCTGAAATCCAAACCAATCCGAAATTAGCGAAGATTACCCTTTTTGTATCTCTCTTCGAACGGATCTCTGCTTCTTGATCGTCAAATTAGGTCCACGATCAGAAAATATGCTTCTTGTTTGGATTGCACTAGAAATCGCAAACAATTTTGCGTTGAAACTACTACGACCGAATTTTCAGAATCCGGAGTCGGTGCTGCGTCGGCATGACACGGCAGCTATGGAAGAGCTTGGTCGAAATTTTCCTCAAGTTTTCTTCTAGGTGGCCGAAACTTGCTATGGAAGTGGGGAGGATTTTGGTGAACGTTTTGCTTATTTTTATGTGCAAAAACTTGGGTTATTTCATATGACTCTCAATGAAATATTTATAGATGTTGATTCCTGATCACGGCAGTAATCCCTCTCCCATCAAGATTTCTAATCCTTGTCTCACTATGACTCTTCATTTTCGTTAAATAAAATTTTTATATTATTATTATATCATGTATTTATCAACTTTTGATAATGTACGATATATTAATAATATATTAACATCTTTATATCTTCCTATAAAATATATATATAAACATTAATATATTTACACATGTAATTTTAATACACGTATAGATATATTATTTGAATTAAATAACAATTATTTTATTCATCTAATTAACTTATTAGTTAATTAATTCTAAACCTTCTAGAATATTTTATGAATATTTATACATATTAGAAGTGACCATTGTTAGTACTATCATTTAATCATAAATTCTAGATTCACTACATAAATTATTTTGAACTCATTATAACCCCGATCGACAATATGACATCGCCGATGTGTCAATTATACAAGTCTTGCTCATATAATAAAAACTGAAATTTTTATATTCTGAAAATCAAAATTTTCACTTACCATATGTGGCAGCTGTCAGTTTAGTTAACCCCTTAACCAAAACATACAGTTCCACTCATTCCTCAATGAGCAATTAAGCTAACTTGCATTTATTTCATCTTATGGAATCAACTTATAAACTTTTTTATAATCATTCTGTTTGATCTCTATCAAAGTTGTCAAATTCAACTTCTTGAATTATGACTTTCTCAACGGGAACACATAGTCTGATACTTGTGTAACCCTCAATAGTTCACGGATACAACTAGTTGTGGGTTCACATCTCCATCTGATTCAGAATAAAATTTATTCTTATTCGAGCTTACCTAATTAGCCCGATTCTTTTCATCAACTCTTTGATCAAAAATTTCAGAATTTATTTCTGATTGCACTAATCAGATCATGGTAAGACCGTCTAGTAGTATCGCCTCATGATCCCCTAGGTATCGCTGATAGTTCCTGCAAGAACCTTAAGTTATGGTTAGCATACAATATGGTCCCTTCAACTCATATTTCTTGATCGAAACTGCAACCATTGGTATATATAGAGTTGCATATGAATTCAGTAATGATGTGATGTATCTTTGAGTACTAATAGTGTCATGTTATGTGCAACTAGGAAAACACATTTTCCAAAAGCACATTTCTTGCTCTGGCCAGAGACTTCTTGCACTATTAACTTATCAGATCACATAACATATCTTCACACATAGGCAAACGGTGAATCTCCGACTATAATATATTTGATCCTATGTATTTCAAAACTACACACAACCTCACCACATGATGACCCTCAATGGTGTCGATAAACAAATCAAAGTGCATGCTAGTATGTAGAGCATCTACATTGTCCCGGGTCAAATGAGTAATGATGTACAACCATAATCGCAGACTATTTCACTCGATAAGTGAGAACCACTTGGACAGTTCGAGATACGATTGTTCAATGCATCATCACATGATCGCTCATCTGTATGAATATACATCTTCATATCCTTATCAATGAAAAATGATGTTTACATCACAGATGCTAATTTCGAGCTCGAGCGATATTTATCCTTATTTTAGGCATATGATTCGACTAGGAACCTGCTTAAAATATAAGGTACACTTCTTAATGAGTTTCATGATCTTATGTTACGATGCAGATCTCATGGTACCTATTATATATTCAAGAACTTTATTTATGTAGCTTGCATGTGTAAACAGATAAAATAAATGTTATAATTGGATAAAACCATAAAATATTATTAAAATAAAGACTCTTTTATATTAGAGTCAATAATATTCAAGCCACAAATTAGCTCTCTAGACATCTACTATAATAAGAATTTCCAAGAATCAAGTTCTCAGGCATGTAGGAGGCGCCAAACCGCATGTAAGTGTTGTTTAATGAAGGGTTGTCACCAAATTTCGAGTTTTCTGATAGCTTTTCAACACAAATGTGTCTTTTCAGATATTTTGAACCAAGAGACATATCACTCTATGAAACAACGTGTCTCTATAGACAACCAACATTAAAAATAAAATATGAAAGATCATTTGAATGATCAATCATATTTTCATTCACTTGCATATTCATATTGGAGTTTTATGTTTCCTTCGGACCCAAAAATAGAGTTTAAATCATATGTCTGATTATTGAATTTGTGATTTATTATGTCATTTTCATAAGTTGAAGTTGTTTTATTTTGGGAAAAGATTCTCATATTCCGAAAATACTAAGAGCGGAGTAAAATCTTCTTAAGAAAATATTTTTCATAACTTTCTTTTAATATTCATGTCCAAAATTACCAACATTTGATTCGATAAATTATTTGAAAAACAAATTTCAAATGTCACCGATTTTGATTGTGCATCATACTCTTTCGTAATCACTATTCAATTGAAAGTGAACGAATTTGCAAGCATGTTGATTGATTTTAATTCAAAAGACTATAATACATCCAAATGCTCCATAATATATATTTTTATAATAGGTCTTTTGTGCAACAATCTAATCGATTTATATCCATGAGACGGATCAATCCGGTCCTAATATTTTTGACATAAAAATTAATATTTTTTTTTTTATCTCAAATCAATATATATTATACAAATTTAATGTTAAGATAAAAAAAAAATTTCATAGAACAAAATGGTCAGAAATCTAACTCATAAAATTATATTGAGACGGTCTCGGATTAGATTTTTTGTGAAATTTACGCATAAATATTAACGCATACAATTGGTGTGAAAAAAGACGACGTGTTTCGACCAATAGCCCAACTTTGACTAAAAGGCCAAATGTCAACTCTTAGTCGATTGAATCTTCACAGCTCACCATCCATTTTCCACACATGAAAACTGACCATTTCCTAATCAATTCTTTATTATTATTATTTTTCTGTTTCCCATACGACGGACAATTAAATGGACCCCCTAAGACCAAGAAAAAACTATTATTGAATAAATTATTAAATAATAATTTTCTAAATATTTTCGTTCACTATTTTCTATGCATATTTATCCCCAAAAATAGACCATTTTTTAAATACCTTAATCATTTCCAAAATTAATCAATTATTATTCTGCAATTTAGCTCTATAGATTTATTTTAAAGGAATGATTGAGAATCGACATTCTGATATATTCCTTCACCATTAAAATAAGCAAATATGACATGAGTAATATCAATCATTGATAATATGATTACGTTTAAAGACATAATAATTTGGGGATAAGTAGCTTTCTATGTGGGACGCGTGATCCAATTAATACAATTTTTCTCTCTAAAAACATTTGGTTAAAACTTATCCCGTCTATATTTCTGAGTACTTTGAATTATTGATTTCCTAGCAGTTAATTTCCCCACCTTAAAAAATAACACAAATTAATGTGAGACCGTTTTAAGAGTTAATTTTATGAGATATATGTTAAGATTAAACGATTACCGTTAGATTGAAAAGTTATAATTGTTAGTTAAAGTGCAACTGGTAATACAGAGCGCACCTACTTGGGTCCTAATAGATCAGCATGTTAGGCCATGATTTCGGGGAGGCGTGTGTCTATCTTTCGATGTTGTCTCATATCTTTTAGATATCAGTCTTATAATTTCTCTAACATCCACTTTATCCACAACAGAGACAGTATTATCTGTTAAGATTTGACGTCACTATTTCACGACTCACCTAACGAAGCAGATCAAGTGGCACAATGTCAGTAGTTTGACGCACGAGAACTTCCCATGAGGTTTCCCATCCGAGTAATATTTTCATTCATGCACGTTTAGCCCAATATTCACCCCCAAGAAGTATAGAAATACGTTTTTTGGGAAATTGAACTCATGACCTTGCTATGATATTTTTATGATCAAATGCTTAGCACTAGATCAAAAGTTACAATTTTTAGACAATGCGTAAATTTATTTTCTTAGCACAAAGTACACCTATTTGTGTGTTAATGTGTCAGACTAATAGGCCCACGAGTCCGGGGATGTGTGCTAGTGTTGTCTCATACCTCTTAGGGATCAGTCTTAGATTTTTCCTATCGTCGGGCTTGCCCCAGCAGATAAATGATTACCAATTAGGATCTGACGTCACTATTTTATTGTCCACTCGGACAACCAGACGAAGCGGTGAAATGTTGGTAGCTTGACGTATGAGAACTTCCCAAGAGCTCACATATCATAGTACTACTCTCACTCGTGAGCGTTTAACCCAACAATGTATCTTCAACCAGACTCGATTCATGAAAAAATATTATATTTTCTATTAAAAATATTACTTTTCATTTTAATATAAATCGGGTTGACCCATGTCACGGAAATAGATCTGTGAAACCATCTCATAAGAGAGTTACTCTAAAAATAATGATAATATTTTATATAACCAACAGAAAATTCATCATCCACACCAAACTATAAAATATCGTTTAGCTCGTTAGATGATATGATAAATGATGTATGATATAAGATGATAAATCAATATATATTTATAACATAATGATTTTTAACTCTAATCATTTTTAGAAATTGACTCAACTTCTAGATGCAACAAATATGTGTATTCAACTAATGTCTCGTTCTTCACAACAAACAATGACTTATTAATTGTAGCGCCCTTACCCGAGTCACTACTAAACAGACTACTAAGCATGCAACATTAAATCTTAATAACAACAATTAAACAGCGGAAACCAAATAACTTAATCATCTTACAACCCAAATGAAAACAGAACAAAAGTCTTAAACATTAATACAACCATATCGAAACATAATTCTAAACAATAAAACGATAAACCACACATAAAACTTCCACTGGATCATCACCGAAAACCCAACTGCTCTAGCCACTACCCTGGTCGTCCGCACCGTCCAACCTAAGACCTGCCACGTGGAATGGGGTGCCCAAGATGAAAACAAGGACGTGAGCGACAATCGCCCAATACGAGAATGTACGAGTATACAAACTGATATGATGCATGCGAAATGCAATATGCTCGGATATCAAGGATCAAGTCAAGAATCTCATGCTCAGTCTAGAGGCGCCTGAGTGTGTAGTCTCTGATCTGCCCTAGGCATGTTTTGGCTCCCACACTCATCATCAAGACGTGGACCTACAATGTCTTGGTCATCAGAGCCCGCGGGTCCCGTCGGACACTGTAGCTCTCGATGCCCCATCGTCTACAATACAGAATAGGGCTGAGCGGCCCCAACAAACGAGGTATATCTCAAAAGATATCAGGCTCAACATGATATGTCATGCATAATATGCCAAAGCAGTAAAACATGTATAATGCAACACATAAATATGCAGCATATAAGTGTGTATACTACGCTTGGATATCTCAGTTAGTACATGACGTATCTCATTAAAACAATCTGACAGAAAGCTCTTAACCTAGACAATACCAACAATATGAAATCATTATCAAACCAGATTCTGAATTACCAAACATGCTATAAAGTTCTTCCTAAAGGCTTTAGGATTATACCTGCGTCCGTCGTCAGCCCGCTGATGATGTCTCGATCTCAGTTCACCGACCCCCCTTCGAGTCGACACTAGCTCCGAAACTTCCCGACACCAAAGTGCCCTAAAAACGGGCTAGAAAACCTAAGGTAAAAGACTAGAACTCTCTCTGAAGGATGCGATGTAGGAAACAAAAGAATTCGACTTCCATTTATAGGTTGCATCCGGACTATTTCAGAAGTCTGAATCAATCTTATCTGCCATGTGTCAGAATCTCATTCGTCTGGTTGGATTTCTCGAGATAACGTACTCGGAATTAAATCGGGTTATCCATTTAAAATTCGGTGGATCCAACAGATTAATCTCAAATTATCAATTCGTTAATAATACTTAATTAACTCTTTAATTATCTCTTAATTAATAGTTCATTCAAAATAAGAATTCGGGTCATTACATTAATCAATAGTTGAAATTTATTATTTTTTAAAAAAAAGAATTATCTCAAAAATGGTGATTAAGACCGGAGAAAATTTCAAACTACTTTTAGGTTATGCTTAAATGACAATATTTGATTTGAAGAATGATTTCATAAATGAATTTGAAATGATATATATCGTGGGTGTATTGAAAAAAATCATCATAATTATAATTGCATCAACATTGATTTGTAAAAGATGAATTGAAATTCGTCCAATAGATACAATTTTTAATCTTTTTATCAAAACACAATCTCATGATAATGTCTAAATGATACATCCAACTATGAGTACTTATTAATAGACGTGGAGACTATTGAAAAATAAATGCACCTCATACATATTGATAAATGTTCAACATTAAATACATAATTGAGATAATATCATAAATAATGTCATTGTAAAGAAACACGTGAAAGAAAAACAGGGGTGTCAAAATCAGACACGATACATCAATCCGACACGGTTCAATCCAAAAAAATTAGGATTGGGTTGGGGTTTTCGGGTTCGAGTCAGATCTGGTTTAACTCGATAGCTAACCCGAAAAAAATGATCAGGTTGGGTTGGGTTCGGTTGACCCGAGTTGACCCGAAAATATTAAATTTTTAAAAATATAATTAATAAATATTGCCTACATTTTTATATATTATACGTCTGAAAAATATTTATTGTATATTTATATCATAAATTTTCATAATTTAATATTTATTTTGAACATTTTTTATTTTTT